>NC_079195.1:52059965-52376037 GCF_029499605.1 Hyla sarda
TGCGGCAGAGGTCACAGCACTACAAGCTTGCACTGCATCTGCCGTTGGGACCGCAGTCACAGAACACAGACTGCGGTCGTGAGTGGTGTTAATAGAGTCTATAAACACCACTCGAAACCGTGGTCAGTGTTCTTTGACTGAGGTCGCAACGGCACAATGGCAGACACAGTGCAAGCACCTGGCAGCCTATGCAGCAGGCCGCCACTGTGCGGCGGGCCGCAAAATTTTGTTCCAGGGCCGGGAGTTTGAGACCCCTGATGTACAGGATGTAATTTTCATTCTGGTGCTCAAATTACCAGCACATCAGGACATACATTTACAGCCAATGTCCTTAAAGGGTTAAAGGTAGAATGTCAATACAAAGCAAATTAGATAAGTCTAAAGTGGAAAATCAGCATGACAACTGTATAGAAGGGGGATATATCCCATCCCTTTATAACCTTGATAGGTACAATTTCCCCCAGATAATAATGTCCTTCTCTTCACCTGTCAGTGATTCTAAGGCTAAGTCTGATTGCAGTGAACACGTTACTTTCTGACAAAGTTGCCAGAGTCAATACCAACAAATTCATCCTAAACAGAACCAAATGATAGTGCATACAAAGCAGCTCTCTGATGCCTCCTTTTGGATTAAGCTTTTCCTTGAAGCCAGTCTTACTCTGATGAGAAGTCTTAGGACATGACTGGGAATGTTAGCCAAGTCAGACAATTCCCCAGAAGGAATGTTGCCTTGGCTAGCAATCCCAGTCATGTCCTAAGGCTGCTTGTCTGAGTCAGAAGCTGACTTCAAGGGAAAATTACCTCTAAAAGGAGGCATCAAAGAGCAGTTTTAAATATTTTCTTCCTAGAATTTCTAGTGAAGCACAAATAACCTATAAGTCTACTCATCTCCAAAATACCCTTCTCAAGGAGAAACATTATCCCTTTGAAGTGAATGATATAACTCACATCTTGCAAGCCCTTCATAATACTCTCATATAGTGATCAAATTGTGTTATTATATAGGGTGCAACAACCACTGCTTTATCACACTAAAATAATGCCATAGATAGATTAAAAAAATCATCTTTGTAACGACCGAATATGCAACTAGCTAATCTCTGCTTCCACTTTAATGAAATACACTGGTTCAGCCAGAGCAGTCTAGCACAGAAGAGTATAGGGTGAAATTACAAATAAGGGGCACCGGCTGAATTAAACAAACTTAGTTTTTAATGCATAGATAATGATATGGACAACCTGGAGCCATTTTCACATTAAATAGAGGCTTATAATGAGTTAACCCCAGGCAGCAGTCTCATGCAGTTTGCCTCTTGCACTACTAATGGAGTAATTTTCTAGGCCACATGCTAGATACCTAATTTCACAAGTCTATGCAATAAGAACTTTGGATAAAAAACAGCTATACTTTTCAATTCCTCCCAACAATGTTGTATGCACTGACTGTGCTGCAAGTTAAAGGATAAGTATTGCACAGAAAAATGTATCCCCTATCCAAAGGATAGGCGGTAAGTCTTAGATTGCGGGAGTCTGACCGCTGGGACCCCTTGCGATCTTCTGTACAGGGCCCCGGCTCTCCCCAGGATTGGGGTGTGTTGACCCACACACGAAGCAGTGGCTGACACACACCCTCTATGTATATTTATGGGAGAGCTGGAGATACAGCAATCGGCTATCTCTGGCTTTCCCATAGAGATGCATGAAGGGGGCGCATCGGCTGTCACTTTGAGCCGAGGTCCTGTGCAGGAGATCACAGGGGGTCCGGGGAATACATTTTTCTGCGTAATACTTCTCCTTTAAGATCTACATAAACCTTGAAGTTCAACTATATATGTCATATATTGTAAGCTGCCAAGAGCAAGGCCCTCTTATATAGGGGGCATAATAAATCTAGCAGCCTGGCTGCAAAATATAGTATTATGGGCATTGTGGCACTTGTAGCAGGACGTTTGTGCACACTAATGGAAAAGATTGCTGTCCACCAGGTGTGATTACAGCACATAATAGCAAGTTAGCAGGCTTTTATAGATGGTGTTCCGTGCACCACATGGCTGCTGTTGGTGGAACTACAGGGGTGGTAGTCTAAGAGGAAATGGGTGCAGCATTTTCACCTACTGTTACCGCATATGTATACCCCTTTGGCATCTATAATCCCTATATATGTCTGTTTTGGTTATGTTCAGACACGGCCATTGGATTTAGGTTGTGTCTGAACAGTTTGATGTTTCCTGGCTAGGGAATACTTAAAGCTATTATCCTTTCACCCAATGGCTGTGCAGGTGTGTCTAGATATCTCCAGCTCAGTCTAGGTTCTGGGCTGGTGATTTGACTTGCTGCTATGAAGTTGTTAGTGCAATACTCCTTGTCTGTTTGTGCTTTAATGCTACTATTTCTGCCTTAGCATGCACTTAGTATTTATCTTTGAGATGTTCTGGGTTTTTACCCATGGTTATGTATCATGGTCAAAGTAGATTTTTATCTGTGTTTGATTAGTCGGTTTTTAGGATTAGTATGTCCTTTCTGCTGTTCACACTGTGTATTTTTGTGTATCTGTTTTCCAAGTTTTTGTACAAGACATCCCTTTGACCCTTCATGGGGACTCTGGGGAATTGAGATTTAGTACAAGATATCTCCGTGCTCCATGCTGGACTCTGGGAGATTGAGTTTTAGTATCAAAACATTCCTATGTCTACTGGAGGTTTTCTGGGGGATTGAGTTCATTCCTGTTTGTTCCTGGAGTCTATTCTGACTCATCCCGTTCTGGTCTAGTGTTACCTGTGCTCTGTATGTTATAATTCCTGTTTGTTCCTGGAGTCTATGCTGACTCATCCGTTTCTAAGTCTTGTGTTCTGGACCTAATCTGTTTGCAAGTTATCTGTGTTCAGGTGAACAGTGTTCAATATTTATATCCTGTTTAGTTTATCTGATCTTACACTGATCATAGAGTTCATGATCACTGAATTAGTGTTTCCTCAGTGCTTTACCATTGGTCTATAGTGCCCGCTGTGCTTACTCACTGATCTGTATCCTCTGAACTTTATGTGTTTATGTCAGTTATCTGAGTCCAGTATTTATAGTGTTCCATTTTCCTGTAATGTTTCTGGCTCGTGAACGACTGTGCATTATTATGTGTTATTATGCTAATGCACTTTAGCACAGGGAGGGACCGGAGCCCAGTTGTCAATCCATCATTTAGGATGGATGGGCAAGTAGGCAGGGAGAGTTTTTTTTAGAGTCAGTTTAGGGCTCACTCTCTCTGTCTCCCACAGTCGGTCCTGAAACCCTCTAGTAGGATTTTTTTTCTCTCCTTCCTATCTTAGATTTTTGATATTTGTTTCCTTAAAGTGGGATCCCCACAATTATATTCCATTTATCACTGAATTTTTTTGGATGTGATAATGGGAGGTATTGAAGAAAGAGCAGAGAAAGACACAGTAAAAGGATTATTATTGTCCTCCTCAACCTATTTCTTGTTTTCTAATTTCCTCAGACACTGCTTCTGGTTTATGTCAGGATCTGGACTGGTATGCAGCAAGGACACTGGAGTTGGATCCTCTGTGCCAGTGGGGTGATGGCATGGGCTGTACCAGGGGAACGGAATCTAAGGGGTTACTGGTGAGTGGGGCCGCGCGCACCGGGACCCAGCAGGAGATCGGGACAGGTGAGTGGGACGGGGTGCGATCCGCAAGCGGGCACATCCCGCTAGGCGGATCGCATCCCCGCCGGGCACAACAGAGCAGCGTCTCCGGTCAGCGCTGCCGACCGGAGTGCTGCAGGGCAGGAGACGCCGCGAGCGCTCCGGAGGAGGAGGAGGAGCCGGAGCGCTCGGCGTAACAGTTTAAACCTCTAATTCTTTCTGAGGCTCCTTCAATTAGAGAAGAGGGATAAACCTTCTCATGAAAACACTTACCTAAAAAGGATATTTGTTTTTTACATCTCTTATTAGAAGTGCAATTATGTCTAATTCTTTTCTAATTGCACCCATAAGGTATATTATTTTACCAACTTTTTAGGTGACATCTATTAAAGTTTAAGCAGCTATTAGGGTCTAATTCTTTAAAGTGTATAGTCATACATATCTTGTTTCATTCTGTGTAGAGATTAAAATGTAGGGATACTATTTCTTGAGAACTAATGTGATAGGTGAACCTTAGTCCCCAAATAGTATAATTTAGACCAGCAATAAAGTCTTAGAGAGAATCCTCGCATCCATTCCAAATAATGATTAAATTAACTATGACATGTTTATGGACAATGATCCGAGATCAGAGATCATATTTTCAAATTATCCCATGAATAGATTTGCATAGCAAGGGGCAAACTTAGTCTCCATTGCAATTCCAAAAATCTGTACATAGTGATAGTGATTATATGAAAGATAATAATGATTAAGAAAAAATCTAATGGCATCCAATATGCAAGTCTGCTGCTTACATGGCATAAAGGGATCTTCTTTTAAAAATTATTTAACAGCTTAAACTCCTAACTCATCCCGATTTTTTTCTCTTAATTGATTTTTTTTTTTAATGCAAGACTGTCGCCTAATGGAGACTCCAGAAAGCTATTAGCTTAGATCACGTGATAATTGCTTTGGGATATCCTGTGGTTTGCAGGAAAATATGAATGAAGGAACTGCTCTTTCCTTCATAAACAGAAGTTTAAAAAGTAAACATTTCACTTTTCTTTTGTGTTGTAAATGTTCAGTAAACAGTTGTTTAGCTCTCCACCGCAGAACAGCTGTAGACTGTACAGTAATAAAGCTTCCCTACCTTGTGGTTAGTTCTCAAAGGAACCTGAATGCCCCTTAAAGGAATAATTCCAATCCAAAATCTGTAATAAGCCTGCTCCTGAGATGTACATACTGAAGAAGACAAGGCATTTTATACACGCAATTATCTATCTATTGGAAGCATTTTTACTTGTGCCTTTGGCTATTTATACAAACACAAGTAAAACAACTGCTGGTTCCAATTAGTAGTAAAATACTGCGCTTTAGAAAGAACCTTGAGTGTTTAACATGCACCATTCATCTGATAGAAAGTAATGAATTAAACTAGGGATGAGTGAATCGAATCTGACGAATCCGAATTTGTTCCGAATTTCATGAAAAATTTGCTTTGCAAGAAATACAAATATTACCGCGATTCAATCATATGAATCACTTCATTAAACTCCATTAAGTGCGGTTCAGGCTCCAGGGCATCTAAGATGGTGGCTCCACATGTCAGGACATTGGGCAAGGAACGCTGGGAAGGCAGGAACATGGGTAGGCGTGATGACCCTAAATTACATGCAGCATGCAGCCTATCAGCAGCCAGCCACCCCTGTGATGTCACAGCCCAATATAATCGGCAGCCATCTTGCAGGCCAGCTATTCCAGCGTACTACTGCAGAGAGAGAGAGAGAGAGAGAGAGAGAGGGAGGAACAGAGAGCAGTGTGTGTTGCACAGAAAAGCATTTTTACAGCAGCGACTCACCTCAAGCCCAAATCCAGCCTAGAAGCACTGATAGGGAAGGGAGAGAGATTCAGAGAGAATGTGCAATTTTGGGTGTAGTACACAGCGACTGTGTGCTGCAGCACTGGTGTGTACAACAACTGAAAAGCTAATACTAGCCAGCCAGTTAGGGTGAGCAGAGCACTAAAAGCCATAATCACCTGCTATTAGTGCCTAATACAGGCTGCTTAGCAGAACGTTTTGTCCTCTATTAAGTGTAACCTGTGCGTACATAGGTTGTGTACCATTTTATTCCTGTTAAAGTCTTAATAGCCTAGTTACTGTGAAAGGCCAGCCAAAAGTGCACACCTGCTGCTGTTCTAGACAAATTGTTTTAAGCGTAGTGGAGCGTACTGTACTCTCCTCATAAGTGCATACAACGTACATACATCTACATGGTGTACCATTTGTTCATGTTATATATAATTCTGCCACCATTTGTTTTCCTCATGCTGATGCCAGCTCCAGGCTGTCTCATACTGACACCATTTGTTTTCCTCATGCTGATGCCAGCCCCAGGCTGTCTCATACTGCCACCATATATTCTCGTCATGCTGATGCCAGCTCCAGGCTGTCTCATACTGCCACCATATGTTCTCCTCATGCTGATGCCACCTCCAGGCTGTCTCATTCAGCCACCATATGTTCTACTCTTGCTGCCGCCACCTCTAGGCTGTGTCATTAAGCCCCTATATGGTCTCCTTATGCATCTGCCACCTCGAGGCTGTGTCATTAAGTCACTATATGGTCTCTTCTTGCTTCCACCAATTCCAGTCTGTCATTCAGCCACTATATGGTCTCTTCATGCTGCAGCCACCTCCAGGCTGTGTCATCGTGCCGCCATGTGGTCCCCTCATGCTGCTGGCACATTAAATAAAACTTTTTAGGTTCATCTATTTGAAATGAACCTTAAACCATTAAAAAATATCTTTAATCTTTTCAATTGTGAGGCCCTATGGTCTCGTCAGGCTGTTGCCACCTCCAGGCTGTGTCATTCAGCCACTATATGGTCTCCTCATGCTGCCGCCACCTCAACACTGTGTCATTCAGGCACTATATGGTCTCCTAATGTTGCCGCCACCTCCAGACTGTGTCATTCAGCCACTATATGGTCTCCTCTTGCTGCCACCAACTCCAGGCTGTGTCATTCTGCCAGATTATGGTCTCCTCATGCTTCCGCCACCTCCAGGCTGTGTCATTCAGCCACTATATAGACTACTCATGCTTCCACCACCTCCAGGCTGTGTCATTCAGCCACTATATGGTCTCCTCATGCTGTCGCCACATCCACGCTGTGTCATTCAGCCACTATATGGTCTCCTCATCCTGATGCCACCTCCAGGCTCTATCATTGTGCCACTCTGCGACAGTGATTCTAATAGCAACCCCTCTAATCTGCATGTCATACTGAATAGCAGTATTATTTCACTAATACAGCACACTCCCTATGTGTGTTACAGCAAGGCAAAGTGTTCTACACCCCTATTGAGGCTCTCTGTAGCCCAGAAATAGCTGTTTTTAATAGTGATTTGCCACAAATAAATTAGGACCGAACCGTATTTCTTCGAAAAATTTGTTGAATCGACCAAATCAAATTTTTTTTAAATTCGCTCATCAATTAAACATTAAAATCATGAGAAAATGTGGATATTGAACTGGAGGCAGCAAACAAAACTAGACTTACATGGCACACCATTGAGATATAACATAAAGTATACAGGAAGCTGATGATACGATCATCAGCGAGTTCAAAGGGTCATTGAATATGAGCCTACGCTGCGGGGGCTGGGTTTTGAGTAGAGATCTCCCATAGGTTGCCAATTGGTCTCATGTAGAGTTAAGTGAAGCAAGCCCCTTGTGTGTAGCTCCACCCCTTGTGACATCATTGCTAGGGGCAGGAAGAGGCCTGGACCAACGACAAGATGGTAAGTATCCCTCTCTTCACTGTACACATTATACAGCCATATAGATGGCAGCGCTAATTAACTCCTTCCTTGCTGGGCAGGCGCATAGCATTCAGTCCAGCAAGAAGTTATAGTAAACCAGCAGATTTGTTGGCGTACTTTGACAAAAGAGCTAACAGTATATGAACACTTTCTGAAAGTTCGGTGAGCCCTACTAGCCAGCTTTCAAAAAGCTCACTCAACTCTAGTCACATAGTTTTAACATGCTAATTTAAAATTCCAAAGTAGAAAATGGAAATAGAATACTGCACTCACCACTCATGATCAGACTTTTCTTTATTCAAATAAGCTCAGTAGGTACATTGGTCAGATGGATAGGAGTGCCTCCATGGGATGGTATCCGTTTCGTGTCCAGCACACTTTGTCTTCCAACGATTTCTTGTATGTAGTTTAAAACTCCACCTGTTCTGCAAGTGGTGTCAACAATGTGGGAATTTACCTCATATGTGCTCTATAAAATCCTGTTACTGTCCTCCAACAATATAAAAAGAGCCCTATGTGTATGTCAGTCCTAAGTAGTTTGGATTGCAAGAAGAAGCTCTGTCCATGGCAACTCTTGAGTGTAGAAACCCTATATTGCTCTTGGGTAATAAACAGACAGGGGACACAGTTCCAACCTTTCATATCATGTGATGCTTTTTCAAGGAATGTCAGGAGTAGGTGGAAACCACACCTATCACTAATGTGACAGCCAATGAGAATGACACTAAGACACAATATACCAAATTCACAAATAAAATCCAAAACATGCTTTTAAAACATAAGATGCACACTTATACAGAAAAAAAACATTTTCTTAATAAACAGGAGGACAAATCATTTTGATCATTTAGACCTAATGATTCCATCGCTCCCTTGCAGATAATTCATTTAGCTTCCACCTGCAACAATCGAGTATGGCAATTTGTAGTATACAATAAGTTGTCCAGCTCACCTTGACCCCGTAGACGGTGCACAGATCTGTACTCAGCCCAGTCCAAACATCCAATAAAAGAACAAAATGAGTGATCCAGCACTTGAAAAATGAAATCCAGTTCTATTAAATAACAAGAACAAACAGGTACAGCTCTCCTTAGCAATGTGGATATAGGGGGAGATTTATCAAAACCTGTCCAGAGGAAAAGTTGCCCAATTGCCTATAGCAACCAATCAGCTTGTTTCTTTCATTTTTAAGACCTCTGATAAATGAAAGAAGCAATCCGATTGGTTTCTATGAGCAACTGGGAAATTATTCCACTGCACAGTTTTTGATAAATCTCGCCCATAGTGTTATTGGATTTGCAAAAGCGTCTGATACTGTCCCTCATAGACGTCGAGAAAACAAAAACAGACGAGCGCTCCAATGTGCAGTGATTCCCAGACAAATGAATGGATCCACAGGTAGGATAAAACTCACCAATTTTCATTGTGCAACAACCGAGGCACAACGCTCAAAGAATTCAATAAACACTCACGTCCTACAGGCTCAGATGATAATGGTGGAGAATCTGTCTTGGCTGCAGCTTCAACCCTTCACTCACATATTCAGAGATAAGGTGCAAAAATTAGAAAAAGTGCAAATGTATTATAAACATGTAACACGTTTCAGGGATGGTCCGTCCCTTTCATCAGACTCATAGATGTCTGATAGGTAAGTTAAGGTCTTTGGGTTTGGAAACTTTAGTTTGTAACTGGATTGAAAATTGGCTTAAGGATCATACCAAGAGTAGTGGTCAATGATTTGTACTCTGATTGGTCCCGGTTATTAGTGGTGTACCCCAAGGTTCTGTACTGGCCCGCTCTTGTTTAAAGGGGTTCTCCGGTGTTTAGACATCTTATCCCCTATCCCTACCCCTATCCGTGATCTTGCACGCGGCACCCCGTTTGTAATCAGTCCTCGGAGCGTGTTTGCTCCGGGTCTGATTACCGGCGACCAAAGGGCCGGCGGCGTGTGATGTCACGCCTCCGCCCCCGTGTGACGTCATGCTCCGCCCCTCAATGCAAGCCTATTGGAGGGGGCGTGATAGCTGTCACGCCCCCTCTCATAGGCTTGCATTGAGGGGCGGAGCGTGAAGTCACACGGGGGGCGGAGGCATGACGTCACACACAGTCAGCCCTGTGGTCGCCGGTAATCAGACCCGGAGAGAACACGCTCCGGGGACTGATTACAAACGGGGTGCCACGTGCAAGATCACAGGGGTCCCCAGCGGCGGGACTCCCGCGATCAGGCATCTTATCCCCTATCCTTTGGATAGGGGATAAGATGTCTAAGCACCGGAGAACCTCTTTAATTTATTTATTAATGATGTAGAGGATGGGATAAACAGATCTGTTTCTATCTTTGCAGATGACACCAAGCTTTGTAGCACGGCATCCACTTGGCATTTGAGGTTCAATGTGGATAAATGTAAAGTTATGCATCTGGGTACTAAAAGTCTGCATGCATGGTATGGTAGAGAAGGATCTGGGTGTACTTGTAGATCATAGACTACAGAATAGCATGCAGCGTCAGGCAGCTGCTTCTAAGGCCAGCAGGATATTGTCATGTATCAAAAGAGGCATGGATTTAAAGGGAAAGGGACATAATACTACCACTTTATAAAGCATTGGTACAGCCTCACCTGGAATATGCTGTCCAGTTTTGGTCACCAATTCATAAAAGGGACGTTGTGGAGCTGGAGAAGGTGCAGATATGAATAACTAAACTAATATGGGGCATGTAACATTTTAGCTATGAGGAAAGATTAAAATAATTACATTTGTTTAGTCTTGAGAAGAGACGTTTAGAGAGGGGATATGATCAATGTATATAAATATATAAATGGTCCATACAAAAAATGCGGGGAACCAAAATATGGGGAAAAACTGTTCCAGGTTAAACCCCCTCAAAGGACAAGGGGGCACTCCCTCTGTCTGGAGAAAGAAAGGTTTGGTCTCAAGGGGCAAAATGCCTTCTTTACTGTAAGAATTGTGAATTTATGGAACAGTCTACCTCAGGAACTGGTCATAGTAGAGACAGTTGAAAGCTTTACAGGGTTAGATACATTCCTAGAACAAAATAACATTAATGCTTATGCAGAAATATATTCACATCCCTTCCCCTTCATCCCACCATACCCCTTCTCTTCAATTCCTTGGTTGAATTTGATGGACTTTTGTCTTTTTTCTCAACCATACTAACTATGTAGCTATGTAACTATCAAACGTGTTTCAGGCACATGCGTGCCCTCTTCGCTGACGAAGGGCGTGCATGTGCCGGAAAAGCGTCTGATGGATTGCTAAGGTGTGCTGTACCTGTGTGTTCTTACACTTGCCCTTTAACAGAACTGGATTTCATTTCTCAAGTACTGGATCACTCGTTCTGTTCTTCTATGGGAATCTGTACCTGAATCAGAACAAAATATTCTCTGTAATCCACAGAATGTTAATTAAGATATATAATTTTTATGATGTTCCTCCATGTGAGAGATGAACCTGGAGCTTTCCCTTGCCCATTCACAATGAATAGATATGTATTCTAAACCTGTTGAACATGGGTCTAATAGTTTTTCCAATATAATAACGGTGACAGGAACAAAAGAGAGCATACTGTACACTACATAATAAGACCGACATGTACTAAAATGTGTAATGATGTGTTGTATAGATCCTATTTGAATGGTGATTTATGTATTCAAATAATTACAAAATGGGTGATTAACCCATGGCAGACATAGGGCATACAGGTACACCCTGGCTACCTGAGACAACACACCAGGGCGTACCTGTATTCGCTTGAGCGTTAAGTGACCTTGAAGCAAGCACAGTGTAAGTAGCCAGACACTCACTGCTAATGACAGGCAGTGGCGATCCCGTTGGGTCGCAGCAGCTGGACCCCCATGATCAGACATCTTGTTCAGAATGCTGGGTTCAGGCAGCTGTGGTCATTCATGTCTATGGGAGGGGGTGTGATGGCTGTAATGTTCAGAATGCCGGGGTCCATGCAAGGAGATTGCAGGGGGTCGCAGCGGCTGGATCACCGCAATGAAATTTCTTTTTCCATATCTTTTGGACAGGGGATAAGATGTCTAGGTGAGGAGGAAAAAAACGGATAATGCAAAAATTACAATCGCTGCGTCCTTAAGGGATTAAGATCGCGGGGAGCCCCTATGGTTGCACCTGCTGTAACCATACATACCCCTGTCCTGTTAATAGGGATTAGGTGTGGCAAAACTACTTTATCTCAGAAGCAAAACATTTGCACTGTTTAGTGAATCTAACTCTTTTATTTATTTATTTATTTTTTTGCTTTTACTGCATTTTTTAAGCAAGTTCTGTGGTTTTCTCCTGCTTTTCCTGATTTCCACTTCACTACCCTCAAGGCTGAACTGGTGACCAGACGTCCCCCCAGAACGGCCCAGCTCCGCTTTATAGTAAACCACATGCCAATCTCATACCCACATATTCATCTTTCATGCTCTTCACACCAGCTCAATACTCTCAGGATACATGCACTAAATAATCCCAATAAGCATTACATAATATACTGTATCAGTCTGCATCTGACTATATTTTCTATTATTTTGGTACTATATAGTAGACAATAGAATAAGGGGGTGTATATGTAAGTTATTGAATACAACCTTTCATCACTGAAACCTGCCAATTACCATAAAAAAATATTTACACATATATATTTTTTTTTATCTCTTTTTTTCCTGTAAGTTAAACACATGTAAGCAGACATTTCCAGCCCAGTTGTATGTATAATTGGAAGTGAAATATGAAGTCAGTGGTGCGATCCTTGGTAAGATGCCCTGCGAGAGTTACACAGCCAGCAGTATGTAATCTTTGAAACTACTTAACCATGCATTGCTCAGCAATGTTCTGCTGCCCCTTCCTAATGTCTCTAGTTACAGTAAATGCATGCTTATTTGAAGGGTTATGGCTGGAAAAAGCCGCAGGATATGATGTGGTCCTAATATCTGTTAAAAACAAAAATGTGTGTTATTTATTATTAGTCTTTTATTTATTTTTTAAAATATTATTCAAAAGTAAATCATTTGAAATGGTTTTGATATGTTTTACAACATGCAGCAAGTAATTCACATTAGTCCAGTGTCAGACGAATATAATGCAGCCATATTTTGGCATCAGTTTCACACAATACCTAGATCTTTCAAAATTCTGGTGAACTGAACTTAGCCTATCATAAAACCCTACAGCGATTAAGTCTGGGTCAGGAGCCGAAATTCAGCCATATTACAACCATTCAACGCCAACTTTCTACTAGTGCCAAATTGCTTGGTTGCCTACTAGTCATGGTTAAAGATGAGCAAATTTTTTAAAATATATTTTGGATCAGATTTGTTGGAAACAGCCATCATTTTGGTCTTAATCGAAAGTATCCCGATTGTCCAGAAAAGTTACACTCTGAGCTCTAGTTGGTTTCAGGTTTTCATAGTTATCCTATGCTCTGTAAGGTCCCCAGCAGCAGCAACACAGTATGAAACCTGGTGGACATAGCAGGAGATATGCGGTTGTGTAGGACAAGAACTACAGACCATCATTTTAGGAAATGTTTCCAAAAAGAATCAAAAAAGCTTTGGATTTGCTCAATCAATATATTTTTAGGAAATTCCAGACGAATTCATGTCTATTTGATTTTATTCATAATGATTAAACTACCACAATATTTCCCTATGGATAGCAAGACCACAGTTAACTTTGCAACCATTAACAAATGTCTAACCTGACCAGATTTTATGTGATGGTCAGAAGGTCAACCATGTGTATGTTTACAGTCATGTTTAAAACGGTTTTTCCTTAGTAGAATCAGGATACTGATTCATGAGCTGTTTAATTTTAATTTTTTTCATTTTTTTTTTCATTTTTTTGCACATTATTAAGGAGGCAGCTATATTGCCTGATAAGTATTTAACAGCATTCAGAGATATGCTCTGACATGATAGGGAAACTTATTTAAACCATTATAAAGGAAAAATCGACCAGTTGCCCATAGCAACCAGATTGCTTCTTTTATTTTTCCTATGATTGGTTGCTATGGGCAACTGGTCAACTTTTCCTCTGTGCAGGTTTTGATCAATTTCCCTTAATGGCCTCAGGCTGGCCTGAAGACATGAAGAGGAGAGGTTCCTGGGCATGCTCTTTGACCTGTGCAGAGGTAATTCCACAAGGAGGGGGAGACTGATCTTCAAGCTTCAGCCATTGTGAATAATGTCTATCTACTGGTGTCGCCATTTATTGTAATACTGTTTGTGATTAAAAGGAGGATACTGCTGAGAAGTGATCTGTACAGAACAAAAAGTGTCAACTTTGTCTTAGGCTTTGGTCAGAATGAGAACTGATTCCAGGGTTATTTTCAAAATGTAGACATTAAAATGTAAACTGAAAGAAATTGAAAATTCTTAATATTTATGAAAACTCGATTTACACAATTGACATTCTCTTTAATGGGTGCATCAAGTATCCAACAGGGCGGGCAATATTCTTTCTTAATATGAGGTGTACAAAAACACCTCTGTGTAAACTTGTATTTGTATGGCAACCTTTATTGGATAATATTTCCACCAAAGTTGTATGGCTGAGCCATTATGTATCCCCTGATCTAGAGGACACACAAGCCTCTGACTACACATTGTACGTTTCTATATTCTAGAATCTTAATATGCTTATTAATTCAGGCAGTTCCACTTTGTTCTTCATTAGTTGGCATAAAGTTACATTTTCGAATGGAAGTGCCATTATCTAATATTATAAAGCTATCCGAAATGAAATTCAGTAAACACAGAAGAAATACTTAGAAAATATCTCCATAATATCATTAATTTGTAGCGCTTTGTAAAATGAAACATAATTGAATTTCACTGTTAAATGACAGAGCGATAAAGATTTGCAAATTCACACAAGTACCCAAAGAGCTGAAAGAACCGCCTAGCATTATCTCACTGCCATATTAAAATGTATGCAAGCAGTGACATTAGTTTATGAACCAGAAATTATTATTCTGAAGTTGTACAGGAGCAGTTGCATTCAAACAAATCTGCAGATTAGCGGTGACAGAACACAGCACAATAGCCAAATTTGATACTATTGAGACTGAGGAGGGAGGGCTGCAGATGTAAAATTAAAAAACCTAGTATAGCCGGGGACATATAAACATCAAGTACACACAAATATGCACCATTATGACTGGAAAGTCACTGCTTAAATTACGGGCTTAACATGCCAATCCCTTCATTCAGCCAGAGGCGAAGGAACCGATTTAATTAGACAACCCTGTCCACTGGATAGATGATAACTGCTAGTTAGGTGGGGGGTCCTCCGCTGATTGCAAGAATACGGGACCTAGTCTTCCATCCCCTCCCCCCCAAGCCATAACACAGTTTGGATTGAATATTTGTTAAGCATGTGCCCTGCCACTTCATTGAAAGTTTGTGATAAAATAGCCAAGTGCTGTGTAGGTTGCAATATGGAGTTTTGCAAGGTGAGGCACTAGACATAATAAATGGGGAGAATGGGGAGGGTGGGAATATTTTTTTTCTTCATTATGTCTATTTAATGCACTACCTTGCATTCAGTCTCCACATTCTGACTCCTGGGAACCTTAAAGGGGTACTCCCCTGGATAAAACATTTTTTTTAAATCAACTGGTGCCAGAAAGTTAAACAGATTTGTAAATTACTACTATTTAAAAATCTTAACTCTTCCAGTGCTTATCAGTTGCTGTATGTTACAGAGGAAGTTCTTTTCTTTTTGAATTTCCTTTCTGTCTGACCACAGTGCTCTCTGTGACACCTCTGTCCATTTTAGGAACTGTCCAGAGCAGGAGAGGTTTGCTATGGGGATTTGCTCTTACTCTGAACGGTTCCTAAAATGGACAGGGGTGTCAGCAGAGAGCAATGTGGTCAGGCAGAAAGGAGAGTCAAAAAGAAAAGAACTTCCTGTGGAGTATACAGCAGTTGACAAGTACTGGAAGGGTTAAGATTTTTAAATAGAAGTAATTTACAAATATGTTTAACTTTCTGCCACCAGATGATTAAAAAACAATGTTTTTCAGTGGAGTACCCCTTTAAGAATGCATTTTTGGCTCATTGTAACAATGCATGCAAAATAAAATCTTGGTGCATCCTGCAACAAAAAAAAAAAAAAAACACTTGTATAGTTTTATTGCAAATGGAACTTACATATGTCAGAATGTGCATGAGTACACATTGTGCACATGTCTATGTGGGGTGCATAAGGCTGGGCAGGTAATGATAGTAAATAAGACCTTGTCCCCTAATTGTTACCATCATGATGGCAGCAAATTTCCAACACAAGTGAATAAGGCAGATGTGTAAGGGTATGTTCACACTGAGGAATTGGAGAGGAATTTCCACGAGTAATTCTGCTCGCTTTTTCCTCTCCAATTCATTCAGCAGTGAAAACCCCATAGAGCTGTACATAATTTCTGCCCCTTAGCTCACACTGAGGAATTTCCTCAAGCAGAATTCTGACGAGGAAGTCTGTTCCACTTGAAGAAAGAACATGTTCTTTCTTTCAGGCGGAATCAGCGTTGTTCTCCCATAGAGATCAAAGTGTGGTGTCCCAGTACCGCATTCTATACGGTACTTGTTTATTTATGGGTCCCCATAGCCAGAGTCCCTAGGACGTAGGGATTCCTATTAATCCAGTCTACCCCTAGTCGCCTCTATTCTAGTATATAATTAGTAATTTATGCATAGATTAATGTAAATAGCATAATATATGTAAATAAATGGTTAATTACTTGTTTCCATGGTGTCGCAGGGCCTTCGGGTCATGTGATGCGTTCCAAGACTCACTCTGGATGCGTTCCAGGCCTCACTTGGTATTTCTAGCCTCGCTTTGGTTTTATTATGTGTATAGGAAGTCAGATGATCACCCAGAAGCCTGTGTGACAGTGAGTGACAGCTGACCTTGGACCTATCAAATTAGGCTCCGCCCCCTGTCCATATAAGGGACGCGTCAGCCATTTTAGTTCTCTTGCTCCTGTGCTCTTGATGAGAGAAGACCTGTACAGCAGTAATCGCACTGAGTTAGGCCTGAGCCTTGCGGCAACGGCTGAACAATTATAGTTATAGAGTGTATCAATCCCCAAACACTCTGCGGGACTACCGGACCTAATCTACCCCTAAATCCGGACGGATCCACTCACCAATTACCTTGTTTCTATTAACCGGCAAAAGACGCAAGGTCCACAGCAACTGTCAGTCATTGAAGTCTATACAAGTGTATTACTGTATTCTGAATGTACCGCAAGTTCAAGAGTAAAGTTTACTTCAGTTCAAGTTTAACTCCAGCGTGGACCTTCAGTCATTATCTGCATACGCCTGTCGTTTCTGGGAAAGCCGACGATAGGCCGAAGCTATACCTCAATAATACCAGCTCTCACCCTGGCGTAACGAGTGACAGGGTTAATATTAACCCCTCATATACCGTTACCATACCACCACTACCATACACCCCCCAAGGGCTACCACAAATGTTTTTGGTTTTTTTTTGAGTCAAAAGCATTTCCAGGTGGAATCCGTGCAGAATTGGTGCGGAATTTCACGCATAATCAGAGCGGAATTCCATGCCAATTCCGCGCGAAATCTCTGTGAGTTCTTGTGGAAAAGTAACAATATTTTGAGGCAGAAAAAATCTGCTTGATTTCCGCCCCAATTCCTAAGTGTGAACATACCCTAACACAAGTTGTGATGTTCCCCATCAGGTGTTTCTGAGGTTAAAGAGGTACTCCCATCTCCTTAACCCCTTAAAGGGTACCTCTCATCAAATAAACTTTTGATATATTTTAGATTAATGAATGTTGAATAACTTTCCAATAGCAAGTTAATGAAAAATATGCTTCTTTCTATTGTATTTTTCCCGATCAGTCCTGTCAGCAAGCATTTCTGACTCATGCTGGAGTCCTAAACACTCAGAGCTGCCAGCCTGCTTTGTTCACAGCCAAACAGGCTGTGAACAAAGCAGGCTGGCAGCTCTGAGTGTTCTTCAAAGTGGAAAATTAAATAGAAAGAAGCATATTTTTTAATAACATGCAATTTTAAAGTTATTCTGCATACATTAATCTATAATATATCAAAAGTTTTTTTGATGAGAGGTACCTTTTAAGGACCAGGCCATTTTTCACTGTAGGACCAGAGCGTTTTTTGAACATCTGACCACTTTCACTTTAAGCATTAATAACTCTGGGATGCTTTTACCTTTCATTCTGATTCCGAGATAGTTTTTTTGTGACATATTCTACTTTATGTTAGTGGTAAAATTTTGTTGATACTTGCATCATTTCTTGGTGAAAAATTCCAAAATTTTATGAAAAAATAGAAAATTTTGCATTTTTCCAACTTTGAAGCTCTCTGCTTGTAAGGAAAATAGACATTCCAAATAAATTATATATTGATTAACAAATACAATATGTCTACTTTATGTTTGCATCATAAAGTTGGCATGTTTTTACTTTTGGAACATATCAGAGGGCTTCAAAGTACAGCAGAAATTTTCCAATTTTTCACAAAATTTTCAAAATCAGAATTTTTCATGGACCAGTTTAGGTTAGAAGTGGATTTGAAGGGCTTTCTTATTAGAAATACCCCACAAATGACCCCATTATAAAAACTGCACCCCTCAAAGTATTCAAAATGACATTCAGTAAGTGTGTTAACCCTTTAGGTGTTTTACAGGAATAGCAGCAAAGTGAAGGAGAAAATTCAAAATCTTCATTTTTTTACACTGGCATGTTCTTGTAGACCCAGTTTTTGAATTTTTACAAGTGGTAAAAGGAGAAAAATCCTCTCAAAATTTGTAACCCAATTTCTCTTGAGTAAGGAAATACCTCATATGTGTATGTCAAGTGTTCGACGAGCGCAGTAGAGGGTTCAGAAGGGAAGGAGCGACAGTGGGATTTTGGAGAGTGAGTTTTTCTGAAATGGTTTTTGGGGGTCGTGTCACATTTAGGAAGTCCCTATGGTGCCAGAACAGCAGAAAAACCCCCACATGGAATACCATTTTTTTAAACTACGCCCCACAAGGCACGTAACAAGGGGTCCAGTGAGCCTTAATACCCCACAGGTGTTTACGACTTTTCGTTAAAGTCAGATGTGTAAATTAAAAAAAAGATTTTTTCACTAAAGTGCAGTTTTTTCCCCCAAATTTACCATTTTTATAAAGGGTAATGGGAGAAAATGCCCCCCAAAATTTGGAACCCCATCTCTTCTGAGTATGGAAATACCCCATGTTAGGACGTAAAATGCTCTGCGGGCGAACTACAATGCTCACAAGAGAAGGAATCACATATGGCCTTTGGAAAGTAAATTTTGCTGACATAGTTTTGGGGGGGCATGTTGCATTTTGGAAACCCCTATGGTGTCAGAACAGCAAGAATACCCACATGGCATACTATTTTGGAAACTACACCCCTCAAGGAACGTAAGAAGGGGTACAGTGAGCCTTAACACCTCACAGGTATTTCACAACTTTTTGTTAAAGTTGGATGTGTAAATGAAGAAAACATGGCAGGCTGCTTCGCTTAGACGTGAGGTCACGTCCCCCCCACCCCCAAGCTTTAACCACATGCTGGTGGCAGTCTCGATTTTTTTACCCATTTATGTTTATGCAAAGAAAGCTCAACCTCTGCATCGTAATGAAATATTTTTCACTACTATAATTATATATTTAGCAATAAATATGCACAGAATTACCTAGGTGTCATTAATAGCTGGAAATTCACTAAAATGCATCTAAACAAATGCTGGAAACTCATTCAGAGACAATATGGGCTCAGACTGGCTGCTTTGTAAGGCTCTCTCGTAGACTACACAAGGCCGAAATGGACATTGATCCTGCAGCCTGGTGGTTTATGGACCCTTTCAAATGTATAGATAAAATCTATGTAGTATTAAAGATAGTGAGGTTTATAAGTAAGTGCAGGAAGTTTGTAGTGCTGGGGAGCCGCTACATTTAGCTGTTTTGTGGCTCTAATTGAAGCGGATTGCTCAGACATTTGTTAATTTGCTGGCGTGGGTGGGTGAGAAATATCTCATTGTCTAGCAATAACGCTGGTTTAATCCGATTATACCCATAACCTAGGCTGCATGAACGTGTTTGTTTAAGGATAATGTAATTGCAAGGCTGAAGTTGCTTTCATCCGGCTCTTAATGTCCTTAATGTTTTAATGGGGATTTCAAGCTCGATCCGGTTTCGTTAGCAAAGATTTATCCAAACGTTATTATCTGTTTGCAGGATTTTCAATGAGATGTACAAAGAAGAATCCATAAAGACTACTTGTGCTGTCTCCTTAATGATAAAAACTAACAAAAATAGACTTCTCTGGGATTACTAGGAATGGAATTGTAAAAGCTATTTAGATGGCGGGGGATATTGAATTTTTTTTCATATGCCGTGATATTTACGGTTGGATTAACATACAAATGACACACTGATGCTACTGCAAATGGGCTCTCAAGACTGGATAATTACCGCTATCAGGTAAGGCTGAAAGTGATATAAATGGACCAGAGAGGTTTTCAGAATCCCTGTACAATGAAGCTGCTATGTAGTAATGTATGGTAGTAGTCATACTTCAGTACAAAGCTGATATCCCACAGGATCCATGCAAAGAATTTTACAATACATGATGTGCAAAAAAGAAAAAAGTCTGTAGGGACTAGTGGATAAAATGTGTTGGTGGTAGGAAATTACATTGTTCACTTTTTTTTAAATTGTGAATATACGGTACTGGTCCATATGTGTAAGGGCTAAGGGAAAATCTATGCGGCTCCTCTACAGCCTCCAAGTTTTGCCGTAAAGAATTCAACAGGATTCATGTGTGTGGAAATATAAAATACACTTTGAAAGAAACAATGCTTCAAGGTGAGACTATCTCTATACACATACTGTCCCTAAAGGCATGCTGTTTTTTTTTATTTATTTTTTTATTTCTATGGAATCCAATAAAGAAAATGTCCACATGCCTCCAGGCCCAACAGTCAGCTAAGGTCAGCCAGACAAGGAAATACCTTTGTTTTTTTATCTCAGTACAAAGATATATATATATATATATATATATATATATATATATATATATATATATATATATATATATTGTGATAAGGTGGCAAGGGAAGGGTGTATTTCCTTTGCTCACCCTGAAGAATCTCACCTGCTTCTTAAGTAATGAGGCAGCAGGGAAGGGGGTGTATATAAGATGGAGAGTCAGACTAATCTGTGCTCTCCCTGGTAAACAGCATGTTGCTGTAGGGGGAAATACTCGGACCTTGTTGAGGAAGTACAAAGGTGAAGTTGTGAGTGGTCCAAGAAGTGGTGTGAACTGTGAGTAGCAGGTTGCAGGAGTCACATGCTTGACTGGCTGAGGGTAGCTCACCAGATAGTAGTCAGGGCATGCTGATATGTGTAATAAGTGACAAGATGGTCTAGGATTTTATTTTGTTCCTGTGTTATGTTTGTTTTTCCCCTGCAACCTGTCTAAATAAAGTTGGCAAGGTGCCAGACTTGCATGAATAACCTTTGTCTGTGGGTTTATTGAGAGAAACCAGGACGGTCCCAGAGCTAATCACTGAGAAGGAATGTCACATTTTGGTGGAGGATGCGGGCACACGTCGCTAAGGACAGCACGTTGACAAGGGCAACCAACGAGCGAGTTGGAGAGGAGCCGTTGCTAGGAGCAACCCCCTGCAAGATTGCAAGTCGGAGGAGCCCAGCAGAGGAGTTCAAGCACAGTTTGGTGTCTGTGGAGGAGCGTTGCTAGGGGCAACAGATCGAGATTTTTTTTCTGGAAAAAGGACATCGGCAGGCCGTTGCTGGGGTAACCGATGTGGGCCACAACAGGTGGTCGCCAGGATGAAGCCGAGGTCCCGTGAGTTGTTGGTGGGCGGAATCCCACTGTGGGTGGACTTGGATTGTTGCCAGACTGTATCTCGGATTATGCCAGAAATAATTATCTTTGTGAAGTCCCACCCGGAGCCCGGTAAGACTGTTCAAATTACCTTTGATACATGTTTTGGGACAGTAAGCCATATGACGGAGGTATGTGCAGAACTTACAGTTGAAATTGTACTGGGCAGAGACTTCCCGTATTTCTGGCTGTGGGATGCCGAGAGTGCACCTGAGAGTTCGCACCCAAAGGTTCCGGAAGAAGTGAGGACTGGGGGGTCTCTACTGGACTGTGTGAATGGTGCTGTATATTGTGAACCCATGCAGGCTGATAATGTTTTTCTTGAAACACTTATGTTAATGTGTTTTGATGTAAAGAGTTCTATTCCCACCTCTAGCAGGACAAAAGAAAACCTGTGTGAGTTGGAAATAGAAGGTAAAAAGATGACGTTTTTGATAGATCCAAAATGTGTAATAAGTCTGGTAAAGACCCGCGGCAGAAAGCCAGACCCTGCTGTAGTGTCTATACAAGCCGGTAAATGGGGTTATAAAACAGTTAATGTGTGTATTTCTACTCCCTATGGTACCATAAGTCATAAGGTTGCAATTGAGCCTACCTTAGAGTATGAATTAGTGCTGGGGAAGGATCTTCCGTTTTTTCAGCAGTTTTAGGAAGATAGTCAGGTGACTAGAGCAGGAACACCTGATAGGCTCACAACACTTAATTTGGACCACATAGCAGGGGACAATAACTCAGCAGAGGATGAGGACGGGGAGTGTCAGCAGACCCTAGGTATATGTCAGGTGGGAGTGTGCCAGACCACTAGGGGAGCTGAAGCACAGTCCGCGAGTCAAGTTAAAGAGGTGACTGGAATAGAAGCAACAGAGATGGCTGTGGAAAAACAAAAACTCCAGAAGAGAGTACCAGTGGAGCTGGGGTCTGCGCTTACGGTCACAGACAGAGTCCTAAGTGAAGGAGATGTGGCGTCTGGACCAGAGAGGGGTTGTAACCAGGAAGGTCGAACCACTGGACCAGATATTATTGCAGACCCAGGAGCCCTAGTCGTTTTTGCCAGGCCGTGGAGAGACTGTGACAAGACAAAAGAAAAGTCTGCCAAGGAGCCGAGAGACAGTTCAGAGGAACTGTTCGGGAATTACCCTGACTCGCTGGTGCAAAGAGCCATTGAAGTTGTTGCTAGGGGCAGAAAGCTTACCACCAAGGAATTTCCGGTCCGACGGGAGTGTTTAGCGAGAGTCTCCAGAGTTGCCAAAGTGGTGGGAGAGGAAGTGTGCCAGGTGTCGGTGGCACCTGTTGTTGATGATGATAACGAAGTAAAAGTGTCTGCAACCCCCAAAAGGGGGAGACTTCACCTAGAGATGGAGAAGAGCTGGGTCGAGTGTCTGACAGAGGACCAGAGGATGTCTCAAGGTCTAACAGCGAGAGTGAGGAGACCGCTGTCAGTAAAAGGTCTCGGAAAAGACGAGCTGGCCTTGGGAAAAAACTGGAGCAGATCCAGAATCTGGAAGAAACCCTGCAGATGGTTTCTGTGAAGTTGATGGAGAAAGAAAAAGAGGTACATCGCTTGACAGAGGAAATGACAAATCGCTTGCTGACTTCAAGAAAAAGCAAGAAGCGAGGCTTCAGCTGGAAAAAGTCATGGAGCACCATAGAAGTGAGTTTGTGGCTCTGCAGGATGAACTGTCCCGCTCCCAGGGTATGGTGACCAGCAAGGAGAGTGAAGTGGAGAGTCTGGCCAAGCAGATGTCATACCAGGAAGAAGAAGTGAGTCTTCTACATGGTGCATATCAGGCTCTGCGTAGTGATCACAAGGCTAGGCTCGTAGCCATGGAAAAAATTGAAAAAGAGAAGAATGAAATGAAGATGGAAGTTGATGATCTTGCCAGCAATCTGGAGAGTGTTTCTAAAGCTAAGAGACAACTTGAGGAAGAAGTCACGGCGAAGAATGCCCTTGCATATGCTCTTCAATCTGCTCGTCATGACAATGACTTGCTCCGTGAGCAGTATGAGGAGGCCCTGGAACAAGTTGAGACTCTGAAACATGAAAACAAGAACTTGCAAAAGGAGATCTCAGATCTATCTGAACAGATTGGTGAGAGTGGAAAATGTATCAATGAGTTAGAGAAGACCAAGAAACAGTTGCTGGACAGTGAGAAGATGATCTCTGCACAACTCAAGAGCAGCTGAAATATATAAAGCTGGAAGATGACATGAAGATCTTAAAAGAGTGCCTGGAAGCACAGAAGGAAACGCGCAGAAGGTCCCACGTAGCTGCCTTGGTTTTGCTGGGAAAGCAACTCTACGAGCAGATGGCTGTGTTGGCGGACTATGAACAGTTGAGGAAACAATTGCTGTCTTCGGCAGATACTGTCAGGGACTTGACAGAGTTACTTGACAGTGACAGGATGAAGTCCGCTAAGCTCCAGTGTAAGCAGCGAAAATATGAGAAAAAGGAAGAGGACCAGGAAGTTCTAAAAGAGAGCAGAGACCAAGATATGGTGGAATTGGCTCAAGAAAGGCTTCTGGGGCAGAAGTTACGGGATACAGGTATGCTTTCTCTGAAGCCCGGTAAAAAGTCCTCTAATGCTAAGATTGAGGTGAAGCCCTGTAAGAAGTCCCCTGATGCTAGGACTGAGATGAAACCTGGTGGGAAATCCTCTGAACCTGAGCAGACCAAAAATTCTGAAGGTAATGCTGAGGCAGAGAAATCCTCTGAAGCAGAAGCTAAACCAGAGTCAACCTCAAAAGCTATGAGTAAAGAGAATGGCACAACTGAAGCTACAGGTGAAGAGAAGAGTAAGCCCGAAGAAGCTGCAGAGCAGAGCCAAACAGTAGTAGAAGCTGATTCCACACAAGAATCTGAAGGAGCCAAAGACTCTGAAGCCAAACCTGAGGAAGCTGGTGCCCCTGAAGAGAAAGCTGGAAGGGATGAGGTGAAACCATGTGAGAAATCCACTGAAGTCAAAACTGTGGTGAAACCAGGTGGGAAGTCCTCTAAAGTTGAAACTGAGATGGACCCGTGTCGGAGGACCTCCGAAGCTACAGAAAACAAGACAGTGGTTGGTGAAGCCACTGAGGCCGAAAGATTCTCTGAAGCAGAGGCAGAGGTCCGGCAAGCCAGAAGAAGACAAAGGTTAGAAGCATCGGTCCTCTCTGTCCTTAATTTCAAGAACCCTGCCCACACCAGGGTGAAGAACCTGGTACTGGAGAGGTGTGACCGAGAGACTTGCAATTGGTGGCTGGTAAAAGTCCGGAAGAAAAAAGTAAAGGACTTCAGGGACTGTGGGACAAAAGTTGTCCAAGAGAAAGGAAAGGCAGATGGTTTCTTTTCTGTAATTTTCATCATAGGAATACCTCAACTATGAGAGACAGAGTAGGGGGAAAGAATACAGGAAATTAAATCAAATTGTAGGATTTCTAATGAATTAATTGGTAAATTCCTTAGCAAAATAAGTATTTGGTCACCTACAAACAAGCAAGATTTCTGGCTCTCACAGACCTGTAACTTCTTCTTTAAGAGTCTCCTCTGTCCTCCACTCGTTACCTGTATTAATGGCACCTGTTTGAACTTTTTATCAGTAAAAAAAGACACCTGTCCACAACCTCAAACAGTCACTCTAAACTCCACTATGGCCAAGGCCAAAGAAGAACACCAGAAACAAAATTGTAGACCTGCACCAGGGTGGGAAGACTGAATCTGCAGAAGGCAAGCAGCTTGGTGTGAAGAAATCAACTGTGGGAGCAATTATTAGAAAATGGAAGACATACAAGACCACTGGTAATCTCCCTCGATCTGGGGCTCCACGCAAGACTCCAGGCTTGTCTGAAGTTTGCTAGAGAGCATTTGGATAATCCAGAAGAGATTTGGGAGAATGTCATATGGTCAGATGAAACCAAAGTAGAACTTTATGGTAAAAACTCAACTCATTGTGTTTGGAGGAGGAAGAATGCTGAGTTACATCCAAAGAACACCATACCTACTGTGAAGCATGGGGGTGGAAACATCATGCTTTAGGGATGTTTTTAAGCAAAGGGACTAGGACAACTGATTCGTGTAAAGGAAAGAATGAATGGGGCCATGTATCATAAGATTTTTATTGAAAACCTCCTTCCATCAGCAAGGGCATTAAAGATGAAACGTGGCTGGGTCTTTTAGCATGACACTGATACCAAACACACCACCTGGGCAACAAAGGAGTGGCTTGATAAGAAGCATTTCAAGGTCCTGGAGTGGCCTATCCAGTTTCCAGATCTCAAGCCCATAGAAAACCTTTGGAGGGAGTTAAAAGTCCTTGTTGCCCAGCGACAGCCCCAAAACATCACTGCTCTAGAGGAGATCTGCATGGAGGAATGTTCCAAAATACCAGCAACAGTGTGTGAAAACCTTGTGAAGACTCACATAAAAAGGTTTGACCTCTGTCATTGCCAACAAAGGGTATATAACAAAGTATTGAGATTAACTGTTGTTATTGACCAAATATTTATTTTCCACTATAATTTGCAAATAAATTCTTAAAAAACCAGACAATGTGATTTTATGGATTTTTTTCCCTCATCATGTCTCTCATAGTTGAGGTATACCTATTATGAAAAGTACAGGTCTCTCATCTTTTTAAGTGGGAGAACTTGCACAATTGGTGGCTGGCTTAATACTTCCCTCCCCCCCCCCCCCACTGTGTATGTGTATATATATATATATATATATATATATATATATATATATATATCGCCAACATATTCCACAGTTACCCTATTTTTCGTTGTAGAAGATGCACTTTTTCTTCCCCAAAACTGGGGGGGGGGAAAGTTGGTGCGTCTTATACGGCGAATACACATTAAAACCCTGTCCTATCGCGGCGGTCCCTGCGGCCATCAATGGCCGGGACCCGCGGCAAATACAGGACACCACCGATCGCGGTGATGTCCTGTATTAACCCCTCAGACGCGGCGATCAAAGCTGAACGCCGTGTCTGAAGCGAAAGTGACACTAACCCGGCTGCCTTACCTGCCTCCTCGGTGTCTGCTCCGTCCTGGGATCACCTGCATGGCCAGCTCTCTCCTTTGCTGTTATCACGCCGTCCTGTCATCCAATAGGAGCGGTGTGCGTGGCAACGTGATGGCGGCGACAGAGAGCGAGGATACCGGGCAGCAGAGACGTTCCGGAGCGACGGGGACACCCTGGGGACGCGGCGACAGCGATGGAGGGCGACATCAAGGGTAGCGGTGACGGGTCTGGAGCAGCGGGGACAGGTGAGTATTACCTCCTATACCAGTGGTCTTCAACCTGCGGACCTCCAGATGTTGCAAAACTACAACTCCTGGCATGCCCGGACAGCTAACGGCTCTCCGGGCATGCTGGGAGTTGTAGTTTTGCAACATCTGGAGGTCCGCTGGTTGAAGATCACTGTCCTATACTTTACATTGTATTCTAGATTTTCCTCCTTTAAAATTGGGTGCGTCTTATATGCCAGAGAGTCCTATATGCTGAAAAATACGGTATTTATATACACATGGGCCTTAAACCACTGGCAGGTCATAGTTATACAGTAACATAGTTTGTAAGGTAGAAAAAAAGTCCATTGTGTAATGGGTAAACCTAAAACTCTACTGTATCCAGAGGAAGGCAACCCCCACCCATAAGTCTGATGCCAATTGCCCCATAACAGAGAAAAAAATCCTTCCCAACTTCAATATGGCAGAATAAATCCCTGGATCAATGTTCTATCCAGATAAATCTAATATCCATACATTTTAATATTACATTTTTCCAGAAAAACATCCAGGCCCCCCTTGAACTTGTCAGACATTACAACATCATGTGGCAGAGTTCCATAGTCTCACTTCTCTTACAGTAAAGAATCAGTGTCTGTGATGATGGTCATACATACAATGGAGAGTTTAAAAAAACAAAATCCATTCCGCTAAATAGAGACAAAGAATTTAAAGCGCAACTGTCATGGAAATTATACCCCCCCCAGACTAATAACATGATAGTATAGATGATGATACGTGTAATGCAGCTGTACTTTTGGCTGCTGTTTATCAGTCTTTATCAGCAGGAAAATAGTTTTATCATGCGGTCAGCAATAGTCGGATAGGCGTGGCTGGGCATCGTAATGCCCCACCTCTGCCACGCCTATCCCCTGTAAATGAGCCTGGACCACTGTGTGATTGACACACAGGTCCCCACCCCCCGATGTCCATGATGTGCGGGCCAGCGTGACTCCACTGAGCCAATACATATAATGTGCACCTTTATGTTATATGAAATACAGTGCCCGTACTCCTCTTCTTTCTTCTCATGGTGCCGGAGACGTGCTGCTTCTGCTTTCACTATAGGCAGAGAGCTCGCTCCCTGCCTCTAGCACTGCGCAGGCGCAGTGAGCTGGCGGCAGACAATGGGAGCAAGCTTTCTGCCTATAGTGAAAGTAGAAGCAGCGCGTCTCCGGCACCATGAGAAGAAAGAAGAGGAGTACGGGCACTGTATTTCATATAACATAAAGGTGCACATTATATGTATAGGCTCAGTGGAGTCACGCCGGCCCACACATCATGGACATCGGGGGTGGTGGGGACCTGTGTGTCAATCACACAGTGGTCCAGCACTCACTTACAGGGGATAGGTGTGGCGGAGGTGGGGCATTACGATCCCCAGCCACGCCTATCCGACTGTTGCTGACCGCACGATAAAACTATTTTCATGCTGATAAAGAGTGATAAACAGCAGCCAAAAGTACAGCTGCATTACAGGTATCATCATCTATACTATCATGTTATTAGTCTGGGGGGGTATAATTTCCATGACAGTTGCGCTTTAAAGTTCTCTTCAATCCGGTTCCAAATGTGGCAACCTTTTATGCACTCCCAAAGGTGCACAAGCAACGTTGCCCGGTCCCTGGCCTCCCAATAGTTTTGGGAAATGACTGAAATGAATGACTGAATGACTGAAATGAATGTGAATGAGGGTATCAGTAAATACAATACTTGCTCCGTTTGTACAAACCTTGCTTTTATTTGTACACCAAGACCACTGTCACTTGATACCAAGAACATTGTCACCAGGCTCCAAGACATTCAGGTTCCCCCCAATATGCTTTTTGCCAGTCTCAGTATTGGGGCCCTATATACCAGTATATCTTATGAATTAGTTATCACAGCAGCATCTTTTTATTTCAGCATAAATGGGACTTCCTTTCACCCATAATTTTTTCCCTTTTGTGAACCATTATTATTTAAAGACCACTAGCACAGCTATGGGCACGAAATGTGTGCCCAATTACGCAAATTCATTCTTGGAGTTTTGGGAAGCCAAACACGTTTTTACAGAACACTTTACTAACTTCACTGATCACATTTTGTTTTTGCGGCGATTCATCAGCAACATTTTAATTCTATGGGATGATGCGGAATCCCTTTTTCACAATTTGGTTGGTCCCACCCTAAACATCTTATCCCCTATCCAAAGGCACAGCGGCACACCATAATCTGATGCACGGAGCAAACTCTGCTCAGTGCTGGATGTTGGGCGACCACCGCCGTCATGCCCCCTCCATTTATGTTTATAGGAGGGGCTGTGATGGCTGTGTATGTCACGATTCGGCTTACAGGTTGTGGATCCACTGTGTCAGCGAGGGATTGGCGTGGACCGTGCTGGTGGACCGGTTCTAAGAGGCTACTGGTGTTCACCAGAGCCCGCCGCAAAGCGGGATGGTCTTGCTGCGGCAGTAGCAACCAGGTCGTATCCACTAGCAACGGCTCAACCTCGCTGACTGCTGAGAAGGCGTGGGACAGAAGGACTAGGCAGAGGCAAGGTCAGACGTAGCAGAAGGTCGGGGCAGGCGGCAAGGTTCGTAGTCAATATGGATAGCAGGAGATCAGGTAACACAGGCTTGGACAACACTAAACGCTTTCACTGGCACAAGGCAACAAGATCCGGCAAGGGAGTGCAGGGGAAGTGATGTGATATAGCCAGGGAACAGGTGGAAGCTAATCAAGCTAATTGGGCCAGGCACCAATCATTGGTGCACTGGCCCTTTAAGTCTCAGAGAGCTGGCGTGCGCGCGCCCTAGAGAGCGGAGCCGCGCGCGCCAGCAGATGACAGCCGGGGACCGGGACGGGTAAGTGACTTGGGATGCGATTCGCGAGCGGGCGCGTCCCTCTATGCGAATCGCATCCACGCCGGCAATGTCAGTGCAGCGCTCCCGGTCAGCGGGTCTGACCGGGGCGCTGCAGGGAGAGAGACGCCGTGAGCGCTCCGGAGAGGAGCAGGGACCCGGAGCGCTCGGCGTAACAGTACCCCCCCCCCTTAGGTCTCCCCCTTTTTTTGTCCGACAACTGCTTTACCTGGGACGAGGACACCGGGAGTGAATGGAGGGTTTCCTCAAAGGCAGGCAGTACAGCAGGAGTGGGAATGGGGAGGGAGGGCAGAGGGTGAAGCTTGGCACGGGGCAGTGTGTCACCAGGACGGGGGCCATGAGGAGGCACTGAGGCTTGCCTGACGGGACTGGGAGGGGGGGAGAGGCATTTCTTATGGCAAGCAGAGTCCCAGTTCTTGATCTCCCCGGTGGTCCAGTCAAGGGTGGGAGAATGAAGCCGGAGCCATGGCAGACCGAGGAGGACCTCAGAGGTGCAGTTAGGAAGGACAAAAAATTCAATCAATTCGTGATGGGGTCCAATGCACATTAACCCCTTAAGGACAATGGACGTACTCCTACGCCCCCGTTTCCGAGTCCTTAAGGACCGAGGACGTAGGAGTACGTCCTGTCCATTCCCAGCCCCCCACCGCTAGCCGGAGGGGAGCCGGTGCCCGATGCCTGCTGAAATCGTTCAGCAGGCATCGCGGCATAACGCCGAGGGGGGTCATTATGCCCCCCCATGTCGGCGATCGCAGCGCATCGCTCGTCAATTCAGACGAGCGATGCGCTGCGATTCCGTTCCCCGCCGCTCGCCGGGCGGGGATCGGCGCCGGATGTCTGCTGATTTCTATCAGCAGACATCCCGGCAGTGTGCAGGAGGAGGTCCGGAGGACCTCCTATACCTGCGATCGCTGCAGGACGCCGGTAACTACTTACCGGCGTTCTGCAGCGGTTCCGGGTCATCAGGGTCACGTGTGACCCTGTGACCCGGATACAGATGGTGACTGGTGGTGTAGTATACACCACCAATCACCATCCATGCTGTACTGGGGGCTGGCATTGTGGCCACCCCCTCAGTACAGTTGTGATTGGGTGGCCAAAGTGGCCACACCAATCACATAGTAATGGGAGGGGATGGTGGGGGCTAGGAGCACGTTGCTCCGTTCTGCCCACCATTCCACAGAGATCTGGTGTGCAGGACGGAGCCCCGTGCTGCCCACCATCCCCTGAGTCCAAAAAAAGTGCCCCTTGCCCCCTTTCTGTGGCCCCTTGGCACAGAAATCGCCAGGGATAGCTTTAGATTAGGTAGGGACAGGTTAGGGTTAAAAAAAAAAAAGTTTTTTTTTGTCTTTTTTTCAGCGTACCTCAGTGGGTGTCCGTGGGTCCGTAGCACCTTTAGCTGCGTGACCCCGGCCCTGCTGGGTCGCTGCGGTCTGCCGCCAGCCTTTTTTTTTTGGTGCAGATCTTTTTTTTTTTTTTTTTTCACTAAGCGTGTGTGCGGACCCTCTTAGTTATAAAAGAGCGGTCCGCCACCGTTTGTTAAAGCCCACCCGCCGCTGATCAGTCCCGTAGTACTGATCAGCGTTTTTTTTTGTGGTGCCGGCGCTTTTTTTCGGGTTTTCTAGCGTGTTTTTGCACCCATAGGCGGTCCGTGCCATCAGTAGCAGGCGTGTACTGTGTGGCCGGACCTTACCTGTGTGTGTGCGGCGTGCCTCACCGCTGTCGGTGATTTATCACTGATCAGCGTTTTTTTTGTGGTACAGGCACTTTTTTCGGTTAACGCGGTTTATTTTTTGCACCCATAGGCGGTCTGTGCCACCAGTAGCAGGCGTGTACTGTGCGGACGGACCGTACCTGTGTGTGCAGCCAGTCCCGCCGCTGTCTGTGATTTATCACTGATCAGCGTTTTTTTGGGGGTTCAGGTGGGTGCATTTTTTTCGGGGTAAAGCGTTTTTTTTTTTTTTTCCCAGTTTTTTTTTGTGTGGGGGTCAGTGGCCAGACCCCCCACTGACTTCTGCGCCCCCTGCCGCCACAAGCGCTAATCAGTGCGCACACCACTGATTAGATAAACGCTTTTTTTGGCGCAGGGCTTTTTTGCGCTAGAAGTCCCCCCTTTTTTTTTTAAAAAGGCTCCTTTTTATTTTATATTTTTTTCTGTTAGGGCGGGTTAGTTTAGTTAGGTTAGGTTAGGGAGGGTTAGGGCGGGTTAGGGAGGTAATATCGCACCACACCACACGCAGCACACACACCAATAAAGTTTTCCCCCCCACACACACACACACACACCCCCCGTATCCACATTAGAGTAGGGAAATGGCCCGCAGAGTGTTTTCGGCGGAGGAGGCATATGACCTAATTGCCTCCGACACCGAGAGCGGCTCAGAGGACGATGAAGACCCCACCTTCCTTATTTCATCGTCCTCCTCATCATCTAGTTCTGATGATGAGCCACCAAGGCGGCGGAGACGCCGCCGTGCGGTGCCGCAAACCTCCTCTGCCCTTGACCCTGTGCCCCATGCTAGTATGAGTCCCCCTGGCGCTCATACTAGTGAAGCCCCCCTGCCAAGATCACTGGTACATCGTACCGGAGAACTTGACTGGGCTGAGCCAGCGGACCACGAGCCCGTGATTCCTGAGTTTGTTGGCGACTCAGGAATCAAAATTAACATCGCCGGGTTCACTGAAAAGGACTTTTTCGGTCATTTTTTCAGTGACGACTTTGTTAATTTGATGGTTACACAGACGAATCTGTACGCCCAACAGTTCGTCGCCGCTAACCCGGGCTCACTTTTAGCTAGACCCGGCGGCTGGACTCCAGTCGATGCAGCCGAAATGAGGACCTTTTGGGGCCTTGCGCTGCATATGGGTATAGTTAAAAAACCCTGTGTCAGGCAATATTGGAGTGGGGACGTCTTTTACCAGACACCCCTCTACAGTATGGCCATGGCACGCTCCCGGTTCGAGGCCATTCGGAGATGTTTGCATTATGCTGATAATGCGGCATGTCCCCCCCGAACTGATCCCGCGTATGACCGCCTGTATAAAATCAGGCCGGTCATCAATCACTTCGGGGCCAGATTTTGGGAGGCCTATGTCCCGGGGCGGGAGGTCTCTATTGATGAGTCTCTCATCAGCTTCAAAGGGAGACTCAGCTTCCGGCAATACATCCCGACCAAGCGGGCGCGGTATGGCGTGAAGATGTATAAACTTTGCGAGAGTACCTCCGGGTACACTTGCAAGTTTATAGTGTATGAGGGACGAGATTCCCGTTTTGAACCCCCAGAATGTCCCCCCACTCTGGGTGTTAGCGGGAAAATCGTTTGGGGCCTTTTGCACCCATTGCTAGATAAAGGTTACCACCTTTACGTGGATAACTTTTATACTAGTATCCCTCTCTTCACGTCCCTCGCCGCCAGATCCACGGTCGCTTGTGGGACAGTCCGGAAGAATCAAAGAGGCCTTCCGCCCCATCCCCTACATGCTCCTATCCCCCGGGGTGAGTCCCGTGCCTTTTCCCATGAGAACCTGTTGTTGGTCCGGTATAAGGACAAGAGGGATGTCCTTATGCTCACCACAATTCATGGGAATGGCAGCACCCCTGTCCCTGTGCGAGGTACCGTGGGACCGGTCCTCAAGCCCGATTGTATTCTGGACTACAATCGGTATATGGGGGGAGTTGATCTTTCTGATCAAGTCCTCAAGCCATATAATGCCATGCGGAAAACACGCGTATGGTATAAAAAGGTTGCGGTCTACATGGTACAGGTTGCCATGTACAACTCTTTTATACTGTACCAGAACGCTGGCAACACAGGGACATACCTGGAGTTCCAAGAGGTAGTTCTAAAGGCCCTCATCTATGGTGACCGCCAAAGAGCGGGTCAGAGCACCTCTGGAACTTTAGGTCCCCGGATCGTCCCCGGCCAACACTTTCCAGGTGTGATCCCCAACACTGGAAGGACGGGACGAACCCAGAAGAAATGCAGAGTGTGTCACAAGAAGGGGAGACGGAGGGACACCACCACTCAATGTGACACTTGCCCCGATCATCCGGGCCTCTGCATAGGCTGCTTCAGGGAGTATCACACTTCCATGGAGTACTAAATTTTCCATCCTTTGCCCTAATTTTCATTCCCCAGAATTCGGCTCCAATGTACCAGTCCAGGGTACATTGACTTCCAAATTTTAAACCAAAACACACCCCCAAAAAACAAAACCTTTTTCCCAATAGCCCAATATTTTTTTTTTCTTCCCCCTAAAAAATGGGTCATGGGACACAGAGTCAACAGCATTGGAGGTTTGCAGTTGCCTCAAATGCGCAACGCTCTCTCTCCCCACCTGAGCGGGTTGCGCATTTGAGGTAACAGAATAGGGACGGCCCCACACATCCCCTTCCCAGAATGATGATTCAGAGTATAGGGTTTGGGGCGGGCATCATTTTTACTTTTGGCTGTACTCTGGATCATCATTCTGGGAAAATAATTGGCATATCAGTACTAAAATTGCAATTTTCTTCCCCCCATAGTACACTTCATCCATTCCTGGAAAATAAATGAAGGGAACACCCGTCTGTTCCAAATCTCCACTTCACCCTATACACCTTCCCTAGGGGGTGTACTGTTTGTAATAGGTTCACATGTGGGTGTTCCTTTCTTGTATTTTCCTCTGAATGTATGTAACTGTTAGGTCCGTAACAAACATCCGCCTCAAATGCGAAGAGTTCTCACTGAGCTCTGTCGTATTTTCAGGCGACAATTCGGAGTCACATGTTAGTTGTTCCCAGAAAGATGAAGCAGAACATAGGTTGAAAATTGCAATTTTCAAAAGCTACCCTTCATCCATTCCTGGAAAATAAATTTAGGAAACACCTGTGCATTAAAAATTACCCCTATACCCATTCCCCAGGGTGGGTACTTTCTGTAATGGTGTCACATGTGGGTGTTTCATTTTTGTATTTTCCTCGGAATGTATGTAACCGTCAGCTACTGATATGCCAAAGGCCACAAATACAAAGTGACCTCTATGACTTCTGAGCCTTGTTGTGCGCCCGCCCAGCATGTTACCCCATATGTGGATGTATTTTTATAGTCAGGGGGAAAAGCCCTCCAAAATTTGTAACCCAATTTCTCATATTATGTTAATAATTGGGTAACCCCAGCATTTTACTGTAAAAAAATCAAATTTTTCAATTTATCGCCCACTTTTCAAAAAAAACCTGTGAGGTGTTATTTCCCGCTGTACCCCTTGTTACGTTCATTGAGGGGTGAAGTTTCTAAAATGGTGTCACATGTGTTTTTTTTTTCCTGTTGGGGGCTTTATAAATGCACATGACCCCCGACTTCAATTACAACAAAATTTTCACTCCTTCTATTCTGAGCATTGTAGTGCGTCCACAGAGCAATTTACATCCACATATGGGGTATTTTTTTTCTCAGACAAAATTGTTCTACAAATTTTGGGGGCCTTTTGCCCTATTACCCAATGTGAAATTGAAACATTTGGGGTAACACTGTCAATATAGTGCAAAAAAATCAATTTTTTCACTTTTACGGCCCACTGTTCAAAAAACCTGTGAGGTGTAACACTGTTACGCTCCCCAAGGGGTCTAGTTTCCAAAATGGTATGCCATGTGTTTTTTTTTTACTGTCCTGGCCCCATAGGGGCTTCCTAAATGTGGCATGCCCCCAGAGCAAAATTTGTAACTCCTTCTCTTCTGAGACCAGTAGTGCACCAGCAGAGCGCTTTTCACCCCCATATGGGGTGTTTTCTGAATCGGGAGAAATTGGGCTTCAAATTTTGGGGGGTATTTTCTGCTTTAACCCTTTGTAAAAATGTAAAATTTTTGGGAAACCAAGCATTTTAGGTAAAATGTATTATTTTTTTTTTTACATATGCCAAAGTCGTGAAACCCCTGTGGGGTATTAAGGTTCACTTTACCCCCTGTTACCTTCCCCGAGGGGTCTAGTTTCCAAAATGGTATGCCATGTGTTTTTTTTTAGCTGTCCTGGCACCATAGGGGCTTCCTAAATGCAGCATGCCCCCAGAGCAAAATTTGCTTCAAAAAAGCCAAATGTGACTCCTTCTCTTCTGAGACCTGTAGTGCGCCAGCAGAGCACTTTTCACCCCCATATGGGGTGTTTTCTGAATCGGGAGAAATTGGGCTTCAAATTTTGGGGGGTATTTTCTGCTTTAACCCTTTGTAAAAATGTAAAATTTTTGGGAAACCAAGCATTTTAGGTAAAATTTAATATTTTTTTTTACATATGCCAAAGTCGTGAAACCCCTGTGGGGTATTAAGGTTCACTTTACCCCCTGTTACGTTCCCCGAGGGGTCTAGTTTCCAAAATGGTATGCCATGTGTTTTTTTTTAGCTGTCCTGGCACCATAGGGGCTTCCTAAATGCAGCATACCCCCAGAGCAAAATTTGCTTCAAAAAAGCCAAATGTGACTCCTTCTCTTCTGAGACCTGTAGTGCGCCAGCAGAGCACTTTTCACCCCCATATGGGGTGTTTTCTGAATCGGGAGAAATTGGGCTTCAAATTTTGGGGGGTATTTTCTGCTTTAACCCTTTGTAAAAATGTAAAATTTTTGGGAAACCAAGCATTTTAGGTAAAATGTATTATTTTTTTTTTTACATATGCCAAAGTCGTGAAACCCCTGTGGGGTATTAAGGTTCACTTTACCCCTTGTTACATTCCCCGAGGGGTCTAGTTTCCAAAATGGTATGCCATGTGGGGTTTTTTAGCTGTCCTGGCACCATAGGGGCTTCCTAAATGCGGCATGCCCCCAGAGCAAAATTTGCTTCAAAAAAGCCAAATGTGTCTCCTTCTCTTCTGAGACCTGTAGTGCGCCAGCAGAGCACTTTTCACCCCCATATGGGGTGTTTTCTGAATCGGGAGAAATTGGGCTTCAAATTTTGGGGGGTATTTTCTGCTTTAACCCTTTGTAAAAATGTAAAATTTTTGGGAAACCAAGCATTTTAGGTAAAATTTAATATTTTTTTTTACATATGCCAAAGTCGTGAAACCCCTGTGGGGTATTAAGGTTCACTTTACCCCCTGTTACGTTCCCCGAGGGGTCTAGTTTCCAAAATGGTATGCCATGTGTTTTTTTTAGCTGTCCTGGCACCATAGGGGCTTCCTAAATGCAGCATGCCCCCAGAGCAAAATTTGCTTCAAAAAAGCCAAATGTGACTCCTTCTCTTCTGAGACCTGTAGTGCGCCAGCAGAGCACTTTTCACCCCCATATGGGGTGTTTTCTGAATCGGGAGAAATTGGGCTTCAAATTTTGGGGGGTATTTTCTGCTTTAACCCTTTGTAAAAATGTAAAATTTTTGGGAAACCAAGCATTTTAGGTAAAATTTAATATTTTTTTTTACATATGCCTAAGTCGTGAAACCCCTGTGGGGTATTAAGGTTCACTTTACCCCCTGTTACGTTCCCCGAGGGGTCTAGTTTCCAAAATGGTATGCCATGTGTTTTTTTTTAGCTGTCCTGGCACCATAGGGGCTTCCTAAATGCAGCATGCCCCCAGAGCAAAATTTGCTTCAAAAAAGCCAAATGTGACTCCTTCTCTTCTGAGACCTGTAGTGCGCCAGCAGAGCACTTTTCACCCCCATATGGGGTGTTTTCTGAATCGGGAGAAATTGGGCTTCAAATTTTGGGGGGTATTTTCTGCTTTAACCCTTTGTAAAAATGTAAAATTTTTGGGAAACCAAGCACTTTAGATAATTTTTTTTTTTTTTTTTTACATTTGCAAAAGTCGTGAAACCCCTGTGAGGTATTGAGGCTCACTTAATTCCTTGTTACGTTCCTCAAGGGGTCTAGTTTCCAAAATGGTATGGCATGTGGGGGGTTTTAGCTGTTCTGGCACCATAGGGGCTTCCTAAATGCAACATGCCTTCGCTTCTGAGCCCTCTACTGCGCCTGCCGAACACTTCACATAGACATATGAGGTATGTGCTTACTCGAGAGGAATTGGGCTACAAACACAAGTAAAATTTTTCTCCTTTTACCCCTTGCAAACATTCAAAAATAGGGTCTACAAGAACATGCAAGTGAAAAAAATGAAGATTTTGATTTTTCTCCTTCACTTTGCTGCTATTCCTGTGAAACATCTAAAGGGTTAAAACGCTTACTGAATGTAATTTTGAATACTTTGGGGGGTGTAGTTTTTATAATGGGGTCATTTATGGGGTATTTCTAATATGAAGACTCTTCAAATCCACTCCAAACCTGAACTGGTCCCTGAAAAATATTGAGTTTGAAAATTTTGTGAAAATTTGGAAAATTGCTGCTGAACTTTGAAGCCCTCTGGTGTCTTCCAAAAGTAAAAACACGTAAATTTTATGATTCAATCATAAAGTAGACTTATTGTATATGTGAATCAAATTTTTTTTTATTTTGAATATCAATTTTCCTTACAAGCAGAGAGCTTCAAAGTTAGAAAAATGCAAAATTTTCAATTTTTTCGTCAAATTTTGGGATTTTTCACCAAGAAAGGATGCAAGTTACCATAAAATTTTACCACTATGTTAAAGTAGAATATGTCACGAAAAAACAATCTCGGAATCAGAATAATAACTAAAAGCGTTCCAGAGTTATTAATGTTTAAAGTGACAGTGGTCAGAATTGCAAAAAACGCTCCGGTCCTTAAGGTATAAAATGGCCTGGTCCTTAAGGGGTTAAGAGGGGTTTAGTGCGGTAACGCACGGTGCAATCCAATCTAACTCCGTTGACCGCGGAAATGTAGAGCGGCTTGACGAGACGGGTCACCGGGATGCAGAATTTATTCACCAACGAATCCAGAATAAAATTCCCAGAGGCACCAGAGTCCAAGCAGGCCACGGCTCAGAGGGAGGAGTTGGCAGAAGGAGAAATCCGCACGGGCACCGAGAGACGTGGAGAAGCAGACTTTGAACCAAGAGACGCCACACCCACGTGAGCTGGGTGCGTGCGTTTCCTAGACGTGGAGGACGAATAGGGCAATCCACCAAGAAATGCTCGGTACTGGCACAGTACAGACAAAGATTTTCTTCCCTACGGCGATTCCTCTCTTCCTGGGTCAGGCGAGACCGATCCACTTGCATGGCCTCCTCGGCGGGAGGCCCAGGCGTAGATTGCAAAGGATACTTTGGGAGAGGTGCCCAGAGATCTAAGTCTTTTTCCTGGCGGAGCTCCTGATGTCTCTCAGAAAAACGCATGTCAATGCGGGTGACCAAATGGATAAGTTCTTGCAGGTTGGCAGGAATCTCTCGTGCGGCCAGCACATCCTTGATGCTACTGGATAGGCCTTTTTTAAAGGTCGCGCAGAGAGCCTCGTTATTCCAAGATAATTCGGAAGCAAGAGTACGAAATTGGATGGCGTACTAGCCTACTGAAGAATTACCCTGGACCAGGTTCAACAGGGCAGTCTCGGCAAAAGAAGCTCGGGCTGGTTCCTCGAAGACACTACGGACTTCAGCGAAGAAGGACTGGACTGTGGCTGTGGCAGGATCATTGCGGTCCCAGAGCGGTGTGGCCCAAGACAAGGCCTTTCCTGAAAGAAGGCTCACTACGAACGCCACCTTAGACCGTTCTGTAGGAAACAAGTCTGACAACATCTCCATATGCAGGGAACATTGAGACAAAAATCCACGGCAGAGTCTAGAGTCCCCATCAAATTTGTCCGGCAGGGACAAGCGGAGGCTAGGAGCGGCCACTCGCTGCGGAGGAGGTGCAGGAGCTGGCGGAGGAGATGGTTGCTGCTGTAGCAGAGGCAGAAGTTGCTGTAACGTGGCGGTCAACTGCGACAGCTGCTGTCCTTGTTGGGCAATTTGCTGCGATTGCTGAGCGACCACTGTGGTAAGGTCAGCAAGACTTGGCAGCGGCACCTCAGCGGGATCCATGGCCGGATCTACTGTCATGATTCGGCTTACAGGTTGTGGATCCACTGTGTCAGCGAGGGATTGGCGTGGACCGTGCTGGTGGACCGGTTCTAAGAGGCTACTGGTGTTCACCAGAGCCCGCCGCAAAGCGGGATGGTCTTGTTGCGGCAGTAGCAACCAGGTCGTATCCACTAGCAACGGCTCAACCTCGCTGACTGCTGAGAAGGCGTGGGACAGAAGGACTAGGCAGAGGCAAGGTCAGACGTAGCAGAAGGTCGGGGCAGGCGGCAAGGTTCGTAGTCAATATGGATAGCAGGAGATCAGGTAACACAGGCTTGGACAACACTAAACGCTTTCACTGGCACAAGGCAACAAGATCCAGCAAGGGAGTGCAGGGGAAGTGATGTGATATAGCCAGGGAACAGGTGGAAGCTAATCAAGCTAATTGGGCCAGGCACCAATCATTGGTGCACTGGCCCTTTAAGTCTCAGAGAGCTGGCGCGCGCGCGCGCCCTAGAGAGCGGAGCCGCGCGCGCCAGCAGATGACAGCCGGGGACCGGGACGGGTAAGTGACTTGGGATGCGATTCGCGAGCGGGCGCGTCCCGCTATGCGAATCGCATCCCCGCCGGCAATGTCAGTGCAGCGCTCCTGGTCAGCGGGTCTGACCGGAGCGCTGCAGGGAGAGAGACGCCGTGAGCGCTCCGGGGAGGAGCAGGGGCCCGGAGCGCTCGGCGTAACAGTACCCCCCCCCCCCTTAGGTCTCCCCCTTTTTTTGTCCGACAACTGCTTTACCTGGGACGAGGACACCGGGAGTGAATGGAGGGTTTCCTCAAAGGCAGGCAGTACAGCAGGAGTGGGAATGGGGAGGGAGGGCAGAGGGTGAAGCTTGGCACGGGGCAGTGTGTCACCAGGACGGGGGCCATGAGGAGGCACTGAGGCTTGCCTGACGGGACTGGGAGGGGGGGAGAGGCATTTCTTATGGCAAGCAGAGTCCCAGTTCTTGATCTCCCCGGTGGTCCAGTCAAGGGTGGGAGAATGAAGCCGGAGCCATGGCAGACCGAGGAGGACCTCAGAGGTGCAGTTAGGAAGGACAAAAAATTCAATCAATTCGTGATGGGGTCCAATGCACATTAAGAGGGGTTTAGTGCGGTAACGCACGGTGCAATCCAATCTAACTCCGTTGACCGCGGAAATGTAGAGCGGCTTGACGAGACGGGTCACCGGGATGCAGAATTTATTCACCAACGAATCCAGAATAAAATTCCCAGAGGCACCAGAGTCCAAGCAGGCCACGGCTCAGAGGGAGGAGTTGGCAGAAGGAGAAATCCGCATGGGCACCGAGAGACGTGGAGAAGCAGACTTTGAACCAAGAGACGCCACACCCACGTGAGCTGGGTGCGTGCGTGCGTTTCCTAGACGTGGAGGACGAATAGGGCAATCCACCAAGAAATGCTCGGTACTGGCACAGTACAGACAAAGATTTTCTTCCCTACGGCGATTCCTCTCTTCCTGGGTCAGGCGAGACCGATCCACTTGCATGGCCTCCTCGGCGGGAGGCCCAGGCGTAGATTGCAAAGGATACTTTGGGAGAGGTGCACAGAGATCTAAGTCTTTTTCCTGGCGGAGCTCCTGATGTCTCTCAGAAAAACGCATGTCAATGCGGGTGACCAAATGGATAAGTTCTTGCAGGTTGGCAGGAATCTCTCGTGCGGCCAGCACATCCTTGATGCTACTGGATAGGCCTTTTTTAAAGGTCGCGCAGAGAGCCTCGTTATTCCAAGATAATTCGGAAGCAAGAGTACGAAATTGGATGGCGTACTCGCCTACTGAAGAATTACCCTGGACCAGGTTCAACAGGGCAGTCTCGGCAAAAGAAGCTCGGGCTGGTTCCTCGAAGACACTACGGACTTCAGCGAAGAAGGACTGGACTGTGGCTGTGGCAGGATCATTGTGGTCCCAGAGCGGTGTGGCCCAAGACAAGGCCTTTCCTGAAAGAAGGCTCACTACGAACGCCACCTTAGACCGTTCTGTAGGAAACAAGTCTGACAACATCTCCATATGCAGGGAACATTGAGACAAAAATCCACGGCAGAGTCTAGAGTCCCCATCAAATTTGTCCGGCAGGGACAAGCGGAGGCTAGGAGCGGCCACTCGCTGCGGAGGAGGTGCAGGAGCTGGCGGAGGAGATGGTTGCTGCTGTAGCAGAGGCAGAAGTTGCTGTAACGTGGCGGTCAACTGCGACAGCTGCTGTCCTTGTTGGGCAATTTGCTGCGATTGCTGAGCGACCACCGTGGTAAGGTCAGCAAGACTTGGCAGCGGCACCTCAGCGGGATCCATGGCCGGATCTACTGTCATGATTCGGCTTACAGGTTGTGGATCCACTGTGTCAGCGAGGGATTGGCGTGGACCGTGCTGGTGGACCGGTTCTAAGAGGCTACTGGTGTTCACCAGAGCCCGCCGCAAAGCGGGATGGTCTTGCTGCGGCAGTAGCAACCCTGGCCACCTGTCCGGGAGTTGAGAGAGGTTGTGGAGACAACAGCTAAGTACTGCTGCAAGGGTGTCCATAACAGAACCAAAGGGTAACAAGAGAGAGAAGTCTGTACGAAGGCTGTCTTTGCAACAAGGAACTGGATGCTGTTTGCCATCACGCCCCCTCCCATAGGCTTGCATTGAGGGGTCGGAGCGTGATGTCACACGGGCCGGAGCTGGGATGTCACAATACTCCGGCCCCGTGATCGGCAGTCTTCAGACCCAGAGCGAATATGCTCCGGGGGCTGATGGTAACGGAGTGCTGCATGAAACATCACGGGGGTTCCAAGTGGTGGGACCCCTGAGATCAGGCATTTTATCCCCTATCCTTTGGATAGGGGATAAGATATTTTAGAGCTGGAGTACCCCTTTAAGGTCCTGTTCCAGCTAGCAGACTAATTTACGGGGGGGAAAGACAGTTGGATGCGCCAGAAGGAAGCGTTTTAGCAGGGCCATTGTCGGTATGGGATCCTGTGCCATTTATACAGAAAGTCCCCTCAGTTGTACCCCTGAGAAGATCCTGGTCAGTGAGTACAATATGACTTGTACTAGAGAACCCACAAGTTATAGTCACATTTTGCAGAGTCAAGGGACAGGTCAGGCTATACTCTAAACAGAAACAAGAAACCTCCTGGGATAGACTTAGTCCAGAACTCCTAAACAAATAACATTTCCAAGCAAAATTTTTCTTTACTGACACATGAAAGCAGCAACCTCTCCTCTGCACACACTAGTAACCCTTGCAGTGCCTACAGCCTGGGAGTTGTTGTATGAACAAATAGTGAACAATACAAGAAGTCTGGCAATGCGTGATAAGGGCTAGTTCACACCGAGTCTGGCACTTGACCCGCACCGATAAGCCAACTCTTGTGGTGCTGATGCTGACAGAAGCACAAATAAGTATAAGTAGAATGAACGTGGCACTCACCCCAGCAATGGCAATATTTATCTTTATTTATCCACAAACAGTGCGTGTGTGATGATGCACTTCCTCTGGTCGATGCTCCCAGCGCGGGAAAGTGTCACTTTCATTCTACTTATACTTAGTTGTTATATGAATTGTTTGCTGTATTGTACTATATTAAGTTAGTTCAAGTAAAATTGCTGTGCGCCATCTCTTCGCCTCTGAATATTTGCGTATCCTGCACCAACACACACCGAGAGCATTCCCGACCACCATCACTAGCGCACAGTAAACCGGGACACACCCTAAGAATCCAGCTACATTACCCCCCAGTGGCAGGCCCTGCATTGACACAAGCTTGTGCATACTGGGAAGGGTTACATGGGATTGCAAGACCATTTGTAGCACTGTTGGCACAACCACCATGAGTAGCATTACAGGTCCCAGCATATACCCCCTAATGGCTAGATCTAATAGAAGGTGTGAAAATGACGTGGCACCCGCAAGGCAGATTGTTTATGTTACTCATTACAAACAAGCTGGAGGTGGCAGGGAAACCAAAATGACAAGGTGGGAAGACCACTTTATACAATGTGCTATTTTCTTATGGAATATTCCCTTTAAGTCTAGACAACTTCTTTAAATATTTCACTCATGACAAATGCTCAGAGGCTTATATTTACAAGCCATTTCTTATTTCTGTATCTCCTATTTTAATGCTGGTTTTAAGTGGAAATAAGTGAAAGCCATAGAACATATATTTTATTTACTTGACAGAATATCATCAATGATTGACGTAATCTTTAGAGCGAAGCCTAATCTATTGTAACTATATAGAGCGGATTGATTAACTGTCCATCAGGCTCTAAAGAAGAAAAATGATACACATCATAACTATGCAAACCATAGCCGAGAACTTCACCCGTCCAAATATATAGGAATAAATATGGCTGTATATATATACTTTATATAGTAATAAATATGGATGTATACACATTTTATTTAGTAATGACTATGGCTGTATAGATATACTTTGTATAGGAATAAATATGGCTGTATACACATCTTATCTAATAATGACTATGGCTGTATATATATACTGTACTTTATATAGGAATAAATATGGCTGTATACACATCTTATCTAGTAATGACTATGGCTGTTTATACATTTTATATAGTAATAAATATGGCTGTATACACATATTATATAGCAATGATAACTATGGCTCTGTACACATTTTATATAATACCTAATGATGATGGCTGCACACACATTTTATATAGTAATGGTTATGGCTGTATACATATCTTATGTAGGAATAAATATGGCTGTATACACACCTTATATAGTAATGACTATGGCTGTATATACATTTTATATAGGAATAAATATGTCTGTATACACATCCTATATAGTAATGATGACTAAGGCTCTATACACATATTATATAGTAATAATAATGGCTTTATACGCATGGTAATAGTAATGGTTATGACTGTATGCACATCACATATAGTAATGATTCTAACTGTATATACATATTATATAGTAAGGATCATGGCTTTATATACATCTTATATAGTAATAATCATGGTTTTATATGCATCATAATAGTATTGGTCATCATGGCTGCATACACATCTTATCTAGTAATGAAAATGGTTTAATACACATTATATAGGAATGGTCAAGGCTGTATGGAGGAATTACCTGCCTACTGGGGGGAATTACCTAAGGACTATCTGCCTACCCAGAGAGGGAGGCTAATCTGGGATGGGGGACGGTACTGGTTGTCTAATCTGGGGACATTGGCTAATCTGGCGGGAAATCTTTGCCTACAGGGGGACTATCTTATTGCTATATAACCTACTTACATACCCACTTTTACTGTGCCGGGTGCCAAGAGGGACATTTTTACCATTGGGGGACTATAGATAGGAGATTGCACAGAGGTGGGATGCATATTGCAAAAGGAAGGAGTCTAAGATGTTTTCCTAGCACATTCTGTAAAAAAAGAGCCATGGCTGGAAGAAGTCTTCATGATTAGGGATGAGCGAATCGAATCTGACGAATCCGAATTTGTTACGAATTTCAGGAAAAACTCGATTCGTAACTAATGCGAACATCGCTTCATTAAACTCCATTTAGTGCAGTCCAGGCTCCAGGGGCCGGGCATCTAAAATGGCAGATCCACATGTGAGAACATGGGGCAAGGAAATTCTGGGAAGGTGGGAACAAGGGTCGGCGGGATGACCCTGAATCACTTGCAGCATGCAGCCTATCAGCAGCCAGTCACCCCCATGTCACAGCCCTATAGAATCAGCAGCCATCTTGCGGCCAGTCACTTCAGCGTTCTATTACAGAGAGAGAGAGAGAGAAAGAGAGCAGTGTATGTTGCACAGAAAAGCATTTTTACAGCAGCGATTCACCTCCCAGTCACATCAGCGTTCTATAGCAGAGAGAGGGACAGAGATCAGTGTGTTGCACAGAAAAGCTTTTTTACAGCAGCAATTCACCTCAAACCCAAATCCTGTCTAGAAGCACTGATAGGGAAGGGAGTGAGATTGAGAGAGAGAGTGCAAATTTGGGTGTAGTACACAGGAACTGTGTGCTGCAGCACTGGAGTGTACAACAACTGAAAAGCTAATAGAAGCCAGCCAGTTCGAGTGAGCAGAGCACTAAAAGCGTATTGTCCGCTATTAAGTGTAACCTGTGAGTACATCTAAGTGGTTTAACATTCTGTTCCTGTTAAAGTCTTAAGGGCCTAGATACTGTAAAAAAAAAAACCTGCCAAAAGTACACACTTGCTGGTGTTGTAGACCAATACTGTTTTAAGCGTACTGGAGTGCATTGTCCTCCCATCATAAGTGCATACCACATACATACATCTAAGTGGTGTACCATTTTGTTGAAGTCTCCAGCAACCTCCAGGCTGTCTCATTCTGCAACTATATTGTCTCCTCATGCTGCCGCCAACTCCAGACTGTGTCATTCAGCCAGTATATGATCTCCGCTTGCTGCCGCCAACTTCAGGCTGTGTCATTCAGCCACTATATGGTCTCCTCATGCTGCCGCCATTTACAGGCTGTGTCATTCAGACACTATATGGTCTCCTCATGGTTCTGCCACCTCCAGGCTGTGTCACTGTACCATCATGTGGTCTAGTCATGCTGCTGGCACATTAAATAAAACTATTTAGGTTCATCTATTTGAAATCTTCAAATTAGATGTAAAAAATATCTTTAATCTTTTCAATTGTGAGGCCCATGGTCTCGTCAGGCTGTTGCCACCTCCAGGCTGTGTCATTCAGCCACTATATGGTCTCCTCATGCTGCCGCCATTTACAGGCTGTGTCATTCAGACACTATATGGTCTCCTCATGCTTCTGCCACCTCCAGGCTGTGTCACTGTACCACCATGTGGTCTAGTCATGCTGCTGGCACATTAAATAAAACTATTTAGGTTCATCTATTTGAAATCTTCAAATTAGATGTAAAAAATATCTTTATTCTTTTCAATTGTGAGGCCTATGGTCTCGTCAGGCTGTTGCCACCTCCAGGCTGAGTCATTCAGCCACTATATGGTCTCCTCATGCTGCTGCCACCTCCATGCTGTGTCATTCAGCCACTATATGGTCTCCTCTTGCTGCCGCCACCTCCACGCTGTGTCATTCAACCACTACATGGTCTCCTCATACTGATGCCACCTCCAGGTTCTGTCATTGTGCCTCTCTGCGACATTGATTCTAATAGCGACGTATCACTGTAGGCCAGAAATACCCATTTTTAATATAGATTCACCGTGAATAAATTCGGACCGAACCAATTTTTGGGGGCAAATTCGGCAAATTGCCCTAATCAAATTTTTCAAAAATTCACTCATCTCTATTCATGATGGTTTATAGAAAAAAAAGGGAAGAGAACAACTCCAAGAAGACGTCTCCTGTGAGTCACTGCTGGCTTCTGCTGCTATATTGTTACTATGTGGTGAAATATTAGTATGGAGGCATCAGACTAATATATGAGGGGGGAAGGGAGGGCAGGTCCAAAAGCTGCCCCGGAGCCCATGAGATTCCATAGTTATGCCATCCCATAGTTATGCCCTGGCTGAAAGCCTATAAAATTCTTGCAGGCTGACTTGGTACTACCTGCAATCAGTGGGTAGGAGTGGGGCCTGGCATTTGCCACACTTCCATAAAAGAGCTATGTGTAGGCTGCAGCCTAAGGTCAAAGGGCACAACCGCATTATACACATTGGATGCCTGGTAAATCAAATACCAGGATTCCACTATACAGGACTATAGCCTGTGAGGGAAGCCTGACATTTGATTTGCCAGGCTTCCTTTCTGCTGTGTTACGAGCTTGATGCTGTGCCCTTTGGCTCAAACTTTAAGTTGTGTATGTTGCAGCTGTTCCCATTGACTTCAGGGTGCAGCCTGCACATACTGTGGGGCTGATATGCAATAATTTAAGGGGTGGTTTTATTCCCAGTCTGGCCCTGGGTGTATGGCAATCCTTCACTGGCTGCTTCTGGGAAAAATGTTGGCGTGACAGCATTAGGGGTCAAAGGTTCTATGCTATGTTCAACTGGGCTCTGGCCCTGTATGTCTGCCTATGCTCACAAAATTGGGATGTAGCACAACTCTGATGGCTTCACAGTACACAGAATTATTAATAAAGACAACTCAATCTGTGGTAATAGCCAAGGAACATAAAGACGGTGAAATGGATTTATTGATCTACTACAGAGCCCTATGTAACATGCTGAATCACTGTCAATGATAATACAGACTTGTATATTCTTCATCTAGTATTTGTCCCATTATAGGAAAGGATAGCGCTTTAAAAAAAAGGCTGAGGTGGAATTAGAGTCCAGACATCACGATACTAAGGTTTTTTTTTTTTAGTTCATTTTTTCAAAGAATGAATAAAATAGCTTATATCTCACAATAAAGTGACCGATCAGAATTTCACTTTAAAGATCAAGAAATAAAACAAAGGTAAAATCCTTACTGGTTACAATAATAAAACCTTCATTTTTCTGTCATCAATCCATAAGAGTAGATTTACTATTGAAAATGTGACAGAATTCTGGTAAGGAGTTTTAGTAAAAGGGGGCAAGACTCCTGAAAAGGGGCGCAATTTACATGGTGCAGAATGACATATAGTAAGTCTTTTTGTTGCCAATAGAAACCAATAAGCCTGAACTTTAATTCCTCATAGTGTGCTGGTAAAATGAAAGCAGAGATCTGATTGGTTACTATGGGCAATAAAGAGAATCTAACCATAAGGCCGGGTTCACACTATGGAATTTTTGCCTGGAATTTCCGCTAGAAAATTGTGGATGGATTCCACTTGCAGCAGCCTCTTCAGGAATTGGCACTAAATGGCTGTGCAGATATTAAAGGGGTATTCCAGAAATATTTTTTTATTTGACTATGCTACAGGGGCTGTAAAGTTAGTGTAGTTCATAATATAGTGTCTGTACCTGTGTGTGACGGTTTTCTCACAATTCTTCTGTGATTTTCACCCCAATATTTATTTTTAACAGCATACAAAATGACTGTTGTCTCAGATTTCTCCCAGGTTGCAATGCGGCCGAGACCTGACTCACTAGCCAGCTGATGACAGGAAGCCTGTCTGCTTCAATGGGTGGAGTGATCGCTTGGTGGGAGAGAGATCAATCTGCAACTAATGCAACAGCTGTAGGCACCCTGATTGAAAATCACAGGTCTTTGAATGGATGCAGCTCATTTATTTTTCAATGGGTGGGGTGGCTGATGTGTGGCTGATGGAATTGTGGGATTTGTAGTAAAAAAAAAAAAAAAGTCAAAAAGGAAATACCAGTTAACAAAAAGCTAGCCACAGTGTTATGGTAATCTCACAACATAGCCATTTAGTCCCAAGACAAGCGAAGATCTTTGCTAAGCATGTCCATTACTGCCTGTCAGGTACATACTAAAATCACCTTATGGTGTATAACCCCTTTAAGCCCCATCCTATTCACTGCAGCACAGCCCCTTGTATTCTCCGACGGATTCCGCTGGAAGCCTGAACATGTTCAAGATGGTGGTGCAGAATTTGTTTGTGTAGAAGCAACGCACAATAGCGGCCACAGCGGATAGGCGATTAGACCCAACTATTTTTAGTTGTCCTGCCATGTTTCTGGTGCTGTAATGTCTCTCTGTGCTGTTGGTACTTATTATTCCTTCACAGAGAAATGTCAAACGTTTTGATAGGTCAGGGTCTCAATGTTGTAATCCCACCAATCAGGAGAACGAACATGGGGAAGCATGTGGTTGCTCTCAGAAATCTTTACCTTGACCTAGACTTGCCATAGACTTTAAATGGGAAAACAAGACAAAAAGAGTTGATAGCCGCTGCGTGCTTCTCCCTGCATGTTTTCCTGATGGGTGGGGTTTCAACAAAACTTTTTACATGTCCGAAGGTTTTTTTATTTTTTTATATGGCAGGAACATTTGTAATATCAGCATCACAGCTACTTACCACAGTGATATAGCAGCACAGCAGGATTACAGCCCTAGTATCACCCAGAGGCGTAACTTGTACTTTCTGGGCCCTGATGTAAAATCTGCAACAGGGCCCTATGTGCCAATTATAATACTGGTTTCTTATGGGGCAGATGTGCTTTAGGGTTCCCTCAGGCACCAGGGCCCCGGTGCGACTTCTACCTCTGCATCCCCTATAGCTATACCCCTGGTATCACTGAACCAGCACAATATCACCATTAGTCACTATTTCAGTAAGAATAGAGACCTACATGTGCAGCATAAAGCATCAAACAAAGCTATTTGGCTCCTACCTTATTTTAACCTAGGGGCCAAATTTATCCTGGTAAAAACAGAATATATCGAGAAAATAGTCAATGTAAAAAAGTGATTGTACATTAAAGTTAAAAAGTATTTATGCAAGTAGTCTGTCTTTTCCCCCTGAGTTCATACCACTAGACACATTCTTCCACGGAATCTTTACATGCCGTATGTCCTGGAATTATGTTGTTCTCGTTTTCTACAAAATCAATGTAACAAGCAGTCGGCAGGACTCGAAAACCTGGGGGGGGGAGCAAGGCAAAGGAAGTCGGTGGAGAATACAATAGTCAAAAATATTATTGACCTAACTCTTGTTAGAAAAAAGCCCTTAAACTCCTCATCTCTTCATAAAACCTACTGGGGAACACATCTCCCTATGAGCATCTACAGATCACTGTCCAAGGATCAGGCATCCAGTTCTTTCCATCATGTAACAGACACAAAGAGGAGCAGTGATGTACGTTAACCTTAGTTTTTAAGAAGCCAAAAAGAGGTCGGCCTTTTTGGGGTGGTTGTTCCACATAGGAGTGGGAGGAGTAGAGATATAAAGAAGTACTCTTGCATTTAAAAATGTATTACCTATCCACAGGATAGGGATAAGTGTCTGATCACAAGGGTCTGACCTCTGGGAGCCCCCTGTGATCTTCAGAATGAGCCCTGATTCTCCCTGTTGCATGGAGTGTGGGGTCGGCATATACTCCATGCATTCCCTACGGTAATACAAGAGATACATGAATGTACTCTCCGCAATCTCAAAGAGAATGCATAATGTGCATGCCGACCCCGATCAACAGGGAAAAACGGAGCCCATTCTGGAGATCATGGGGGCACCCAGTGGTCAGACTCTCCCCGTGATCAGACACTTATTCCCTAACTTGTTTATAGATGCTGGAGAACCTCTTTAATATGGTCACAGTAGATCCTTCTTTTACCATAGTCTTGACATTTTTTATTATAAAAGGGAACCTGTCAGTGCTCTCACAGTGATGACACCTCTGTCCATATCAGGTACTGTCTGGAGCAGGAGAGGTTTGCTATGGGAATTTGCTCCTACTTTGGACAGTTCCTGATACAGACAGAGGTGTCAGCAGAGAGCACTGTGGTCAGACTGAAAAGAAAACTAAAAGAACTACACAACTTCCTCTAGAGCATACAGCAGCTGATAAGTACTGGGAGGATTACAATTTTTAATAGAAGTAATATACACATCTGTTTCACTTTCTGGAGCCAGTTGATATGAATTTTTTTTTTCCACTGGAGTACCCCTTTAAGTTTTCAGTTGGACATGCGGCTGCTTAAGTAGTCATGGCTCCCAGGTTATAGTCATACCTTTACAGGCTCAAATAATGCCTATCTAGGTATGATTGAGCAGCTCAGTCAGGGAGTGATGTCATTGCTCACAGCTAGGCTGTCAATAATGTCTGGATAGGCGTGATTGGGACCTAAGTAGGCGTGAATCCAGCCCGGGATGCTGTGACCATTTTAGCAAGCCGCATGCTTGGTGACTACTTAAGCCTCATTTACATACTGCATGTGACATTTATAAAAGTTGTTTTCTCCACATTTACAGACATGCCAGCAGACATTCAGGCCAGGTAGGACAGATGATTTAAAACCTCTATTAAGTGTTGCCACTCATTATATAGGGTAAAACTTAGTGACAGATTCCCTTTAAAGTACACATACACTGCTATCTCTTTCAATCCCTCCATGTCCAATTTTGGCTCAGCTGACCATTCGTCAGTTCTGAATGGAGAGAGGAAAAGTAGGGACTTTTTTGGTGGTGTCTTATCTCTCTAAGAACAAAAAGATCAGACAGCATGCCCAAGCTTTGTCTCCTCTCATCTACCAGGGGAGAGTGGGGAGGCCCTAATAAACATTAGTTTAGTCTTACCGAAATCAATGTACAGTATTTGAATTTGACTAATGTATGGGGTTTCTAGTTTCATGAGTTTTTCATAAAAATTTATATTTTAGCTGTAAGGGGGTCTAGTATTCTTCTGTGGGATTACAATATAATTATTATGTCAGTAATTAATACCATTACTAACCTAACGTTTGGCTACTGTGCTGAATGTGAAATATCCAGAGCGTATACAATCCAAGTTACATTTTTCAACATTTCAAAGTGATGCTGCGCTCTGTGGCTGAGCCCAAGCAATTTTCTAAGACTCTAATGAGAACCCATCTGTTTCTCCACTATTAGATGTGCAGATGTATGCCTCCTTTTACTGTCAGATGATCCAGCGATAACATTTGTTATAATACTCTGATGGCTGATAACAGCGCAGGGGTTAAAGACAATGGCTCACAATGGCTGCAATAATAATAATAACTTTTATAGGGGTTGTCTTGAATTATAAAGACTAGAATATTCCTCCCTTTGCAGTCATGTACCTCACGGGCGCTCTGAAGTTTCGTGCTTGCGGCCATGAGTAACATCACTGCAGAGGATAAATATTCACCAGCAGGCTTTGTTATAGGAACAGGCAGGCGGGTAAGCGATTGTATTGGTGCACTGGGGTAAAAGAACACCGCCAGTGCACTGACAGCCTAATTCGTATATTCATAAAAATCAATTTTAAAGAAAAATTGAACATCTGAGACAAATAATAAAAGTGTTGTGTTACATATTGTACCATTTTAAACCATATTGTACCCTATAAGCCCATATAGGTTAGGATGGTCAAATTGGCTAAATGCTGGAAATGGTATAAAAAAGAAAAAACAACAATTACCGTAGTTACCAATGAATTCTTGCCATGTCAATGTTGCTACTGCTCTGGTTGCCCCTGCCAGTCTTTTTATTTTTAAATTGGATAAATATTTATTAACCATTTTACAACCATTACCATAAAAAAATGAAATTACCACTCAACTTCCCCCCTCCCCAGTACAGGTACCATAAAAATGCAGAGCACAAAATACAGACAAAATAAACATAAGATAAGTTCCTCAGGCAACTCTAGATTAGAACTCTAGCTACAGAGAAGAAGAGTCCATATGATGTTGTAAGTGTCACAGTTTCAAAAGCAAGTAGCTCTACTTAAATCACATGCTAGACCTTTCAACCCCTGCAAAAAATTGCCTCAGCGGAGTGTACCACATACCAAGATTGCTTAAAAACGTCCACTTGGCAATGCCAAACCAGGGATATCAAGCCATGGAGCCTAAAGGGCCTCAAGTTTCTTTAAGACATCCCTCGTTTGTGCTCCAAACCAAGTCCCAACATTTACCCAAATTTTATATATTCCAACAAGGATGAAGGAGTAGCATCCTTCCAGTGTAGAGCTATTCATTTATGGGCCTGGTATAGTAGCGTAAGGACAGCAAGTTGGTGGCTTTCCATTACAGACAAATGTACTAATATATATATATATATATATATATATATATATATATATATATATATATATAATTATACCCTGCTCTATTTCTGGTGCTTTAGTTCCAACAGTGTTTTTATTTTCATGCTAGCCCCCCTAACCTTATACCTGCTCCTGAGATATAGGGATTTTACTGTTTGGTTGACTGTATGTATTTTTCACTGAATAGTCAGTTTGGCTTTACTGCAAAATGGGGAGTGAATGCCACTTCTGTTCTGTAGAGAAAACCATTTGGCACTGTTCTCATTATCATCTCAGGTTAGATAACAAGAAATGTTAACACCTGTTTATAGATAACACAATAGGTGATAGTTCACAATTCCCTTTCTTCCCCTCCCTGCACATTGGGGGAGATTTATCAAAACCTGTCCAGAGGAAAAGTTGCCCATAGCAACCAATCAGATCGCTTCTTTCATTTTTAACAAGGCCTCTGCAAAATGAAAGAAGCAATCTGATTGGTTGCTATAGGCAACTGGGCAACTTTTCCTTTGCACAGGTTTTGATAAATCTCCCCCATTGACCTCTGCAAAGGTCACTGAGCATGCACAAAACACTGTTCCAAAGAAGCGGATGAATCATTTCTAGACTATGGTCCCTGTTGCCTTCTACAAATCACATTTCTAAATAATGTTAACAAAGAAGAGCAGATGGTAAGGCAATATGGCTGTCCAGATAATACCGGCCAAACAAATAAAATAAAATACAAAAAAATTCTAATCAGCAAATAAAACAGATAAAAAAAAAATACTTTCAGTATCTGGTTCTGATCAATAAAAAAAACATAGGTGACAATTTCCCTTTCAAGAGAAATTTTACTTTTGAAATAAATCCCTTTAAGAAAAGGAAAGATGCAGACTGCATTGATGCAGAAGTAATCTACGCCCCATGAAACCCCACTAACAAATTGAATGATATGGATCTGCAAGCATCTGCATGTTGAATTATTTTTAAACAAAGTTCATGATAATCCGGGTGGCACTAGGTATCATTTATAAGATGGAAGATGCTAAGCATGACTCTATAATGGCCATAAAATGGCAGTTTAGCCATAGTAAATGAGATCATTTGGTAAATTGCCAAAATCGCAAATGGAACCTGTCTAGACAAAAGCACTGAGCTCTTGATATCCACATTTTTCAGGAAAAATATTTCATTGGAATTTACTTGAGATATCTGTGCGGAAACACAAAGGCACAGATCAGTCTTACAATCATTAGCTTCCAGCTACTTCTTCGAGGCTCCAGTTCATTAGAGTTTTACGCTTCCTTTCATCTAGATTTATAGCACCGGTAAATTAGGAATAATCGCGCAGGAAACTCAACCAGTGATTTTCGTATGAGATTAGAATTCATTAGGTCTCTTCTCTCATTCATTTTTTTCACCTTAACCAAATATCATCAGGTGTGTCAGTTTCCACTACCACTTGCATTATTTACAGGGTTCACCTCTCCAAACTGATGCTTACTGTTTAGGAAGGGCACGAAAACACTCAGACTGCACTGCATAGTTCAAAACCAAAAATGCTGCATAACTGCTCCCATATAGAAGGCAAATTTAAAGTTTGTTTCCTACCCCTAAAACTAAACCTGGAAGGGCTTCTTATAAGTCGGTACAATAATAACATGGTGGAATTTTATTCTGTAAATTTTGTTCTGTGCTTTACCAATGCCATGGTTTATCCGTGTATCCAACCATGTGAAACAAATGTTTGGCTTCAAAAAAATCTTACTCTCTTCCCACAACATGTGGCCATCCTGCATTATGTACTGTATTTCTGCTCAAATGTTCCTTCCTGTCATCTTCCATCCTATCTAACTACGGCAAAAAAAGAAAAGAAAACTCAGCTCAGATCACCAGACAGATGTGAACAGGTATTTAGGACATCAATGGCACATCCAGGTGGTTGAGCTCGGACTGAGTGGGCCGTCTCGTGTATCACGCAACTTGTCGAGGATAGGAAGGGGTGCCAAGCTCTCTAATTGTCAGTGCAGATTAAAACTTCACTTTTAATACATGCCGATTAAAAACATGGAACAGAAACAAAAATCAATATAAGGCGTTTCGTCTTATATTTTATTGATCTTTGTTTTTGTTCCATGTTTTTAATCGGCATGTATTAAAAGTGAAGTTTTAATCTGCACTGACAATTAGAGAGCTGGATACCCCTTTCTTTCCTATCAAACTACCCCGATTGCTATATTGGGTTCTACCAAACTGTCCCCCCCTTTGTAATATTGGGAAATGTCAAACTGTCTCCTTTGTGTCCCTACCTGCCATACTGATAGTTGTATAATTGTGCCCCCATGTCATAAGGGACAAATGCTTTATAATATGTCCTTCCAAATGTCTGTTCAGTTGTCCCTTTGGGTCTAATCCAACTGTCCCCACTTGCCATTTTGGGTAGTATCCAAATGACACCCTTCCATTCTTTGATATTTTGGGATTAACCCCTTAAGGACTCAGCCCATTTTGGCCTTAAGGACTCAGACAATTTAATTTTTATGTTTTCATTTTTTCCTCCTCGCCTTCTAAAAATCATAACTCTTTTATATTTTCATCCACAGACTAGTATGAAGGCTTGTTTTTTGCGCGACCAGTTGTCCTTTGTAATGACATTACTCATTATATCATAAAATGTATGGCGCAACCAAAAAACACTATTTTTGTGGGGAAATTAAAACGAAAAACGCAATTTTGCTAATTTTAGAAGGTTTCATTTTCACGCCGTACAATTTATGGTAAAAATTACATGTGTTCTTTATTCTGAGGGTCAATACGATTAAAATGATACCCATTATTACATACTTTTCTATTATTGTTGTGCTTAAAAAAAAATCACAAACTTTTTAACCAAATTAGTACGTTTATAATCCCTTTATTTGATGACCTATAACTTTTTTATTTTTCCGTATAAGCGGCGGTATGGGGCCTCATTTTTTGCGCCATGATCTGTAATTTTTTTTTATACCACATTTGCATATAAAAAACTTTTAATACATTTTTTATAATTTTTTTTAATAAAATGTATTAAAAAAGTAGGAATTTTGGATGTCTATAAAATTTATTTTTTTACGCTTTTTGGGGGTAAAATAGGAAAAAACGGACGTTTTACTTTTTAATTGGGGGATGGAATTTTTCACTTTTTTTTTACTTTTACTTTTACATTTCTTTACATTTTTTTTACACTTGAATAGTCCCCATAGGGGACTATTCATAGCAATACCATGATTGCTAATACTGATCTGCTCTATGTATAGGACATAGAACAGATCAGTGTTATCGTCGATCTTCTGCTCTGGTCTGCTCGATCTCAAACCAGAGCAGGAGACGCCGGGAGCCGGAAGGAGGAAGGTGAGGGGAACTCCGTGCGGCGTTCTGAATGATCGGATCCCCGCAGCAGCGCTGCGGGCGATCCGATCATTCATTGAAATCGCGCAATGCCGCAGATGCCGGGATCTGTATTGATCCCGGCACCTGAGGGGTTAATGGCGGATGTGATCAGAAAAGGAAGAGTAAGATGAAAATTAACATGAAAGGGAGAGACGGTAGGTCAGGTATTAATATGGCAGGAGAAAATATAGAATTAAACATTAATATGGATATGTAGCGGGTAGTTAGACAGATATTGACCACATCCTAAAATCATCAAGATGTATTGTGGCACAAAGGGGTTACTGTCAGGATCACTTGTTAATGCCTGATAGAGCATGCCTGTGGTATGTCATATTTCCATGCACAGGTGCAATATGATTTTTTTAGTCTCTCTATGGAACAAAAAAATAAATATATCAAAATGAAGTAAAAAATAGGGCACTCTACAGGACAGGAGTACCCGGAGAGCCACAGGTTGGAGATCACTGCACCAGAAACATCATATTGTTTATAACTGCAGCAGATGTTCTGATGCATAATGTATGACTGATTAATTAAATATTTCTCATGCACCATGTCAGGTAGTCTAGGGGAGATCAGGAAAACTTTTTTGTGTGATACCACAGTTACACAAAGGCTAGGTTTCCACACAATTTTTATTATTATTTTTTTGCTTTTTTTTTGGAAAACTCCAACTGCAGTTTTTGAGCCAAAGTCAGAAGTGGATCCAGTAGAAAGGGGAAGTATAAGTCCTTGCTTTTCATTTTCCATTCCTTTTGAATTCACTTCTGGCTTTAGTTCAAAAACTGTAGAGGCAGTTTTCCAAAAAGCACCAGAAAAAAACCTTGGTGAAAACCTAGCCAAAGAGTGGTGACAAGAAATCGTAGGGCACCGTAAGAAAATATGTAAGGTTGCACCACCAGATATCTGATCATGAGGGTCCCGCCGCTGGGGACCCCCGCAATCTCCAGGCCAGCAGAAGTGGCATCCGGAACATGGAAGCTTGGAGCTTCAGTGTTCATGACTTCATGCCATGCCCTCTCCATTCATGTCTATGGGAGGGGGCATGACGGCTACATACTAGCCGTCACACCCCCTCCCATAGACATTACGGCTGTAGTCGCCAGTCATCCCGCACCTTTTCTTTGCACTCATTATTATGATCAAAATACACAGGAAACAGGACCACTCCATCAACATTCAGTTCTGTGCTACAGGGCTAGAGACAGCAGTGTCTGTGGAACATAACAGCAGTCTCTCAGGAGGTCATAATAAATAGTCTGTGAGTGAGATGGGAAGCAGTCTGTAAGAGGGGAGATAATGAGTAGTCTGTGAGTGAGAGGGATAAGTCTACAGGAGGTGGCATAATGAGTAGTATGTGAAGAAAAAGGAAACAGTCTCCGAGATGGAGCATATGGAGTATTCTGTCAGAAAGGGTGGAGCATAGACCGCAGTCTATATGCAGGATGGCAATGGATGATTGGCTTCAGGGGGACCAGGCTCACGGCGCTGATTGAGCAGACAGGTAAGTTGGCTTAAAAGAGGATTAATTGACCAGAATGCAACGCGTTTCGCTGCGCAAGCGCAGCGAAACGCGTTGCATTTTGGTCAGTAAATCCTCTTTTAACCCCTTCATGACCCAGCTAGTTTTGGCCTTCATGACCCAGTCCATTTTTTCAAATCTGACATATGTCTCTTTAAGTGGTAATAACTTTGAACTGCTTTTACCAGGCAAAGTGATTCAGAGATGATTTTTTCGAGACATATTGTACTTTATATAAGTGGTAAATTTTTGTTGATACATGAAGCGATTTTTGTGAAAAACTCTAAAATATTGTGAAAAATTGAAAACATTTTCATTTCTCTATGTTTGAAACTCTCTACTTGTAAGAGAAATAGTCATGCCAAAAAAATGTAGTTATGAGTTCACATCCGCAACATGTCTACTTTATGCTGGCATCATTCGTTAAACATTCCTTTACTTTTTTTACAACATTAGAAGACTTATATTATTATGAGCATTTTTTCAAATTTTCTACAAAAGTTAAAAATCAAATTTTTTGTGGGAACAATAACATTTTGTATATATGTGTGTGTGTGTGTGTGTGTGTGTATATATATATATATATATATATATATATATATATATATATATATATATAAGAAAAAGTCCAACAGGAAGCATGAGGCGGCACTCCAGCAATTTCAAGATAAAGAAGGTTCTTTTATTCACCCATAGTGCTACGTTTCGACCCTCTCAATGGAGTCTTTATCAAGCATTACTATTTTCATCGTTATATATATATATATATATATATATACACACACACACACACACATATATATATATATATATATGTATATATATATATACGTATATATTTACAACAAATTTTATATTTCTTTATTTAAATTTTATTTTTTTACTTCTCTACAATAGCTCCCCATAGTGTCTAGTGCCCACAACATGCAGTACCAAGTTTTGGACACTAGGGGGAGCTGTTGTACAACTTAAAAAAAAAATCTAAAATTTGAGAAAACAAAAGTGAAAGTAAAGCATGCCGTCGGGCACAGCGCTGGCAGCTCCGGACAGGTAAGAGACATCGGGGGAAGGGACACCGGGGGAAGGGGGACATTTGGGTCTCCTAGCAGAGCAGTGTGTGTCCCGATCCCCGTGATCGGGACACACACATCACGCTGCTTAGGATTTTTATGTGCGAAACGCTGCCATCAGCTAGTCAGATTTGACTAGCTGATAGCAGCGATCGCTGTGAGGGGGGGGACGAAACCCCCCTAGGTCCCGAGGCAAGATGGCTAGCTATCAGTGATAGCCACTAACTTACTGGGCGCAGCACTGCACTTTTAGTGGTGGCCAATATAATACATGACGTACATGTACGTCATGGGTCGGGAAAACCTTCCCTTCCATGACGTACATGTATGTCATAGGTCGGGAAGGGGTTAAGCCAACGTACCTGTCTGGTCGATCAGCGCCGTGAGCCGGGTCCCCCTGAAGCCAATCATCCATTGCCGTACAAACTCCGGAGGGCTGCAGACGACCTACTGCATATACCTATTCCATTGTTGTGTATGTGACTACACAACCAGCCAGGGTGAGCAGTTAATTTATATACTAATCTAACTATCTGGGTCCAAACAATATTATTCTATGGAGCGCTTACTTCCCTATCTCTATATGGTGGATGGAGCAGACTGTGAGAGAGGACATACAGTACATAGCTGTCTGTGAGTGGGTGGCCTAATGAGCAGAGTGATATGTAATCAGTGTTTGTGTGAGCGTTGAGCAGTCTATGAGTAATAGGGAAATAGTCTGTGAGTTGTCACGCGCTAGCTCCGGCCGTGAACGCAGTGTCCCGGGGACCCCGTCTGTCGGCGGGGCTGGGATTCGCATCGCGGGACGCGCCGCATGTGAATCCCAGCCCGTCACTTACCCCACTCTGCTGCTTCTGTCACTAAGCTCCGCCGCGCTCGTCCCCGTCTCCTAGGGCGAGCATGTGGCGGAGCTCACAGGGCCAGTGCGCTCTTAATTAGTATGTGCACCTGACAACACATTATAAGTTCCTGCACCTCCCAGATCTTCAGTGCCTATTGCCTGAGAGAAAGCGTACCCTATTGCCTGTTTGTCATACCTGTGTACCCAGACCTTCCCGCTACGTTTTTTGACTACGAACCTTTGCCACCTGTCCTGACTTTCTGCTACGTTGACTATGCCTCTGCTCATCCTCCTGTACCTCACCTTGCCCGGTTACCTGTGTGGTTGAGCCGTATTGGGGGTAGCGACCTGGGTGTCACCTGCTGCAGCAAGTCCATCCTGCTTTGCGGCGGGCTCTGGTGAAGACCAACGGCACCTTAGACTCCTCTCCCCGATACGGTCCGAGTCATTAGCCACACAGGTAGAGGATCCACTACCTGCTCCGTGACATCCACATCCAGGTGCGTGACATGAGTGAGGGAACAGTTTATAAGAAAGGGAGGTACATAAAAAGCGGTCTGTGGAGGGGGTATACATAGTAGTTTGTGATTGGGAAGCAGTCTGGGCAGTGTCATAATTAGCAGTCTGTGAGTGGAAAGAAGAAGTCTATGGGAGGGGCAATAGAAGCATACTGTAAGCAAGGGAGGAGTATGGAGAGCAGTCTTCATGCTGCAGTAATTGAAAAAGGGGGAGAAGTCTGTAAGAACAGTCAGTGGCATGAGAAGCAGTTTGGGTGCGTATACTAATAGCATTGAGGAGCAGTGGAGGGGAAAGCAGTCTGTACAACTGTGAGGGGCCTGAAAAGCAGTCCTTATTTGAGATGGGAATACAAGAGGAGTCTGTGGTACTTCAACTATCACACTGTAATTTTTGTGGTGTACAAAAGAGGACCTTACATAGTACCCCTGATATTACTTAAAGTAGTAGTTTCATGGAAAAAAAACGTATCCCTTTAGATTGTGGGGGGTCTTATCCCTTTAGCTGGGGCTCCAGCTGTCTCCTGTACGGAGCTCCAGTTTTTCCCTGGAGCAGCTTGTCATGAAACCACCTCCTCCCTAAGTTTTTTGCATTAGATATCTCCTTTAATCTGCAAACAAATCTGAGGCTGGTTCTGTTCACGAATGTATACTGACATATTATACAATTGTCCAGTATAAATGAGTGACATACATTTCCATAGAATCTGTGACAGTCTTACTGAACTAAGAATGGCTGCTCAGTTCTAAACAAATGTATTCCTATCTTTCCTGTATTCTGTAGTTGTCGTCCCATGTTCAGCAGCATACATTATTTACTATTCTGAAACAAACTGAATATACAAGAGATTCCGGAGATTCCTCTGAATACACATTTATTATCATCACCTATCAGTTTCATTCATAGTGATTTCCTCTAGCTTTATTGTCTTCGCCCAGGAGATAGCGGTATGCAGTTGCCCATGGCTAAATACTAGTTTTGTTATGTTAATATCATGTTTCCCAAAGTTTGGCGATGCAAATCTAAAAACAACAAAAATGTTTCTGTTTTCTTTCCTTAGGTTATATCTTTAGAGACAATAACTTCACTGTAGTAATACAAATTTTATAGATATCCATATAGCTTGTAAAGGAAACTATGCTTTTATAAACCACAGAACAAAGTGATCAATAGGAGGAAGAAATGGAATGGTACTTGGCGGTATTTTACGTGGACAAAACCAGGGATTGCTAATTCTGTTGGCTGACACTGCCCTCTGCTGGAAAAACATTGCTATGTGGATTTATTTTGGATTACTTGTTACATGAATTCTTGCAGGAATGTATACATGGGGTTTCCATGTTAAACAAAAAGCCTGGTATAAAAGGAAAAACCCTAGAGCCGTATACAATTTATTTATGTTAAAAATGTATTTATTTATTTTTAGAATTCCGACTTTGCTGTCAGAATCCTGAAATTATAAAAGGTACTGTTATGATTCGGCTAGCTGGATGTGGATCCTCTGTGTCAGCGAGGGATTGGCGTGGACCGTGTTGGTGGACCGGTTCTAGGTTGCTACTGGTTTTCACCAGAGCCCGCCGCAAAGCGGGATGGTCTTGCTGCGGCGGTAGCAACCAGGTCGTATCCACCGGCAACGGCTCAACCTCGCTGACTGCTGAGAAGGCGTGGGACAGAAGGACTAGGCAGAGGCAAGGTCAGACGTAGCAGAAGGTCGGGGCAGGCGGCAAGATTCGTAGTCAATGGATATAGCAAGAGGTCAGGAACACAGTAATGGCAAACACAATAAACGCTTTCTCCAGGCACAAAGGAAACAAGATCCGGCAAGGAAGTGAGGGGGAAGTGAGGTTAAATAGACAGGGAGCAGGTGTAGGCTAATTAGACTGATTGGGCCAGGCACCAATCATTGGTGCACTGGCCCTTTAAATCTTAGAGAGCTGGCGCACGCGCGCCCTAAGGAGCGGAGCCACGCGCGCCAGGTCGTGACAGTCGGGGACCGGGACAGGTGAGTGACTTGGGATGCGATTCGCGAGCGGGCGCGTCCCGCTATGTGAATCGCATCCCCGCCGGCAGAGTCAGTGCAGCGCTCCCGGTCAGCGGGTCTGACCGGGGCGCTGCAGAGAGAGGAACGCCGTGAGCGCTCCGGGGAGGAGCAGGGACCCGGAGCGCTTGGCGTAACAGTACCCCCCCCCCCCCCCCCCCCCCTTAGGTCTCCCCTTCTTTTTGTCCGGTTGTCGCTCCACCAGGGACGAGGACTTTGGGAGCGATTGTAGAGTCTCCTTCTGGAGGATAGAGAAGTCCTGGGTATACACATCAACGGCAGGCAGTTCAGAAGGAGTGGGAATGGGGAGGGGGGGCAGAGGGTGAAGCTTGGTATGGGTCAGAGTGTTACCAGGACAGAGTCTATGAGGAGGCAAAGCATAGTCCTGATAGGCCTTGGGGAGACCAGGTGTAGGAGGAGGCACTGAGGCTTGCCAGACCGGACTGGGAGCAGACGTGAGGCATTTTTGTGGCAAGAAGCACCCCAGCTCTTGATCTCCCCGGTGGTCCAATCAAGGGTAGGAGAGTGGCGTTGGAGCCATGGCAGACCAAGGAGGACTTCAGAGAGGCAGTTGGGCAAAACAAAAAGTTAAATTTTTTCGTGATGCAGTCCAATGCTCAAAAGCAGGGGTTCTGTGCGGTAACGCACAGTGCAGTCCAATTTCACTCCGTTGACCGAGGAAATGTAGAGCGGCTTGGCGAGACGGGTCACAGGAATGTTGAACTTATTAACAAAAGAGGCCAAAATGAAATTTCCCGCAGAACCAGAGTCCAAGAAGGCCACAGCTGAGAAGGAGGAGTTGGCAGAAGGAGAAATTCGTACGGGCACAGTGAGACGTGGAGAAGCAGACTTCAGACCAAGAGACGACACTCCCACGTGAGCTGGGTGCGTGCGTGCGTTTCCCAGACGTGGAGGACGAATAGGGCAATCCACCAAGAAATGTTCAGTACTAGCGCAGTACAGACATAGATTTTTTTATCTCTGCGGCGAGTCCTCTCTTCATGGGTCAGAAGAGACCGATCCACTTGCATAGCCTCCTCGGCGGGAGGCACAGGGGTAGATTGCATAGGATACTGTGAGAGAGGTGCCCAGAGATCAAGGTCTTTTTCCTGGCGGAGCTCCTGGTGTCTTTCAGAAAAAAAACGCATGTCAATGCGGGTGGCCAAATGGATAAGTTCATGCAGGTTGGCAGGAATTTCTCGTGCGGCCAGCACATCTTTGATGTTACTGGATAGGCCTTTTTTAAAGGTCGCGCAGAGGGCCTCTTATTCCAAGATAATTCGGAGGCAAGAGTATGAAATTGGATGGCGTACTCGCCTACTGAAGAATTACCCTGGACCAGGTTCAGCAGGGCAGTCTCGGCAGAGGAAGCTCGGGCTGGTTCCTCGAAGACACTTCGAATCTCAGCGAAAAAGGACTGTACGGAGGCAGTGACAGGATCATTGTGGTCCCAGAGCGGTGTGGCCCATGACAGAGCCTTCCCAGACAGGAGACTGACCACGAAAGCCACCTTCGACTGTTCTGTAGGAAATTGGTCCGACAACATCTCCAAATGTAGGGAACATTGTGACAGGAAACCACGGCAAAGTCTAGAGTCCCCATCAAATTTGTCCGGCCGGGACAAGCGGAGGCCAGGAGCGGGCACTCGCTGCGGAGGAGGTGCAGGAGCTGGCGGAGGACATGGTTGCTGCTGTAGCTGTGGCAGAACTTGCTGTAGCATGGCGGTCAACTGCGACAGCTGCTGTCCTTGTTGGGTGAACTGTTGTCCAAGTTGCTCAATCTGTTGCGACTGCTGGGCGACCACCGTGGTAAGGTCAGCGACAACTGGCAGCGGGACCTCAGCGGGATCCATGGCCGGATCTACTGTTATGATTCGGCTAGCTGGATGTGGATCCTCTGTGTCAGCGAGGGATTGGCGTGGACCGTGTCGGTGGACCGGTTCTAGGTTGCTACTGGTTTTCACCAGAGCCCGCCGCAAAGCGGGATGGTCTTGCTGCGGCGGTAGCAACCAGGTCGTATCCACCGGCAACGGCTCAACCTCGCTGACTGCTGAGAAGGCGTGGGACAGAAGGACTAGGCAGAGGCAAGGTCAGACGTAGCAGAAGGTCGGGGCAGGCAGCAGGTGTAGGCTAATTAGACTGATTGGGCGAGGCACCAATCATTGGTGCACTGGCCCTTTAAATCTTAGAGAGCTGGCGCTCGCGCCCTAAGGAGCGGAGCCGCGCGCGCCAGGACGTGACAGCCGGGGACCGGGACAGGTGAGTGACTTGGGATGCGATTCGCGAGCGGGCGCGTACCGCTATGCGAATCGCATCCCCGCCGCCAGAGTCAGTGCAGCGCTCCCGGTCAGCGGGTCTGACCGGGGCGCTGCAGAGAGAGGAACGCCGCGAGCGCTCCGGGGAGGAGCAGGGACCCGGAGCGCTCGGCGTAACAGGTACAACCTCAAATGCAACAGCTTCAATTTAAAATGTCAAGAAAGTATTGTCAAGAAAATATATTTAGTCTTCTGCCACATGGAATAAACTAAAGGCTATACAGTAATGTTTTTTCATCCCCACCTTACGAGAGCAATCATTTTTTTAATCAATTTAGCTGTTTTTTTTTTTCTTTTCTTTTGTGGTGGGATGGGTTCTATTTCTTTAAGCCATTTCCAACCTGGCAAACTTTAATTTCAATTATGTTTTTATTCTTCCATCTACAGAGTTTTTTTGCAGGGTGAGTTGTACTTCTTATTTGCCCCCTTCATTTTATCAAGGGTCAAAAAAAATAATAATTGAGCAATTTTGTGGGGGAATCATTTTTTTTCTTTTCTTAATTCACTGTATCGTTAAACTGCCATGTTAGCTTTATTGGTCAGAATGATTATTACATTACTGAATTGGTATACTTTTTATTTTTTATTTTGCTTTACTACTTTCACTTTAATAACATATGGAAGGACTGGGATAACTACTTAGAGGGTCACACCCCTCGGTAAATGGAGTGAGGTTTGGGAGAAACCGCGTGAGCTTGTCCACATGTCCTTTTTTATTGTCTTCCCAAAATTTTTCATCCTTTCTCTTTTTTTTTTTTTGTTTTGTTTTGTTTTTGTTTACTCCTTCTTAGATCTTATCTTTTGTCCCCTTAGGGTATGTTCACACTGAGGAATTGGAGAGGAATTTCCACGAGTAATTCTGCTCGCTTTCTCCTCTCCCAATCATTCAGCAGTGAAAACCCCATAGAGCTGTACAGAATTTCTGCCCCTCAGTTCAAACTGAGGAATTTCCTAAAGCAGAATTCTGACGAGGAAATATTTTCCCCTTTAAGAAAGAACATGTTCTTTCTTTCTGGCGGAATCAGCGTTGTTCTCCCATAGAGATCAATGTTATATATATTTTTTCAGTCAGAAGCATTTCCACACGGAACCTGTGCGGAACTAGCACGGAATTCGAGCAGAATTTCCGCATGAAAAAAAAAGAGGAGTATTTATGAATAAAAAAAATACATATATTACACACACTCTCCACCCCGGTATTCCGCGCAAAATCGCTGCTAATTCTGAGCGGAAAAAAAACAGTATTTTGGGGTGGAAATCTTCAGCGTGATTTCCGCCCCAATTCCTCAGTGTGAACATACCCTTAGTCGTTCTCTTTATACTTATCCTAGTATTTTGTTTTACTACTTCTTATTACTTGTAGTGTATTACTCTCATATTTCACATTATCCACCACTTGCCCGAGTATAGTTTGAATAGAGCTGCCTACCAACAAGTTTAGCTACATTTAACTCTGGACCCAAAACATATGCTCTCCTATTCAACTTCATATAATAATATGGATATTCTTATTATGCTGAAAGGATATGCAACATTTCAATTTCAAATTGAATGCGGTCCAGGAGTCCAGGATTTTCTTTGGCTACTATTGTTTTCCACAAACGTACTACCTATGCTTGTCTGTATAGGCAAACAAGTGAGATTTAATGTACTATAGGACAGGTGCGATACTATACTTGTTAGAGAAATGTTATTGTATTTTTTCTTTGATGTTTTCTACCTTGTCTCTTTTGATAATATCAAAAAACAACAAAACTTGAATAAATAAACAGTTATATATATATATTTAAAAAAATACATTATGTCAAAGAAGGTGTGATTTGTAGTTTTTATTGGTACAATATATTTACATTTTTTTATTTTGGATCACTTTTTTGGTATTCGATGTTACCATAAATCAGCAATTCTGGCATTTGGTATTTTTTTCATTTAGGCCATTCAGTAACATCATATTTTAATATCTTAGTTGTTCTTTATAGTATTTCAGTTTTTCTGTTCCTCTAGGGATCATCCGATTGCTTACATTAATCAGTGCAATACATATGGCACAATGTACTGGCAGATCTATCACGGCAGCCATGGAGGTCTTTAGAGGGCCTCATGCTGTCATCACAACTGATCAATGTAATCATGGGGTGCCAATCAGACCCCTGAAACATGCCCAACATAACTGTCTAGATGTTGCCATCCCTATTGATCAGACAGTAAAATCTCTAATCCCAGTATTTGGTGGTGGGTGTCAGTGGCAATAGCAGCCAGCACCCAACGTGTATGGAGAGGGTTTAGCTTCTAAGCTTGTGCCATACTTCTTGATGCACATGTACATGACAAAAGAAAAAAAGCTGCAGTTGTACTGTAAATCACAGAATTTGCAATATTACCGCACAAACTGTATTATTTATTTATTTATTTATTTATTTTTTGGGGAGTGGATCACAATTCCACAATATTTGGGGTTTTGGCTTTTTTTTTACACTTTTACACTTCACTGTGTAGTGTAAATGACGTGAACATTATCCTAGGGGTTATTGCAATAGTCCTATTCTGACCCCTAAAACTTTCTTATTTTTCTGTATACTGGGCTGTATAAGGCTCTTTGTTTATCACGTTTGCATATATTTGATATTTTGATTGCTTCTTATTCCCTCTTCTTTTGGTATGTTATGTTTAAGCCGTTCACTGTTCAGGATCATTATTAGAGTTGAGCGAACCAAGGCCCCGGAATCTGAATTCGGTATGAACTTCAGGGGTTTCTCGGCTCCCAGAACTTTCGAACTGCGGGCACAGCTCAGACCCTATATTGCCAGGTTCGGCTGTGCCGAACCTGGCAATATAGGGCTGTGCCCACAGCTAGACAGCTACGAGCACAACTCATGCTGTAATACCTTGTTGAGCCAGTCCAGCAAGGAAGGAGTTAATTAGTGCTGTTGAGTGCTAAATGACTCTTTAGGGGGGTTGTACACAGTACACAGCCTTTGCTTTATACTGTATGCAGAAGAATATTACTTACAAACCTTGAAGATTACTTACATACTTCTTGGTCCATCAATCTTCTTCTATAGCCCCACCTTTAATGATGAAGTCATTAGAGGTGGAGCTACAGAAGAAGAACCCTTTTCCAAGAACAAGGCTGGTAAGTATGGGTCTGTTCACACTGAGCATTTTTAGCATAACTATGTGTTTTAAAAAGTCATGTTAAAAATGTATAACGTGACAGGAAACAGGAAGCCTCCAGCTGTTGTTAAACTTCGATCCCCAATTATTCCCAGACAGCCAAAGGCTGTCTGGGAATGATAGGAGTAGTAGTTCATCAACAGCAAGCCTCCAGCTGTTGCTAAACTGTAGGCTCCCTGTTGCTTAAGTACTTCTCTCATTATTCCCAGGCAGCGTCTGGCTGTCTGGGAATAAAGGGGGTTGTAGTTTAGTAACAGCTGGAGGCTCCCTGTTTGGAAACACACTGCTTAATTGGCACTCTTTCCAGGGAGAGTGTCTTAAATGTGCTAAGCCATTTTTTGTATTTTTCTTTCTTTCTAGTTTCAGATACGTGTATTGTGTTTGTGTGTTTTTTTGTAATAATTTTTTGTAAACATGTTTTGTGTTTTTAAATTTGATTTTACAAGCTTAGAAATTGAAGCCGTCTCATAGACGGAATCCATTACTAAGCCGGGGCTTAGCGTTAGCCCCAAAAACTGCTAGTGCTAACCCCCAGTTTTTACACCAGGTACCCACCGCCACAGTGGTTCTAGGAAGAGCCGGTATATTCAGAGTCAGGGGGTCAAAATTAGCGCTCCTGGGCCTAGGCAGTAACATAAATTTCAGGCATTTTGCAGTGTTCCCTTGTCTGACCTGCAGAAGTAACTGTACGCCGGACCATGCCACAACTGATGGCACTTTACCATCATATGTTGTATCAGTTAAAGGGGTACTCCACTGAAAAACATTTTCTTTTAAATCAACTGGTCCCAGAAAGTTAAACAGATTTGTAAATTACTTCTATTAAAAAAATCTCAATCCTTCCAGTACTTATCAACTGCTGTATAATCCACAGGAAGTTATTTTCTTTTTGAATTTCCTTTCTGTCTGACCACAGTGCTCTCTGCTGACAGCTCTGTCCATGTCAGGAACTGTCCAGAGCAAGAGAGGTTTACTATGGCGATTTTCTCCTACTCTGGACAGAGGTATCAGCAGAGAGCATTGTGGTCAGGCAAAAAGCAATTTCAAAAATAAAAGAACCTCTGTAGTATACAGACGCTGATAAGTACTGGAAGGATTGAGATTTTTTAATAGAAGTAATTTACAAATCTGTTTAAATTTCTGGCACCAGTTGATTTAAAAGAAAATGTTTTCCAGTGGAGTATCCCTTTGAGGCCGGTGATCAGTACTGAGCTGGATCGCTGGACATATGTGACATCACCCTAAATTATCAGCAGAAGAAGCAAGGCACCCATTAACTTCTATACTGCCCTACTCTAGCTATGCATGTTTTTGATGTCATAAAGAGGTTCTTTTTTGTTAAATTGTGCAGGAAGCGACTCTATGTTCCAGTGCCATCTACAAGAAAAGACGTTTTAGGGACGTTTAAGGACAGTACAGAGATCTTTCTAGTTATCTTTTTATACCTAGGGCAGTAACCATTACAAGGGGGCATCCTCTACATCTAGAGGAAACAATGTTTCACCATAATCACAGATGGGGATTCTTTACTGTAAGAGCAGTGAGACTATGGAACTCTCTGCCATGTGATGTCTGACTCAAGTTCAAGGGGGCTTTGGATGTTTTTCTGGGAAAATTTAACAATACAGGTTATGAAAACATACGATGGTAATTCGTTCCAAACGACCCATCGTTTGTCGAATCCATCGTATGTTGAGGGATCCGTGCAATGTAAAGTATAGGAAGCTGTACTCACCTGTCCCTGCCGCTCCTGACCAGGTCCTCACCGCTCCCGATCCTGTCCCAGGGGCTCCCGATGCTGTCCCGCTGCTCCGGTGTCTTCTTCGCGATCCTCCGGCTTCTTCCGCATCTTCTCCGGTGTCAGGGCCTCGCTTTCTGGTGACGTTATTACGCTGCTGCGCTGGCGCGGCGTGCGTAGTGACGTAATAACGACGCCGGAAAGCGAGGCCCGGACCCTGGAGAAGATGCGCAAGACACCGGAGGATCGCAAAGTGGACCCGGAGCAGTGGGAATAGGTGAGCGAACCTGCCAGGGATGCTTAAACTGCTATCCGACAGCAGCTTAAGCATTTTGCGCTGTCAGATAGCAGTTAATACGATGGCCCCGTCATATAAAAGCATCGTATGTCGATGCTGACATCGACATGCGATGGCCTCTGAGAGGCCATCGTATGTCGATTTTATCATATGTCGGGGCCATCGTAGGTCGGGGGGTTACTGTAGTAGATTTATGTGAATAGAACGTTGATCCAGGGATTTATTCTAGTGCCACATTGGGGCCAGGATGGAATTTTTTCTCTAATACAGTACAGACCAAAAGTTTGGACACACCTTCTCATTCTTTATTTTCATGACTATGAAAATTGTAGATTCACATTGAAGGCATCAAAACTATGAATTAACACCAGTGTTATAACATAGTGTTATTATATACATAACAAAAAAGTGTGAAACAACTGAAAATATGTCATATTCTAGGTTCTTCAAAGTAGCCACCTTTTGCTTTGATTACTGCTTTGCACACTCTTGGCATTCTCTTGTTGAGATTCAAGAGGTAGTCACCTGAAATGGTTTTAACTTCACAGGTGTGCTGGTGTGGAGGAGGAGGTGTGATGGTGTGGGGGTGCTTTGCTGGTGACACTGTTGGGGATTTATTCAAAATTGAAGGCATAGTGACCCAGCATGGCTACCACAGCATCTTGTAGCGCCATGCTATTCCATACGGTTTGCGTTTAGTTGGACCATCATTTATTTTTCAACAGGACAATGACCCCAAACACACCTCCAGGCTGTGTAAGGGCTATTTGACCAAGAAGGAGAGTGATGGGGTGCTGCGCCAGATGACCTGGCCTCCCCAGTCACCGGACCTGAACCCAATCGAGATGGTTTGGGGTGAGCTGGACCGCAGAGTGAAGGAAAAAAGGGCCAACAAGTGCTAAGCACCTCTGGGAACTCCTTCAAGACTGTTGGAAGACCATTTCAGGTGACTAGCTCTTGAAGCTCATCAAGAGAATGCCAAGAGTGTGCAAAGCAGTAATCAAAGCAAAAGGTGGCTAGAACCTACAATATGACATATTTTCACACTTTTTTTGTTATGTATATAATTCCACATGTGTTAATTCATAGTTTTGATGCCTTCAGTGTGAATCTACAATTTTCATAGTCATGAAAATAAAGAAAACTCTGAATGAGAAGGTGTGTCCAAACTTTTGGTCTGTACTGTATGTGGCAACTGACATCCGCCTCATGGGGGTTTTGCCTTATACTGGATAAACACAATAAGGATTTAGGTTGATCTTGATGGACCTTGGTAGTTTTTTCAACCTTACAAACTATGTAACACATGCATGTAAGATATGTAAGCGAGGCAGATCAAAATCAAATCCGGAAACACCCATTAATAGTTACCCAGGGATTTCAGAATATTTGAGGTATATCTGTATTGATACCATATTTGTCACAATGTTGGGGAATGAATATCCTTTTGTAAAATACAGATTGTACCCATGCAAGAGAAAAGTGTCTGATAAAACCCTCAATCTTGCATCTGCGTCACGTCTTGGGATAAACATATGCTTTTCTTTTCATGATTATAAGGAACATTACTTTGCAGGAACAGTAGAAGGAGGGATCCATCCACCCCATTGCATTGTATAATGACAGAGGAGACTATGTGATCATTAAGTACTTTGCTGTTTACATGGAAATATAATTAGTGAGTGGCGGATAAAGCAGAGCTGTGTGTGCGGCCCCCAACACTGGGCCCTCCCCTTAATAGAAACACATGAAGTTTTTCAAGATTTTTTTATATATATATATATATATTTTTTTTTATTTTTTATTTTTTTTTTTAATTCTTTTTGCTATCTTTCTTCCATAGCTACTCGAGTCTTCTAAGGGCACCACTGGCTTCTAGTGTTTAGATGTCTCCCTTCTCCCACTTATCAAATGATACAATTTTTATGACAGCTCTTGATGTTTCTGCCTCTTGAGGCAGAAAAAATAAATCCTGGAATACTCCTTTAATACGAAGTTATGATCATTATCAGAACTTCGTATTAAGGGGGTATTCCAGGATTTATTTGTATTTGACTGTGCTTCAGGGGCTGTAAAGTTAGTGTAGTATAGTGTCAGTACCTGTGTTTCATGGTGGTCTGGCAATTCTTATGTGATCTTTCCCCCGATGTTTATTTTTAACAGCATACAAAATGACTGTCATCTCAGGTTTTCCCTAGTTGCAAGGCAGCCTGAGACTTACTAGTCAGGTGATAAAAGGGAGCCTGTTTGCTTCATTGGGTGGAGCAACCGCTGGATGGGAAGGAGATCATTTTGCAGGGAATTGTAGTTTTGCAACAGCTGTTGGCACCCTGGTTAGAAAACACTGGTCTATTGTTCAAAGCACAGCATGGAAGGCAGATCACTTGTGCTTCAATGGGTGGAGTTGTGAATGTGTAGGAGGGAGAAAAGTGACCTCACACTTACAAACAAGGAATAATGGGACTTGTAGTTGAAGGGAGAGAACTCTAACAGGAAAAAGCCATTTCACAAAAAGAAATCAGAAGTATTAAAGTGGACTCACAAGACAAGACAAGCACAGATCCTTCCTAAGCATGTCCATTACTTTCTGGCAGGTAAGTACTAAAGTCACCTTATAGTGGATGACCCCTTTAAAATTTAAGGATTTCCTTTTTTATCAGTCCTGCCATTGGCATTTCGATTGCTATCATTTAAGTCGCTCTGCAAAGCACATGGACTCACAAGTCAAGTGTTAGCCGAGATATCTTGTCTTTGCAGGTAATTAGATTGGGAATTAAATGCCCTGGCCACAATGCGATGTGCAAGTTTTCATTACAATTTGGCCTTAATTAAATATTTCCCAATGTCGCCATCAATAATAACTTTCTGAAATAACCAGTAAAATGTAACAATTACTATTCATTACCAATGTTGGTGCGCTAAGCAGATACAGAGTTAGGCTATGTTCACACAGCAGAATATGTGCAGAATAACCTTTGCTTGATTCTACAGCACTAGGACTGCTCGCAAGTGTGGCGTCTTCATAGATAGCAATGCATTTCTGAGCAGAATCCACAGAAATAGTGAATTGGTTGAAATCAATGGGAGTCCTGTGGAATTTTACTTTGCTGTGTAGATTGACTGGGATCTCTCTTTAGGCTAGACACGTTTCAGGGATCTTTCTCTTTCTTCAGTATACTACTGAAAAGAGGGAAAGATCCCTGAAACGCATCTAGCCTAAAGGGAGACCCCAGCCAATTTGCATCAGAACGCTAACACAACAAAGAAGGAGCGCTTGTTTTCCAGCGCACTTCGCCGGACATCCCACCACCGCTCACAGAGTACCGAGCTTCATGGCGCTTGCTGTATAAGACGGCCGGCTCCCACCAGCAGCCACCACACACAGCTGGAAGTGCCACAGACAAGCCCATATTCCGCACCAGGAACGAGTGAACAGGACATAGTCCCCAGACTTTCTTTTCACAGAACATAGCTCTGCAGCATTACCTTCAGGGCCGGTTCTGCCATTAGGCAAACCAAGCGTCCGCTTGAGGGTGCAAGGACTGCATAGCCGTTGGGGGGCGGAAAAAATCAAGACTTTTTTTTTTTTTTACTAAGACCCCACCTATGCGCCCTGCCGCCGCAAAGCAGTGGTCCCTGCCGCCGCTTGCTCCGCTGTCCGCTCACTCTGCTTTTATTGCTGCGGGCCGCCTTGATTCCTGGGCACCACTTTCACTGTTAACCTATCTGCAGCCTGCGGCAGTGACGAGGTACGTCCTCCTGCGCCGGGGAGCCGCGCAGGAGGATGTCACACATCAATGAAGTAGCCGCCTTCTCTAGAAGCCCATGCACCGGCAGCAACAGATTATTAGAAGTTTCCGGCAGGCTGCCTTGATGAGGTAAGGGCAGCTTTCTAAGGGGGGGGACACCTTCCGCTGGGGTGGAACCCTGACTCCGGTGCAGCCATCCCATACCTGTCACACACTGTTGCACAGTACTGGAGGTGCCTTACTTCTATGCTGCACCTCCAGACATCTTCCTGTATCAGGTCAGAGGGGAGGGGGAGGGGCAGAAGGAGCACAGAGGCCTGAGAGGTCAAAGGCTATAAAGCCGGAGGCCCCTGTGCAGTCAGTCCCGTGCCCTCCTCCTCTTCATCACTTCTGCTGATCTCCTCCCGGCTGCAGACCCCCCTTCACAGCATCCCTGAATGGGGTGAAATGTAAGGAGACAGGCTGCATGAGGTAAGTGTATTACAGTGGTCTCCAAACTATGTACCTCCTGCTGTTACAGACTACACCACCCAGCATGCCCAGAAAGCCTTTGGCTCTCCAGCAGTGGCGTAGCTATATAGGTCGCAAAGGTCGCAATCCGGGCCCACCTACCACTGCCCTATACTATACTTATATGCTGCAGCGGCAGGGCCCTGGGCGCAGCCCAACATTTCATTGCATTATACAGTACTTATATTTCGCAGCGGTCAGGCCCTGGACGCAGCCCCCTGGCCGGGCCCGCTATTGCCAGCACTTTTTTTTTTATTACCCCTAAACGGTAAGCGATACACGAACAGGCCAGGGGCTGATGGGAATAGACGTGCCCCGTGTAGGCACGCACGTCGCTCCAAGCCCCTGACGTGTCACCGGCCTCTGACTCTCGCGATAGCTATGCCCGGCAGTGAAACAGTATCAGCAGCCTCCCCGGTCTCACAGCACTGCACCGCTGATCACCTCGGATCTCCGGGAAGGTGAGGAGACCAGGGATCGGGTGCGGGAGTGGTGTGATGAAAGAGGAATGAGGACGGGGTCCGGGGGGAGGGGGGGTGATTCCAATAATGAGGATGGGGTTCGGGGAGGATGGGGGGGTGATTCCAATAATGAGCATGGGGTCCGGTGGGGGGTGATTCCAATAATGAGCATGGGGTCCGGGGGGAGGGGGGTGATTCCAATAATGAGGATGGGGTCCGGGGGGGGGGGGGGCGATTCCAATAATGAGGATGGGGTCCGGGGGGAGGGGGGTGATTCCAATAATGAGCATGGGGTCCGGGGGAGGGGGGTGATTCCAATAATGAGCATGGGGTCCGGGGGAGGGGGGTGATTCCAATAATGAGCATGGGGTCTGGGGGGAGGGGGGTGATTCCAATAATGAGGATGGGGTCCGGGGGAGGGGGGTGATTCCAATAATAAGCATGCAGTCCGGGGGGTGATTGCAATAATGAGCATGGGGTCCGGGGGAGGGGAGTGATTCAATAATGAGCATGGGGTCCGGGGGAGGGGGGTGATTCCAATAATGAGCATGGGGTCCGGGGGAGGGGGGTGATTCCAATAATGAGGATTGGGTTCGGGGGGGAGGGGGGTGATTCCATTATGAGCATGCGGTTCGGGGGGTGATTCCAATAATGAGCATGGGGTCCGTGGGAGAGGGGTGATTCCAATAATGAGCATGGGGTCCGGGGGGTGATTCATATAATGAGCATGGGGGGGGCGGTGATTCATATAATGAGCATGGGGTCCGGGAAGGGGGGTGATTCAAATAATGAGCATGGGGTCCCGGGAGAGGGGGGTGATTCATTTAATGAGCATGGGGCCAGGGGGGGAGGGGATTGGGGGTGATTCATACAATGAGCATGGGGTCCGGGGGGTGATTCCAATAGTTAGCATGGGGTCCGGGGGGGGGGGGGGGGTGATTCCAATAATGAGCATTGGGTCAGGGGGGGGGGGGATTCATATAATGAGCATTGGGTCCGGGGGGGTGGGGTGATTCCAATAATGAGCATTGGGTCCGGGGGAGAGGGGTGATTCCAATAATGAGCATAGGGTCCGGGGGGTGATTGCAATTATAAGCATGGGGTCTGGGGGGGTAATTGCAATAATGAGGAACAGGGTTCGGGGAGAAGAATTGCAATGATGAGCAGAACGAGGATGGGAATGGGGGGGGCCGAATTAATGATGAGGAGATTGAGGATGGGGTGCGGGGGAAAGGATGGAATGATGTGTAGACTGAGGATGAAGTCCCCGGGGGGGGGGGGAATAACAGGATAATGAGGAGATTGAGGGTGGGGTGAGGGGGATATGGAGTGCAGGGGGGAGGAGACCAAGGATGGGTGGGGTGGGGGGTGAGGGTATGGCAGTATTACATTCAAGGGGTACAGTGTGTAGCAGTATTATATTCAGAGGGTGCAGTGTGTGGCAGTATTATATTCAGGGGCACAGTGGTTGTCAGTATTATATTCAGGGAGTACAGTGTGTGGCAGTATTATATTCAGGGACACAGTGGTTGGCAGTATTTTATTCAGGGAGTACAGTGTGGGGCAGTATTATATTCAGGGGGCACATTGTGTGGCAGTATTATATTCAGGAGGAACAGTGTGTGGCAGTATTATATTCAAGGGGTACTGTGGGTGGCAGAATTATATTCAGGGTACAGTTGTTGCCAGTATTATATCCAGGGGAAATAGTGTGTGGCAGTATTATATTGAGGGAGTACTGTGTGTGGCAGTATTATATTCAGGGGGTACAGTGGGTGGCAGTATTATATTCAAGGGGTACAGGGGGTGGCAGAATTATATTCAGGGGTACAGTTGTTGCCAGTATTATATCCAAGGGAACAGTGTGTGGCAGTATAATATTCAGGGGGTACTGTGTGTGGCAGTATTACCATATATTCGGGGGTACGGTGTGTGGCAATAATATATTTAGAGGGGACAGTGGTTGGCAGTATTATGTTCAGGGGGTACAGTATTATAATGATTATTGTCTTTATACAGAGGATGAGGATCTGCTGACAAATTAAGAAACCAATGATGTTCTGGCATCAGACTCTGCAGAGAAGATGGAGTTGGAAGACGTCCTGGTGTCTGGACCAGATGGAGAAGAAAAGAAAAGACAACAGAGAAGACGTCACTCAGGTCAGTGATATCATTGTGTGTTCTGTCTGACCCAATCTGTGGCTCTCCAGCTGTTATAAAACAGCAATATTCATAATGCCTGAGGCTCTCTAGACATGATGGGAGTTGTAGCTTTGCATCATCTGGAGAGCCACTTGAACCAAGGTGATTGGTGGGGGTCCTGCCCTGTCTTTAAGTGACTTCACTTTGTATTCTCCTGACTGTGTCTCATCAGTGCTGTGGTCACTGATCTTATTGTGCGGCCGAGTAAGGGTTCGTCAGGGAGTAGGGAGGTGGGTCGTCAGGGAGTAGGGGGGCCCAGGACAGTTTTTTGCATCCATGTGGTTTCTAGCTATGCCCCTGCTCTCCAGGTATGCTGGGAGTTGTAGTTTTGCAACAGCTGGAGGTACATAGTTTTGAGGCCATGGGTGTATTGTATAAAAATGTGAACAAGCCCCTTCCCCAATAAAATGGAGCTTCGCTTGTGTAGGCAGAAATCCTTGCACTGGCCCTGATTACCTTTACAGGCGAACATTGGGGCACTGAGCTCAGCCCATTGGTTGCCTATAGTTCCTCCTGAGGATGGTGCTAAAGCACTGAAACTAGTAGAGGGAGGCAAATTTCTATTGTTTTTAAACAGCACTAAGGCATTCCAGCTATAAAGGGAAAATGCAGGTCCCTACATTATACACTATGGGGTTGTCCCAATGAACAGTTACATCTGGAGCCTTTTGATGCTAAAGTTTTAACAATTTTTGTCACTAATATGCATTTTAGGTTATTAATTAATAAAACTTAAATTTTAAGGGAGCTTAATTTTAGAGTCCTGCCGCAGCTGCCGGAGCCGAGATCGTGCCAGTCTCGGCAGCATTAACCCCATAGATGCCGTGATCAATCCTGATTATGCATCTCTGGTGTTGACAGGGGGAGCGTGGCGCCACGATATGATCGTGGGTCACCGTTGGTTGCTATGGCAGCAGGAGGTCAGATCATCACCTCCTGTCTGCCTGCTACAGAAGCCTGTGAGATCAAGCAGAATGCTAGTGGCTGAATAACCACCTGAAGTTTGTGGCAGCATGAGGAGACCATATAGTGGCTGAATGGCACAACCTGGAGTTGGCGGCAGCATGAGTATAACATATAGTAGCTGAATGACACAGCCTGGAGTTGAGTATAACATATAGTTGCTGAATGGCACGTCCTGGATTTTGTGGTAGCATGAGGAGACCATTTAGTGGCTGAATGGCACAACCTGGAGTTGTCTGAAGCATGAGGAAACCACATAGTGTCTGAATGGCACAGCCTGGAGGTGGTGAAGCCTGAGGAGACCATATAGTGGCCGAATGGCACAGCCTGGAGTTGGCTGAAGCATGTGGAGACAATATAATGTCTGAATGAGACAACCTGGAGGGGGCAGCAGCAACATCAGGAGTCCTGAAAGGGTCCTGGTGACAGAGTGGTGTGGTGGGTGGCAATACCAGTACCCAGTGACGAAGGTGGGTTAAAAAAAGGTCTGATGCGGAGGAATGCTTGTAAGGCTAGGTTCACACTACGTTTTGTACTTACGGTTCCCGTATACGGCTGGGAGGAAGGCGGGGCTTAATCACGGCGCCCGCACTCAGCCGTATACGGGAACCGTATTTAATGCATGTCTATGAGCCGACCGGAGTTATCACGTTTTTTCCTGCGGTCGGGAAACCGCATACGGCCGAAAACGCAGCCGACCGGAGGCTGCGGTTCACTCCGGTTGGCTCATAGACATGCATTAAATACGGTTACCGTATACGGCTGAGTGTGGGCGCCGTGATTAAGCCCCGCCCCCCTCCTCCCAGCCGTATAGGGGAACCCTAAGTACAAATCGTAGTGTGAACCTAGCCTAACTTGGGAGCAGCGCCTTAAAACTATCTATATTTGTGAAGTGTTGGTGTGGCACCATGGTCAATCTATTCTGATGCATAAGGCATTAGTGGGTGGAAATCCTGGCTGATCCATGCCTGATTCATCTTCACAAAGGTCAGTCTCTCCACATTTTGCATGGACAGACAAGTTCTCCTTGGGGTGACTATGGCCCCCGTCGCATTAAACACCCGCTCTGATGGCAGACTACTGGTCGGACAGGACAGCTTTTCCAGGGCAAACTCTGCTAGTTGCGGCCACAAATTAAGTTTGGCTGCCCAGAAGTCCAACGGATCTTCAAGGTGTTTTGGCATGGGCATGTCAAGGTATGCCACCACCTGCTGGTTCAGGTCCTGTTCCAGGTCTACCTGCTGCTCATGTGTTGCTTCACTATGCGGGTGAAGAAAGGTACTCATCAGCGACTGTAGACTCTTGATGCTGCTGATGGAGCTGGTACTGCTCCTGCCACCCCACCCCTCCCCAGCAGCCATGGCAGTGGAAGGTGAGTGCAGAGGGCCCCCGGAGTCAGACCTGCGAGGGGATGGACGATGGCACCGGCCAACTGACTACATAGGGTGTCTCTGCAATTGGTCAGTTTGTCCTCCTTCTCAGTGAGTGTAAAAAAGGCCCCCATTTTGTGGCAGTAGCGAGAGTCCAATAAGTGCCAGGAGTCATCCCGCTGCTGAATGGTGACAATTCGGCGGTCACTACGCAAAGAAAGTGAGCATGCATCGTGCCATTTGTGCAAGTGACTTGGAAGGATTCCCTGACTCCATCTCCACTGCATACTGCCACGGTGTGTCTGGGACCTCTGTCTCACCTTCCTCATAACCCTCTAGCTCCTCTGGCTGCTCATGCTCCTCCTCTCCTGTCAGATGACTAGAAAAACTGCCCACTTCACAAAACCTAAACTATGCTCCACTGTGCCCCTTCCCCTCCTCCTCCAGTTCAGCCCCCACAGGGCTCATGTGGCCGTGAGATGTAGGCACCATGTCTCCATTGCCCTGACCAGCCATAGTTTCCAACACGTGTTGTAGGAAATGAAGCAGTGGAATGACGTTGTTCATCCCGTAATCCTGGCGACTGACTAATAATTAGTGTTGCTCACGAATATTCGCAATGCGAATTTTATTCGCGAATATCGCATATTCGCGAATTCGCGAATATTCGCGAATATAGCGCCATATATTCGTAATTTCGAATATTCCTTTTTTTTTTGTTTTGTTTTTTACAGTACACATCACAGTGATCATCCCTCTCTGCTTTCAGCTTGTGTGGTATAAAGGAGTCTCTAATACTACAGTGTGAGACTGGTGTGCGAATTTTCGCATATAAGAAAATTTGCATATGCTTGCTAAGTTTCGCATATGCGAATTTTTGCTTATGCTTTAATTTTCGTATACGCGAATGTTTGCACATGCGAAAATAAAACGGGATATTACGAATATGCGAATATTCGCGAATATTTGACGAATATTCGTCCATATATTCGCGAATATTCGCGAATTCGAATATGGCCTATGCCGCTCAACACTACTAATAATGTGGCTTCCTCAAAGGGCCTGAGCAAACGGCAGGTGTCACATATGAGCTGCCACTGGTTGCCATTGAAGTTACACAGGGGAGTCCCCCTATCTGCTTGGATCATCAAGAGATGGGTGATGGATTTTCACTGTTCGTATAGTCAGTCCAACATATGGAGGGTGGAATTCCAACGTGTGACAATGTCTCAAATAAGACTATATTGTGGGATACCGTTCTGACGCTGCAGCTCAAGGAGGGTGTGCTTTGCGGTGTACGAGTGGCTGAAGTGCATGCAAAGCTTCCTTCCCGTTGTTAGGATGTCTTGCAAATGGGGGAAACACTTCAGGAACCGCTTGACAACTAGTGTTGAGCGGCATAGGCCATATTCGAATTCGCGATATTTCGCGAATATATGGACGAATATTCGTCATATATTCGCTAAATTCGCATATTCGTAAAATTCACGTTTTTTTGCATATGCGAAAATTCTCAAATGCAAAAATGCACATATGTGAAAATTTATGAACTTTATAGCAAGTATACCAGTGTAACTTGATAGAAGCAGCAGAAGGGAGGGATCAATATTCGCGAATATTCGCCCGGCGGTCTCACACAGTAGTATTAGAGCCTTCTTTAGACCACAGAAGCTGGAAGCAGAGAGGGATGATCACTGTGATGTGTACTGTGAAAAAAAAAAAGAATATTCGTAATTTCGAATATATAGGGCTATATTTGCGAATATTCGCGAATTCGCAAATATGTGATATTCACGAATAAAATTCAAATTGCAAATATTCGCGAGCAACGCTATTGACAACCAGATTGAACACATGTGCCATACAAGGCGCATGGCTCACCCTGCCTTGTCACAGCGCAGACAAGATATTCTTCCCGTTGTCAGTCACCATGGTTCCCATTTCCAGTTTTCATGGAGTGAACAATGCTCCAATTTCTTTATGAATTACTTTTAGCCGTTCCTCCTGTGTGTGACTTTGTTCGCCAAGGCAAACCATGTGAAGAACAGCGTAACACCACCATGCCCTGCACACATGGTATGCTGAAGGGGCACTGAAACTTGTCTGGGTAGTGGAGGCTGAGGACACAGTGGAGGATGAGGAGGCAGAGTCGTACACTGTCACAGGACCAACTGCCTGAGACCTGTCCAAGTTGCTTTTGTGGCTGTGAAGGAACCACATTCACCCAGTGGGCCATAAATGACATGTATTGTCCCTGACCATAGTTACAATTCTAGACGTCGGCGCTACCGTGCACTTTTGTACACACCGACAGGCTCAAGGACTGGCCCACCTTTTGTTCCACAAAATTGTGCAGGGCTTGTACTGCCTTCTTCACAAAGAATTGACAGCTTTGCACTCACCACCTCGGCTCGGCACAAGCCATCAGTTCTCTGAAAGGTGAAGAGTCCACCATTTGAAAAAAGAGGGACTGCAGTACCAGAAACTTGGACAGGAGCATATTAAGCTTCTGCGCCATTGGAGTAGAAGCATACTGTTGTTTCCTTGATATGGCTTCGCCCATGGATTCATGGCAGAATGACTGACTAAAAGAAGGAGGAGCAGGAGCATCTGGAGCGACAGAAGGAGGGTATGACACACAGCTCTCTTCGGCTGAGGTGGTGGAACCTTTGCTGGCTGAAAGAGGGAGCGGCGTGCGACTGGGTGATGCAGCAGGCTGGACCACTACATCAGAGCCACGGTTCTCCCAGGCCGCTTTATGGTGGCGCAGCATATGTCGACACATGCCAGTGGTGCCAACATTGGGACCCTGGCCATGCTTCACCTTTTGTCGACACATCTTGCATGTAGCTGTGTTAACCTTCTCCGGATGCTTGATGAAAAACTGCCACACCGCCGAGTAGCTGATTTTTCCACCAACAGTCTGCACTGATTGACTGCTACTGCCGCCGTCTCCAAGAACCCCTGTTCCACTACCTTCTGGGAAGGTAGGCTGCCGCAAAGCAAGTGGTCTCCCCCGGGCATGTTTGGCTCCAGAATTTCCACTTCTGCCACCATGCTGACTGCCAACCATGCTACCACCTTTCTGGCTCAGCTGCTGCCTCACGGGCAACCTGCAACCCGCTTCTCCTGATGAAGATGAAGCCCCTTCTGCACCCGGCTCTCAATTGTGATCGGTTTCATCATCATCAAGTGTCTGCACGTCACTGATGTCCTCCTCAGGTTCCTCAACAGTGTCTGCTTCAGGACCCTGAACGCTGGCAACACTGCCTACCACATCCCTCTCCTCATCACTACTTGCCCGCCTAGTGGAGAAAGTGAAGGATGTCTCCTCCACTTTTTGGCTGGGCAGTAGCTGCTGACTGTCCTCTATTAGATCATCCTCACTGAATAGTGGAGCTGAACCCACAGCATAAGATACTTCTTTAGGGGATGGAACAGCATAGGCAGAGGCAGTGGGAGGACAGAGACTGCTCCCGGACCATGCCAACTGAGGGTTGTGTCTGAGGGTTGTTGACTGGGGTATCAGGTGTCACTTGTGATGAAGTGGATGACCGTGTTAAGCAATCAATGACGGCAGATGGGTTGCTGGTCGAGATACAACCGCTAGCTGATACCGGGAGCTCAGTCCTCTCGCTGCGACTCTTGCTGCCACTCGCCCCATGTCTGCTGCGACCCCTGCAGGATGAATTTATGCTTCTGCCACTCCTCTGTGCACGTCCTGGCACTTCTCTGCCTGACATACTTACGTGTGTATATGAGGGGAGTAAAAAACGCTTCACTACGCTTAAAACAGTATTTGTCTAAAACAGCAGGAGGTGTGTACTTTTGGCTGTCCTTTCACAGTATCTAGGCCCTTGACAGATTAACATGTACAAAATAGTACACTACTTAGAAGTAGGTATGTGGTATGCACTTATGAAAGCAGAAAAAATGGGCTACAGTACGCTTAAATAAACGTATGGCTGTAAAACACCAGCCGGTGATTATTTTTGGCTGTGCTTTCACAGTATCTAGGCCCTTGAGAGTTTAACAGGTACAAAATAGTACACTACTTAGATGTAGGTATGTGGTATGCAGTTATGAGGGCAGAAAATGCGCTACAGTACACTTAAAAAAGTAAAAACATCAATGGGCAGGGAAACCAATGTGAACAGGGATGAAAAAAAACAAAAAACTAATAAGTCAAAATCAACTCTTGCCTTAAACTCAAACCTTTGGTTTCCCTAGTGTCCAATAGGAACATCCAAAAAAATCCCCTGTTCAAAAGAAGTTTCCTAATATCTCCTCCTCTAAAGGTTTCCTAATTTTCTTTATACAGAGATGCAGAGATGTTGTAGGATCTCGGATTCTTTGCATCCGATATATGTCTTCAGATTCTAGTTTTAACACTGTTAGATGTGCAGCCTACGAATTGGCAACGGCAGGCTTCACAGGATGCCAAACACCACATTACAGGTGTTAAAATTTATGTAGTCCCTCATCCTGAAAATCTTGCCGTTGCCATACGAACTGAACTCCTTGGCTATGAGCATATGTCTGCATGTAATGCAGACATTGTGCCCACACTTTCAAATACCTTTGTTTCGGAGCCAGTTTGACTGTTCTTGCATTTTGTTGATGTTGCTATTCTACAAGCTATAGCCCAGCTTGTATTTCATATTTATTCTTCAATAAAGTGGATCCTTGTTGCCGGATTACTCTTTTCTGCTACTACTTAGATGTAGGTATGTGGTATGCCCTTATTAGGGCAGAAAAATGTGCTACAGTACACTTAAAAAAGTATCTGAATACAATGTCAGGTGGTGAGTACTTATGCCTGGCCTTTCACAGTATGTAGGCCCTTGAGAGTTTAACAGGTACAAAATAGTACACTACTTAGATGTAGGTATGTGAACTTATGGGGGCAGAAAAATGTGCTACATTTCGCTTAAAAATATGTATTTTGGCACAACACCAGCAATACACAACAGTGCTGCAGCACACAGTGGCTGTGTACTAAACCCAAAATTCCACTCTCTCACAGACTATTAGGAATGGACTGCTGGGTATGTATTATTCTACAGACTAGTATAACCAGCAGACCATTTGTTGTGGAGAAAAAGAGGGCAGAAATATGCACTACAGTACGCTTAAAAAAACATATTGGAGTAAAACACCAGTCGGTGATTACTTTTGGCGGTCCTTTCACAGTATCTAGGCCCTTGACAGATTAACAGGTACAAAATAGTACACTACTTAGATGTAGGTATGTGGTATGCATTTATGAGGGGGGAAAAATGCGCTACAGTACGCTTAAAAAACATATTTTTGCACAACACCAGCAATACACAACAGTGCTGCAGCACAAAAAAAGCTATATACGAAACCCAAAATTGCTCTCTGTCAAAGACAATTAGGAATGGACTGCTGGGTATTATACCGTCTACAGACTAGTATAACCAGCAGATGATTTGTTGTGGAACCAAGACACAGAATTGCGCTGAAAAATAATTCCTGACTCCTCTGCTTAGGGTTATGAAGTTGAGGCAGCTTGTTGAAATATATGAGGCAACACACAGCTCTATGCACCTCTCTGTAATACAATGCTGAAGAAAGTAACTGGGAGGTTACTGGCTGCAGTAAAAATCCTTTCCAGTGGAAAAAAGCACTGCTCTCTGTCCACTAGAACGCTGATGTGACTAATAGGTGAAACACTGCTGGAAAAAGCTTTTCTGTGTAACACACACACACAGGCTGTCCATCCTATCTCTCTGCAGTGTAATGAATGAAGTGACTGGCCAAAATATGGCTGCCGTTTATATAGGGCTGTAACATCACAGGGGTGGCTGGCTGCTGATAGGCTACATCCTGCATGTGATTTAGGGTCATCCGCCTACCCACCTTGCCTTCTCACCATCCCAGAGTTCCTTGCTCCATGTTCTCACATGTGAATCCACCAATTTAGATGCCCTGGAGCCTTAACCACACTAAATGGAGTTTAATGAAGCAATTTGCGCAATAAAATCGTGGCGATATTCGCATTCGTTGTGATTCGAAATTTTCCTGAAACGAATTCGGATACATCAGCTTTGTTTCGCTCATCTCTAATAGAGAACTATAGAGAACGTTTGCACTAGCGGACTTTGCACTATTTTTATACCATTTTTATACTATTTTTATATCTATCTTATCCCTAATTATTTTATCTCCACCTGTATCATTTAGCCAGATTTATTATACACCAAAATAATAGTGGGGAACATCTATTATATTGGCTTGCTATTATTGTTTTCTAATTTACCCATATCTACAATAATTATCTGGAGCCTGCGCAAGGGCCCTGTGCTAGACTTCAGTTATCCTATGTAATACATTTCATTTTATTTATATAATAAATATTCAATATTTCATTGTACTTGATCTAACTATCTTCTTTCTTGTATACCTTTGTGCACTGGTCACATATAATTTGTATATATAAATATATATATATAATTTTTGTACTGATTAAATGTAGTCTGGTAGGTTGAGATCTGATGCATGATTTATATTTTTTTGGATTTTTTTTTTTTTATATTTGTAATATTTTTACATTTTATGCATTTTATGTGGTTTGCCTTTGTACCGTATCCATTGTATATCATTTTATCATATATTACATCACGGAACAATACCAATTATTCTACATGTATTTTTATATGTAAGTTGGACTAAGAGTAATCACCATGTGAAGTAGAGAAAACAGACAGTAGAGAAAACATCAAGTAGAGAAAACAGACATGGTCGCACATCCACAATTTGTATTTTGATCTACTTGCTTCTCAGCATAAATTCAATAACTAACAGGTTGTTAGTATACATTTTGATCAAAAAGTTCAAGCCCACTCACCACGTCAAAGCCACCTATTTAGAGTGGGTACCTAACATCCCTACCATAAAATGGCGTAGCACTGTGTGGAGACAACCACTGCCGCAACACCAGTACCCACAGGGGGAACGGCCCAATGGCAGAGCAGCCCCAATGCCACTCAGACCAGTCCCAGGGCCGTACCTCCCCATAGACACGGTAGCAACGGACGCTGCACAGCACCACACCAGTGTGAACAAGGTGTAAAAGCTCACTTACCATGTGCTCCCAGTCAGACTGGGAGGCTGCCAGAAAGGAAGGGGCCCTGTGCAGCTTCCTGCTAATTTATATAGGGCTGGGCTGAGGGGGAGGGGAAGAGTGCACACCAAGTAAAAAAAAAAAAGGGGGGGATAGAAAACACAATGTGAATTCAAGTAGAGAATACAGACATGGTCGCACATCCAGAATTTGTATTTTGATCTACTTGCTTCTCAGCATAAATTCAAAAACTAACAGGTTGTTAGTATACATTTTGGTCAAAAAGTACAAGCCAACTCGCCACGTCAAGGCCACCTATATAGAGTGGGTCCCTAACATCCCTAGCATAAAATGGCGTAGCACTGGGTGGCGACCACCACCGCCACAAAACCAGTGCCCACAGGGGGAAGGACCCACTGGCAGAGCACCCCTTGACATGGCGAGTGGGCTTGTACTTTTTGATCAAAATGTACAGGGTAGGCCATTTACATGGATACACCTTAATAAAATGGGAATGGTTGGTGATATTAACTTCCTCTTTGTGGCACATTAGTATATGTGAGGGGGGAAACTTTTCAAAATGGGTGGTGACCATGGCGGCCATTTTGAATCCAACTTTTGTTTTTTTCAATAGGAAGAGGGTCAAGTTTCTGACCACTTATAAAATGTGTTCAATGTGCTGCCCATTGTGTTGGATTGTCAATGCAACCCTCTTCTCCCACTCTTCACACACTGATAGCAACACTGCAGGAGAAATGCTAGCACAGGCTTCCAGTATCCGTAGTTTCAGGTGCTGCACATCTCGTATCTTCACAGCATAGACAATTTCTTTCAGATGACCCCAAAGATAAAAGTCTAAGGGGGTCAGATCGGGAGACCTTGGGGGACATTCATCTGGCCCACGATGACCAATCCACTTTCCAGGAAACTGTTCATCTAGAAATGCTCGGACCTGACACCCATAATGTGGTGGTGCACCATCTTGCTGGGAAAACTCAGGGAACGTGCCAGCTTCAGTGCATAAAGAGGAAAACACATCATCATGAAGCAATTTCGCATATCCAGTGGCCTTGAGGTTTCCATTGGTGAAGAATGGCCCCACTATATTTGTACCCCATATACCACACCATACAATCAATTTTTGTGTTCCAACAGTCTTGGAGGGATCTATCCAATGTGGGTTAGTGTCAGACCAATGGTTTTGTTTGTTAACTTCACCATTTACATAAAAGTTTGACTCATCACTGAACAAAATCTTCTGCGTAAACTGAGGGTCCTTTTCCAATTTTTGTTTTGCCCACTCAGAAAATTCAGTGCGCCAATCTGGGTCATCCTCGCTGAGATGCTACAGTAGCTGGAGTTTGTAAGGGTGCCATTTGTGAGTAGCTAATATCCGCCAAAGGGATGTTCGACTAATGCCACTCTCCAGTGACATGCGGCGAGTGCTACGCTGTGGGCTCTTGCTGAATGAAGCTAGGACAGCCACGGATGTTTCTTCATTAGTGACAGATTTCATGCGTCCACATGTTGTCAAATCCAACACTGAACCAGTTTCATGAAACTTAGCAAGCAGTTTGCTAACTGTAACATGGGAGATGGATTGGCTCGTAGGGTGTCTTGCATTGAAATCAGCTGCAATGACCTGGATACTGCGTTCACAAGACAACAACACAATTTCTATCCGCTCCTCACGTGTTAACCTTGATGACATGTCAATGGCTGTAAACAAAGAGAAACTTGTAAATAACTCATGAAAGAATAAAGGTACGTTAAAACTAAGCACATCATTGTTTTTCTTGTGAAACTCCCAATAAGTTTGAGGTGTCACATGACCCGCTTCCTATTGAAAAAAACAAAAGTTGGATTCAAAATGGCCAACTTCAAAATGGCCGCCATGGTCACCACCCATCTTGAAAAGTTTCCCCCCTCACATATACTAATGTGCCACAAACAGGAAGTTAATATCACCAACCATTCCCATTTTATTAAGGTGTATTCATATAAATGGCCCACTCTGTATACTAACAACCTGTTAATTTTTGAATTTATGAATCTGAATTTATGCTGAGAAGCAAGTAGATTAAAATACAAATTGTGGATGTGCGACCATGTCTGTTTTCTCTATATGAATTTACTTAGAGTAATCACCGAAAGGGCCTTGCGGACTACCCTTCCCATCTTTTGTGCATTTAGTCTGGTAATAAAGCGACTTCATCTGACTACAGTGGTTTAGCTTTTATTTCCTCCACTTTATTTGGTTTCCCTCTTCCGGGACATGGGGATGTCTCTTTTCTTTTTTCTTTCCCCCTTTCCCTCCCCTTATCCTATCCCCTCCACTCTCCCTATTCTTTCTTCTCTACTCTATCCTCTTTACTTTACCTTTTTTCTTTACTCTATCCCCTTTACTCTACTTAACCCTGTATTACCCTTCCCCGCCTCCCCTTCCCCCACCCCCTTCCACATACATCCCAAAAGAGAGAGCTTGAGGACTGTCACCCCCACAACTATGACATTGAATTATCTATATTTTTTTTTTCTGCCATTTGAAACATTTTGTTGGACCACATTTTAACTTTGGTATGCTTTTTTTAAGACTTAAGGATATTTTAAAATAAGCTGAAATCTAGCAGTTTCCATTCTGGTCATTGGGCCTAAGACTAAGGGTGCATTCACACAGCCGTTTAGCCCCCATTCCGTTTAAAAAGAAACGGATAAAAAAAACGGATAGAAACGGCTGATCAAACAGGTATCCTTTTGAAACGTTTTTAAACCATTTTTTAATCTGTTTATTTTTATTTATTTATTTTTGTTAAAAATCAGCCACCTACAGACTCCTGCAGCGAGTAGTAGTTCCTGGCTGCAGGAGCCTGCTGGCTGGGAGGCTACATTAGTGCTTTTACTACTACCCCCATCATGGAACAGACTCTGTTCCATGATGGGGGTAGTAGTACAGGGGCTGAGGGATTGATCACACCGGGTCTCACTTCTGACACCCGATCCAATCAGAAGTTATCAAACAGGGGAGCAGGCAGTATGGTCCACAACCCTGCAATCACCAATGTATTTTTCTTTCATTTTTAAATTCCCTGTGGGGAGCTCTGAATGGCCTGTACTGAGGAGCCAATCAGGGCTCCCTGCGGGTTTTTTAAAATGGACAATGTATATTAAAAGCGCTGTATACTATATACCCCCCACCTACGCATTTATGTGACACCCCCCCCCCCCACTGGCGCATTTGTCATTAATGCAGCGCTATGTGTGAAAAGCATTTTACGCGCAGAGCATCGCACCAGCCGCCGGCGCGATGCTGCTGATAGAATACTATTCATACATAGCGCTGCAGGGGCATATTATATAGAAATGCTTTTGGGGCCAGATATATACTATATATATACTGCGGGGGTTATATCTTTATAAATGCGCTGGGGGGGCTAGATATATAGCATTATATATCTTGCCCCCCCCCACAGCGCTTTTAATATACATTGTCCATTTTAAAAACCCCGCAGGGAGCCCTGATTGGCTCCTCAGTACTGGCCATTCAGAGCTTCCCGCGGGGAATTTAAAAATAAAAGTAAAATACATTGGTGATCGCAGGGTTGCGGACCATACCGCCCGCTCCCCTTCTTAATAACTTATGATCGGATCGGGTCTCAGAAGTGGGGGGTGATCGCGGGCGTGCACTGGCTGAAGCTACTTGTGACAAGGGGACCCCTCTCTCTGGGCTTGAGGAAGAAGAAAAGGCGGCTTCAGCTGGTGTACTTAAATTGGATTCTTCTGTAGGAACCTCAGTCCAGGATCCCATGTCCTGTGGTGAGGGGAGAGTCTCACCGGTGATGCCATCGCTGGTGTCCCTGGTGATGCCCCTTTCAGGGTAGCTGGCCACTCGTCATCCTCTGGTAGAGGAGGCAGGTTACAGTCCTCCTCGGCCCCAAGGGACAACTGCTGCAAGTTGTTAGCAAGTTCCTGGAATAGTTGTGCTGCGGCCTTGGCAACGTTCAGCTGACTCAGCGCCATCTTAGGACTCTTCTCACATGTCTCGATGGGCTCCGCCATCTCTGTACTCCTTGCTGCCTGTTTCGGACTGAAGAAGGCTGGCCGCGCAGTCTCTTTTATTAGAGGCTCCGACAAAATGGCAGCCAGCCGGAAGGACGTCATCAGTGCAGCTCTGACTTCCTGTCCCCTGGCAAACACAAGCAGTGCAGAAAGGTTCCACTTCGGCATCGGAACGTCAACTTGATGTCCACGCCCAGGGGTGGGTTGCGGACCAGAGTGGGACATTTTCGCGTGCTTTTCAGGCAAGTCATTAACCCTTGCAGGTACTTGTTGCAGAGGAGAGCGCAGCATAGCTTCGCTGCAGATTTTTCACATGGCCACAGAAAAACAATCTTCACCTCCCCCTTACTTTTTGTAGCGCCCCATCAAAGCACAATTTCAGCAATAAAGTCCTGTACACTTATGGGCGCAATTTTGATCGCTACTTGCGATACTTGACAGTTCATAAAAACACATTCCTGAATAGGGGGAGGACTATGGCTTTGCATTAACGGTATACACCCGTTTTTCGTTGTGGGTGGTCAAGGTAGCAAAGTTATTAAAGGCACACACCGGTATCCTGTCCGTATGATGCCAAAAGAGTTGTGGTGACTGGGTGAGGCAATGATGTTACATGGTCTGGTGATATTAACCCTTGATTTGTCATGACGCCAGGATGCAGTTGTTTTGTATAGAAGGTCCTGCCGACAACCGGCCCAAAAACGACAGGAAAATAAATGGAATGTCCACAGCAGGATTCATGAGATAACTGGAACTTTTACTTAACTTCTTGTGCAAACAGTCTTTACAATTAAAGTTTCTCTTGAGGTAACCGGGATGCAGGTTCCTCACAGGCTTGGCTGGGACTAGTAGTCTTGAGATTTAAGCAGGCCACTGTATATCTACCTCATATTTTGTCCTTAAATCCTGTCCTCAAATCCTGACCTCATATTATGTCCTCATATCCCATCCTCATATCCTGTCCTCATCTCTCGTCCTCAAATCTTGACCTCATAATGTGTCCTCATATCCCGACTTCCTATCTCGTCATCATATTTTATCTTTATGTTCATATTCCATCCTCATCTCCTGTCCTAAGGTTAGGCTGATTTGTCATGAAGAGATTGTTGGCAAAAAATAGAGGGGGCATTACTTGTGGGAAGGGGTGCTTGTAAGCCATACGGACACATCCACCTGGATATACGGAGCTTGTGCAGTAAGGTGGAGCTGAGCTGTAATAAAGAGATTGTGGTCTAAGAACCCCTGTGATGTTTGGGTGTATCAGGCATAAAATTGTGTTTTCGGCCTTGAGCCGGAAAAAAAAAATGGAAGGGCGTGGCTTGCTTAGGGGCGTGGTTGGCAGGAGAGGTGTGGCTTGCAAGCTGGACCGACACACTCACCAGGAGATGCAGAGTGGAGCATGTGGGATAAGATACTGGAAGTTCCATAGACTTGCATGGAGGTGGGTTAGGGTTAATTAAACTATTCTATATTATAAGTTGACATATAAGTAACATGTAAACCAAGTTTTATTAAAATATCACCAGCTGTTTAGAAGTAATGCTGGAACATACAAACACATATATACTGTTTTCAATTATGTTTCAATTATGTTTCAGAGGTTGATTTACAGGTAGCTGCCTATAGGTGGCACAAGAGAAGCATATTTTGTTCACTGACAGTCTGATACACAATGTATGTTGGGTTATTGAGTTTCAGAATATTTTATTTTGCAGTCAATGAACATTATCTGCTGTAACCGATAAAAAGATAAAAATGTAACAATAATCTGCTAGTATCAACGGGATATATTAAATTACTTAGAACTATAAGAAGAAAAAATTGGACATCCAAATGAAAGCTCCCATAAACAGATAATATTGCTCATAATACGTTGCAACTGTTCATATATTTCTTATTAATAAAAAATGTTAACAAACCTTGTAAAAGGAGAACAGGCAGAAATAGCATGAGCCGTTATCTCTGTCTACCCCCTGTTGACCCCCTGCTAAGTCAACCATAGGGTATAGAGCATTGATGGCGAACCTTTTTGAGCCCGAGTGCCCAAACCGTAATGCAAAGTGCCAGCACAGCAATTAAATCAGAATACACATTAGGGTTGGCAGTATAGTTCCCCCACATTAGGGTTGGCAGTATAGTTCCCCCACATTAGGTTGGCAGTATAGTTCCCCCACATTAGGTTGGCAGTATAGTCCCCCCACATTAAGTTGGCAGTATAGTCCCCCCACATTAGGGTTGGAAGTATAGTTCCCCCACATTAGGTTGGTAGTATAGTTCCCCCACATTAGGTTGGCAGTACAGTTCCCCCACATTAGGTTGGCAGGGTTCCCCCACATTAGGTTGGCAGTATAGTTCCCCGAAATTAGGATGGCAGTATAGTTCCCCCACATTAGGTTGGCAGTATAGTCCCCCACATTAGGTTGGCAGTATAGTCCCCCACATTAGGTTGGCAGTATAGTTCCCCACATTAGGTTGGCAGTATAGTTCCCCACATTAGGTTGGCAGTGTTCCCAATCATTAGGTTGGCACTGTTCTTAAATATGAGGTTTGCTCTGTTCCCTCATATTAGGTTGGCTCTGTTCCCCCACATTAGGTTGGCACTTTTCCCCACATTAGGTTGGCACTGTTCCCCCACATTAGGTTGGCACTGTTCCCCCACATTAGGTTGCCACTGTTCCACCACATTAGGTTGGCACTGTTCCCCCACATTAGGTTGGCACTGTTCCCCCACATTAGGTTGGCACTGTTCCCCCACATTAGGTTGGCAGTGTTCCCAAACATTAGTTGGCAGTGTTCCCCCACATTAGGTTGGCAGTGTTCCCCCACATTAGGTTGGCTCTGTTCCCCCACATTAGGTTGCCACTGTTCCCCCACATTAGGTTGCCACTGTTCCCCCACATTAGGTTGCCACTGTTCCCCCACATTAGGTTGGCAGTGTTCCCCCACATTAGGTTGGCAGTGTTCCCCCACATTAGGTTGGCAGTGTTCCCCCACATTAGGTTGGCAGTGTTCCCCCACATTAGGTTGGCAGTGTTCCCACACATTAGGTAGGCAGTGTTCCCCCACATTAGGTAGGCAGTATAGTTCCCCCACAGACATACAGTCTCCAGCCACATACAGTGTATGGCTGGAGGCTGTATGTCTGGGTACTGCCCCACTTCAGTGTCCCGACCACCGCTCCTCCAGTCTGGCCATAGAAGTAGGTCCCGAGAGCGGGGGAGCGGTGGTCGGAAAACCGAAGATGTCGTCCCGCTGGTCACTTACCGTGCGCGCGTCATCCTCGGTTCTCCTCGATGCTCTGCTCTGCTTTTGGGCGTACGCACGGAGGGGCGGGGGAGGGGGAATGGGGGGCATTATATGTGAGGGGCACATAACGGGGGGCATTATATAAGTGGTGGGCACATGACAGGGGGTCATTATAAGTTAGGAGCCTATGTCAGGGGGGCATTATATGTGGGTGGCACATGACAGGGGGCAACTGTCATGTGCCCCTCACATATAATGCCCCCCTAACATAGGCTCCTAACTTATAATGACCCCCTGTCATGTGCCCCCCTGTCATGTGCTGCTAACTTAAAATCCCCCTCGTTGTTTGCCCTTTTCTGTGCATTCCCACCCGAGCAGCTCTCTCTGTTTTTACCTTTATCACAGGAAGCTCTATTCTTGCAGAGTGTGCGCCGCGGGGACAAGATCTCCGGGCGCCGGCGTGATGATGTGATGTCATCGCGCCGGCCTGCGGCGCACACTCTGCAAGAATAGAGCGCTTAATCACCGCTGCTGGTAAGACGTGACCCCGGGCACATTGTGCGGGTGGCTCCCGTTGGCTCCCCCGCTCCTGTCGCCCAGAGTTCGGGAGGAGCATAGCGGAAGTTCACAGAAGTCCAGCGTGGCGGAGCGCATCAAATGGCAACCATGGCCGCGTGCCCACAGAGGTTTGCCATCACTGGTATAGAGAAACAAGTTGTCTCATTTAGACTACCCCTTTAACTCTTTCCCAACACTTAAAGGGGGAGATTTATCAAAACCTGTCCAGAAGAAAAGTTGATAAGTTGCCCATAGCAACCAATCAGATTGCTTCTTTCATTTTTAGAGGCCTTTTCAAAAATGAAAGAAGCGATCTGATTGGTTGCTATGGGTAACTGGTCAACTTTTCCTTTGGACAGTTTTTGATAAATCTCCCCCTAGGTGTATATGTATGTAAAAATGTCAGGCAAGGAGTAGGATCAGGAGCTGTATTTGCTTTATGTGGCATTTACAGGGTTAGGCAGAGGACAGGGCTGCCTTTCACACCCAATTGCCTCTTGCCTCTCCTCAAGTGAAATGGGGTGAAGAGCAGTCTACATGGCATCTGCGTCAAAGACCTGTAATGTTAATATTAGTACTAGTGTATAGTATAGTATTCAATCACAGGTTCAAATCCCCTAATGGTATTAAAAACTATATATAAAAAGTCTAACTCACATCCCTTTTCCCAAGTACTATAAAAATACACGAAAAATACACACCGTGTTAGTAAAGTCCCAACTATTAAAATGCCATATTATTTATCTTGCATTTTTTATCACCTATCTCCTGCCAAAAATGGAGAAGAAAGTGATTAAAAAAATCACATATACCCCAAAATGGTACCAGCAAAATCTTCAGTTTATCCCACAAAGAAAGAATACTTGAAAGAGAAAAATAATACAAGTTTTATGTCTCAGAATGTAGAGATGCAAATTAAAAGGAAAAGTTTATTATTTAAAAGCAGTAAAACATTACAAGATTTAAAGGGGTACTCGGGTGAAAACCTTTTTTCTTTTAAATCAACTGGTGGCAGAAAGTTAACATATTTGTGAATGACTTCTATTAAAAAATCTTAATCCTTCCAGTACTTATTAGCTGCTGAATGCTACAGAGGAAATTCCTTTCTTTTTGGAACACTGATGACATCACGAGCACAATGCTCTCTGCTGACATCTCTGTCCATTTTAGCAACCATGCACAGCAGATGTATGCTAAGGGCAGCATGGTGGCTCAGTGGTTAGCACTGCTGCCTTGCAGTGCTGGAGACTTGGGTTCAAATCCCACTAAGGACAACGATAAATAAAGCGTTATTATTATTATTATTATTATTATTATAATAACGTCAGCAGAGAGAACTGTGGTCGTGATGTCATCAGAGAGCATTCCAAAAAGAAAAGAATTTCCTCTGTAGTATTCAGCAGCTAATAAGTACAGGAAGGATTAAGATTTTTTAATAGAAGTAATTTACAAATATGTTTAACTTTCTGCTACCAGTTGATTTAAAAGAAAATAGGTTTTCACCAGAGTACCCCTTTAATACATTTGGTATCGTTGAATTCGCAGTGACCTGCAGAATTATGTTTTCCTGACCTTTCCACAATACAGTGAATTCTGTCAAAATAAAACTAAAAATATCAATGGTGGATTTGGATTTTTAAAAACTTTCTTAACCTGTTGGGGACGAAGGGCGTATGCATACGCCCTTGCGTCCTGGTATTTAAGGACGAAGGGCGTATCCATACGCCCGTGGGATATCAATCAGCAGGCACCCCGCGCAAATGCCCAGGGGGGTCATCAGACCCCCCCCCATGTCGGCGATCGGCGCAAATCGCAAGTGAATTTACACTTGCGATTTGCGCCAATTCCGGGTCATTACGGGTCTATGGTGACCCGGCGACCCAGAAAATAAGGGGGATCGCGGTTGTCTAAGACACCCACAATCCCCCTGAAGAGATAGGAGTGAGGTGGCACTCCCTGCTATTGGTGATCTAGACGTGACTACCAATAGCAGATCGGTGGGGGGGGGGGGGGGTCACTTTTGTTTTCCCCGTCCTGCCCTCCCACAATAGGCGGGGCAGAACGGGGAAAACAAAGAGGACCGGGCGCCAAAGATCACTTACCAGTCCGGAGGCAGCAAAGCGACGGTGATCGGCGGGCTGCAGAAGAGGACGGCTCCCTGGATCCAACGGAAGCCGGTAAGTTGCCTAGCAACATCTGGGGGGCTACAGTCTGAGACCATATACGGTTGTCTCTAACCTGTAGCCCTCCAGATGTTGCAAAACTACAGCATGCCTAGACAGCTGTTTGCTGTTTGGGCATGCTGGAATATGTAGTTTTGCAACAGTTGGAGGACTGCAGTTTGAGAACACAGTGGTCTCTAAACTTTATCCCTCCAGATCTTGAAAAACTACAACTCCTAGCATGCCCAAACAGCTCTTTGCTGTCTGGGCATGCTGGGATTTGTAGTTTTGCAACATCTGGAGGGTCACAGTTTGGAGATCACTGGGCAGTGGTCTATAAACTGTAGCCCTCCAGATGTTGCAAAACTGCAAATCCCAACATGCCCAAAGAGCAAACAGCTGTCTCGGCAGTTGTAGTTGCGTACCACCAGCTATTGCATAACTACAGTTGGAGGCACACTGGTTGGAAAATACTGAGTTAGGTAACAGAACCTAACTGAAGGTTTTCCAACCAGTGTGCCTCCAGCTGTTGCAAAAGTGCAACTCCCAGCATGCACGGTCTGTCAGTACATGCTGGGAGTTGTAGTTTTGCAACAGCTGGAGGCACACTGGTTGGAAAATACTGAGTTAGGTAACAGAACCTAACTGAAGGTTTTCCGACCAGTGTGCCTCCAGCTGTTGCAAAAGTACAACTCCCAGCATGCACGGTCTGTCAGTACAATGCTGGGAGTTGTAGTTTTGCAACAGCTGGAGGCACACTGGTTGGAAAATACTGAGTTAGGTAACAGAACCTAACTGAAGGTTTTCCAACCAGTGTGCCTCCAGCTGTTGCAAAAGTACAACTCCTCAGGCAGTACATGCTGGGAGCTGTAGTTTTGAAACAGCTGGAGGTTTGCCCCCCCCCCCCCCCCCCCCCCCCCCCGATGTGAACGTACAGAGTACATTTACACAGGCAGGTTTACAGTTAAGTTTCCTGCTTCAAGTTTGGGCTGCGGTAAATTTTTCGCCACAGCGCAAACTCCTAGCGGGAAACTCACCGTAACCGGCCAGTGCAAATGTACCCCAAAAACAAAACACTACACTACACTAAAACATAATAAAGGGTAAAACACTACATATACACTCCCTTACACTGTCCCCCCAATAAAATGAAAAAACGTATCGTGCAGCAGTGTTTCCAAAACGGAGCCTCCAGCTGTTGCAAAACAACAACTCCCAGCATTTCTGGACAGCCACTGACTGTCCAGGCATGTTGGGAATTTAGCAACAGCTGGAGGCACCCTGCTTGGGAATCACTGGCATAGAATATCCCTATGTCCACCCCTATGCAATCCCTAATTTAGTCCTCAAATGCGCATGGCGCTCTCTCACTTCATAGCCCTGTCGTGTTTTAAGGAAACTGTTTAGGGCCACATATGGGGTATTTCCGTACTCGGGAGAAATTGCACTACAAATTTTGGGGTCTTTTTCTCCTTTTACCCTTTATGAAAAGGAAAAGTTGGGGGGTACACCAGCCTGCTAGTGCAAATTTTTTTTTTTTTACACTAACATGCTGGTGGTGCCCCATACCTTTTTATTTTCACAAGCAGTAAAAAGAAAAAAAGTCCCTCAAAATTTGTAACTCTATTTCTCCTGAGTACGAAAATACCCCATATGTGGGCGTAAAATGCTCTGTAGACGCACAACAAGGCTTAGGAGTGAGAACGCTTAGCAGTGAGCATTTATGCCCCACAGGTGTCTGACAGATTTTTGGAACAGTGGTCCGTGAAAATGAAAAATTTAATTTTTCATTTGCACATCCCACTGTTCAAAAGATCTGTCAAACGCCAGTGGGGTGTAAATACTCACTGCACCCCTTATTAAATTCTGTGAGGGGTGTAGTTTCCAAAATGGGGTTACATGTGGGGGGGGTCGACTGTTCTGGCACCATGGGGGGGTTTGTAAACGCACATGGCCCCTGACTACCATTCCAAACTAATTCGCTTTCCAAAAGCCCAATGGCGCTCCTTCTCTTCTGAGCATTGTAGTGCGCCAGCAGAGCATTTTACGTCCCAACATGGGGTATTTCCATACTCAGAAGAGATGGGGTTACAAATTTTGGGGGGCATTTTCTCCCATTACCTTTTGTAAAAATGGTAAATTTGGGGGAAAAACTGCACTTTAGTGGAAACATTTTTTTTTTTCATTTACACATCTGATTTTAACGAAAAGTGGTCAAACACCTGTGAGGTGTTAAGGCTCACTGGACCCCTTGTTACGTGCCTTGAGGGGTGTAGTTTCTAAAATGGTATGCCATGTGGGTTTTTTTCTACTGTTCTGGCACCATAGGGGCTTCCTAAAAGTGACATGCCCCCAAAAACCATTTCTGCAAAATTCACTCTCCAAAATCTCATTGTCGCTCCTTCCCTTCTGAGCCCTCTACTGCGCCCGCCGAACACTTTACATACACATGTGAGGTATTTCCTTAATCGAGAGAAAATGGGTTACAAATTTTGGGGGGGCTTTTTCTCCTATTACCACTTGTAAAAATAAAAAAAACTGGGTCTACAAGAACATGCGAGTGTAAAAAATTACGATTTAGAATTTTCTCCTTCACTTTGCTGCTATTCCTGTGAAACACTTAAAGGGTTAACAAACTTACTGAATGTCATTTTGGATACTTTGAGGGGTGCAGTTTTTATAATGGGGTCATTTGTGGGGTATTTCTAATTTGAAAACCCTTTAAATCCACTTCAAAACTGAACTGGTCCCTGAAAAATTCCGATTTTGAAAATGTTGTGAAAAATTGGAAAATTGCTGCTGAACTTTGAAGCCCTCTGATGTCTTCCAAAAGTAAAAACAAGTCACCTTTATGATGCAAACATAAAGTAGACATATTGTATTTGTGAATCAATATATAATTTATCTGGAATGTCTATTTTCCTTACAAGCAGAGAGCTTCAAAGTTAGAAAAATGCAAAATTTTCAAATTTTTTATCAAATTATTGCATTTTTCACCAAGAAATGATGCAAGTATCAACGAAAATTTACCACTACCATAAAGTAGAATATGTCACGAAAAAACTATCTCGGAATCAAATTTATAAGTAAAAGCATCCCAGAGTTATTAATGCTTAAAGTGACAGTGGTCAGATTTGCAAAAAATGCTCCCGTCCTTAGGGTCATAATGGGCTCCGTCCCCAAGGGGTTAAAGGGTAGCTCCCACCATCCCTTTTTTTTTCTTTTTCTGTCCCTGCCTATTGCCCATCTATCCCTAACCACCTCCCTGCCTTTAAATTTTTTTTTTACTATATTAAAAATGCTTTTTTGTCTGCCTGGTAGTGTGCTCACTACCAAACAGACTTCCCCAGCAAGCATGATGTCACTGATGCCTGCTGGGGGGTCCGACTTTCGCCCTTAGTTCAACTATACAGGGTGCCTCCAGCTGTTTCACCACTACAACTCCCAGCTTGCCCTGACATCTATTGGCTGTCAGGGCATGCTGGGAGTTGTAGTGGGGAAACAACTGGAGGCACCCTGTGGTGAAAACAATCTCAGCCGCAGCTGCCACATCTTCCGCTCCCCCAGACCCCGCTGTGCAACACCCCCCACCCTCCTCCCTCCACCCGCCCGAAAAAGACATTCCACTCCCCCAAACTCCGCAACTCCATCACCCCCAGACACCGCCGCGCAACATCAATACTGCAACATATATATAAAAAAAGTTCATGACAGTGCCCATTTAAAAGAGAATCTGACAGCTATTTCACCTGCACTAAACCCCATTATACTGGGTTATAGTAGGGGGGAACAGCTGTCATTTTTACAATGAGTTCTGCCCATTACAATATCATTGACATTGCACTCTGGCACGCAATGGAGGCGGGGAGCCAGCTCACCCAGCTCCCCTGCCTCATCAATATTCACTCCTTGGTCCGCCCCATCCTTGACAACCCCCACCCCCCACCCCAACACCAAAGACCCCCGAAAATTGTAACAGGCAGAACTCAGGAAATATCTAACCTAAATTTATAGACAGTAATAAGACAAGGAAACTAATTTGCTGATAACTGCTGTTCTACATCATTGGAACAGAATTGCTGTTATTTTATACGATCCTGTACAGTTCAGTTATTTCAGAAAAATATTAGACTATAACAAAAAGGGGAAGAAAAAAAACATACAAGGAGCAATTTTTTGTCACATGAATTGAAGTTTTCCATAGGAAAAGGAGGATTTAGCAAGAATATACCTAAATATCCTCATGCCTCTATGAAGTGAAATGAAGTGAGCCTGATCAGGGGAACATTTGACAGCTGAACATCTTTTATCCCGCACTCTCCTTTGATGTACTTTCATGTGTGAAGAACATAATATGTAAAATAAGGAAGTGGTCAATAATTCTGTTCTACAGAAAACAGTGGAGGACTGGAAAGCCACAGGACAAGGATTATCAAAACAGCTTAAAGGGTTAAGGTTGCTTCTTTTCAAAGTATATCTTGTCTCAAGGGGCGACACGCCTTCTTTACCGTGAGGACTGTGAATTTATGGAACGGTCTACCTCAGGAACTGGTCACAGCAGGAACAATTAACAGCTTTAAAACAGGATTAGATACATTCATGAAACAAAATAACATTAATGCTTATGAAGAAATATAAAATCCCATCCCTTCCCCAATATCGCGCCACACCCCTACCCCTTAATTCCCTGGTTGAACTTGATGGACATATTTCTTTTTTCGACCGTACTAACTATGTAACTATGTAACTTTATTGAATTTTGTCACAGATAAACAAAGTAGAACAGAAAATATAGCGTCTTACATCGCCTTCGCACATGAATATGTTTTGGGTGAACCAAGAGCCTCAAGGGTCAAGCAAGGAGCAAAAGGCAAACAGGACAGCGTTTCCAAACAGAATGCCGAGCATCATTAAACATGTCAACATTATAACATAAGTAAACTCTGCGGAAAAGTCCTAAGGCTATCCAAAAAGGATACGAAAAAGCATAACCTACGAGGCATTTGTGTGCAGTCAGGCGGTCGTGAACTTCGTGGTACCAAGTGAATGCTCAGGGAGCCACTAGAGGCGCTATCTATGGATATATTAGAGATCTAGATAAGTGAAGGTATGTTACGCCTAGCGCTCCGGGTCCCCGCTCCTCCCCGGAGCGCGTACGGCGTCTCTCTCTCCGCAGCGCCCCGGTCGGTCCCGCTGACCGGGAGCGCTGCCCTGTCATGGCCGTTGGGGATGCGATTCGCACAGCGGGACGCGCCCGCTCGCGAATCGCATCCCAGGTCACTTACCCGTTCCCGTCTCCTGCTGTCATGTGCTGGCGCGCGCGGCTCCGCTCTCTAGGGCGCGCGCGCGCCAGCTCCCTGAGATTTAAAGGGCCAGTGCACCAATGATTGGTGCCTGGCCCAATTAGCTTATTGTGTTCACCTGTGCACTTCCCTATATCTAGTCACTTCCCTTGCACTCCCTGGCCGGATCTTGTTGCCTTAGTGCCTAGTGAAAGCGTTCCCTAGTCTGTTCCTAGTCCGTGTTCCTGACCTCCTGCCGTTGCCCCTGACTACGATCCTTGCCGCCTGCCCCCGACCTTCTGCTACGTCCGACCTTGCTTCTGCCTACTCCATTGTACCGCGCCTATCTTCAGCATCTTCAGCAGCCAGAGAGGTAAGCCGTTGCTAGTGGATACGACCTGGTCACTACCGCCGCAGCAAGACCATCCCGCTTTGCGGCGGGCTCTGGTGAAAACCTGTAGTGGCTTAGAACCGGTCCACTAGCGCGGTCCTCGCCATCCCTCTCTGGCACAGGGGATCCACTACCTGCCAGCCGGCATCGTGACAGTAGATCCGGCCATGGATCCCGCTGAAGTTCCTCTGTCAGTGGTCGCTGACCTCACCACGGTGGCCGCCCAGCAAGCCCGACTGATCGCCCTTCTAACCCGTCAGCTGTCGGAAATGTCCACCATTTCGCACCAACTTCAGTCGCAACTTCTCCAGCAATCTTCTCCTCCGCCAGCTCCTGCACCTCCTCCGCAGCGAGTGGCCACTCCTAGCCTCTGCCTGTCCTTGCCGGACAAATTTGATGGGGACTCTAAGTATTGCCGTGGCTTTCTTTCGCAATGTTCCCAGCACTTGGAGATGATGTCGGACCAGTTTCCTACTGAGAGGTCTATGGTGGCTTTCGTAGTCAGCCTTCTGTCTGGAAAAGCCCTGTCATGGGCCGCACCGCTCTGGGACCGCAATGACCCCGTCACTGCCTCTGTACACTCCTTCTTCTCGGAAATTCGAAGTGTCTTTGAGGAACCTGCCCGAGCTTCTTCAGCCGAGATTGCCCTGCTGAACCTGGCCCAGGGTGTTTCTTCCGTTGGCGAGTACGCCATTCAGTTCCGTGCTCTTGCTTACGAGTTGTCCTGGAATAGTGAGGTTCTCTGCGCGACCTTTAAAAAAGGCCTATCCAGCAACATTAAAGATGTTCTGGCCGCACGAGAGACTCCTGCTGACCTACATGAACTCATTCATCTTGCCACTCGCATTGACATGCGTTCTTCCGGATGGCGTCTGGAGCTTCGCCTGGATATGGACTTTGTTCGCACGAAGCGTTTTTTCTCCCCGGCTCCTCTCTCCTCTGGTCCTCTGCAATCTGTTCCTGTGCTTCCCGCCGCGGAGGCTATGCAAGTTGACCGGTCTCGCTTGACACCTCAAGAGAGGACACGATGCCGTATGGAGAACCTCTGCCTGTACTGTGCTAGTACCGAACACTTCCTAAGAGATTGTCCTATCCGTCCTCCCCGCCAGGAAAGACGTACGCTGACTCCGCACAAAGGTGAGACAGTCCTTGATGTCTACTCTGCTTCTCCACGTCTTACTGTGCCTGTGCGGATGTCTGCCTCTGCCTTCTCCTTCTCTACAGTGGCCTTCTTGGATTCCGGATCTGCAGGAAAATTTTTTTTGGCCTCTCTCATCAACAGGTTCTACGTTCCTGTGACCAGTCTCGCCAGACCCCTCTACATCTATTGTTTTTACAATAAAAGATTGGACTGTCTCGTTCGTTTCCACACAGAACCCCTCCTAATTTGCATCGGACCTCATCACGGAAAAATTGAATTTTTTTTCCTCAGGTTCTTTGGCCCCAAGAAGAGGGGGAGACCTAAGGGGGGGGGTACTGTTACGCCTAGCGCTCCGGGTCCCCGCTCCTCCCCGGAGCGCGTACGGCGTCTCTCTCTCCGCAGCGCCCCGGTCGGTCCCGCTGACCGGGAGCGCTGCCCTGTCATGGCCGTTGGGGATGCGATTCGCACAGCGGGACGCGCCCGCTCGCGAATCGCATCCCAGGTCACTTACCCGTTCCCGTCTCCTGCTGTCATGTGCTGGCGCGCGCGGCTCCGCTCTCTAGGGCGCGCGCGCGCCAGCTCCCTGAGATTTAAAGGGCCAGTGCACCAATGATTGGTGCCTGGCCCAATTAGCTTATTGTGTTCACCTGTGCACTTCCCTATATCTAGTCACTTCCCTTGCACTCCCTGGCCGGATCTTGTTGCCTTAGTGCCTAGTGAAAGCGTTCCCTAGTCTGTTCCTAGTCCGTGTTCCTGACCTCCTGCCGTTGCCCCTGACTACGATCCTTGCCGCCTGCCCCCGACCTTCTGCTACGTCCGACCTTGCTTCTGCCTACTCCATTGTACCGCGCCTATCTTCAGCATCTTCAGCAGCCAGAGAGGTAAGCCGTTGCTAGTGGATACGACCTGGTCACTACCGCCGCAGCAAGACCATCCCGCTTTGCGGCGGGCTCTGGTGAAAACCTGTAGTGGCTTAGAACCGGTCCACTAGCGCGGTCCTCGCCATCCCTCTCTGGCACAGGGGATCCACTACCTGCCAGCCGGCATCGTGACAAGGTAGAGAGTGGAAGTGTAGGTACCAAAGGGAAAGAGGGGAGTAGAGAAAGAAGAGAAGGGGCAGGGGGAGGGGGATGGGAAAGAGGAGAGGGAGGAGGGTGAAAAAAGATCCAGAGGAGGAAGGGGCAGAGAGATTAAGGAAAGATAGGAGGGTAGGGAGAGAAGGAAAGGTCTAGGAAAGAATGTGTGCTTACCTCTCGGAGTAAACGAACCGGGAAACCCCAGGACACCACAGCGGAACCAACAAGGGCTATTAAGTAGCTCAAAACAGTGTGGACCCTACTAGTCAGATAAATGAAGGGTCCTGAAGTCTATGGAGGACATGAAGTCCGTCCATGGCCTCCAGATAGCATTGAACCTTTCCAGTTGATTTTTGGAGTCAGCTAGGAGTTCCTCCATCCTGTGAATGTGAGAAACCTCCCGAAGCCAGGACAAGATGGAAGGTGGAGTGGACGATTTCCATAACCGAGGGATGACGGCCCTAGCCGCTATTAGGAGATGTAGAAGTAATTTTATGGATGAGTTCGGTAGGGAGGTCAGGGGAATGGAAAGGAGGATCAGCTTAGGCGTCTTAGGGATCGGATGGGTAAGTATTTTGGATAGAATGTCAAGGACCTGTGACCAAAAGGGAATCAGGGCTGGACATTCAAGCCAGATATGTGTCATGGTGCCACCAGGGTCTCCACAGCGCCAGCAGACGTCCGGTACATTGGGATACAGACGAGCTAAAAGGAAGGGCACCCGGTACCACCGAGTGAGAATTTTGTAGTTTGTCTCGTGTGACTTGCACGACGTGGAGGACCTGTGGCACCGTGAGAATACCGTTTTCCATTCCTTCTCTGATATGGGACACCTCAGTTCTTTCTCCCAGGCAGAGCAGAAAGCCATCGGGTCGTTTGTGAAGGAGTCTAATAAGAGAGCATAGGAGGTGTTAACGGGCCTGCAAATCGCATCCGAGGATGTGCATAAACGTTCGAACTCAGTGAGGCCTCTATGGAACCTCAGGTGTTCCATCTGGGCATTGTAAAAGTGTTTAAGTTGGTAGTATTGCATTTGGTGCGTAGGTGTGGGGTGGGCATGTCGGAAGAGATCAGAGATGTGTTTAAGACCCGTCCAAGTTAGTACGTCATGTAATGACGGTGCATCATTCCTTTTAAGGGATAGAAACGTTGAGGAGTTATAAGCCGGCGGAAAGGACGGATTACCAAACAGTGGAACGAGCGGGCCCGTGGGGTAAACAATGGGTAGGCACTTCAGGTTGGTCTTATAAGCAGTGGTAATTGAAGCGGCCACTGGTGGAAGGGCCAATATCATCTTTCTAGTGAATGTATCACTCGGCAGCCAGAGCAGCGACTTGAGGTCAAACTTTGAGACCCTACTCTCGAACGCCACCCACTGTTTCTCGAGCCTATTATGAAAGCTATCTAGCACTCTAGTTAGAACCGTAGCCAAGTAGTAAGCGGTGAAGTCAGGCAGCGCTAGTCCACCTTTCTCCTTTCATCTAATTAATATCTGTCTGGCCAGGCGGGGGTGTCGGTGCGGCCAGACAAAGTCCTTCTGCAGCGCAGTGACCTCTCACAAGAATGAGCGGGGCAGTGCAATCGGTATACCCGAGAACAGATTCAGTAGTCGTGGGAGTACGTTCATCTTGAATACATTGACCCTGCCCAACCACGAGAAGTCCCTGCGCTCCCATCTGGACAGGTCGGAGCGCAGCGTTTGAAGAAAGGGTGGGAAGTTGAGGCGGTATGTGTCGGCTAGTTCTGAAGGGACTTGAATGCCTAGATATTGTAATGAATGGGATTGCCATTTGAACGGGTATGAAGCTTGTAGGGATCGGATGATGTGTTGAGGTATAGTAATGTTCAGTGCCTCACATTTCGAGGGGTTGAGTTTGTAGTTACTTACCTCTGAAAATCTGCGTATCACAGCTAATAGAGAGGGCAATGAAATTAATGGGGAGGACAAGAACAGTAATAAATCGTCGGCGTATGCCGAGCATTTGTAATGGCACGGCGGCAATGAAATTCCGCGTATATCAGGGTGCTGTCTAATGTCTATAAGCAAGTGTTCCATACAGAGAACATACAAAAGTGGGGGATAAGGGACAGCCCTGACGCGTGCCACTACAAATGGGGAAACTGTCGGAGAGTTGGCCATTAATGCGGAGCTGGGCTTTAGGGTTATCATACAAGGCCATGATCCGGTGTCACATGGAGTCACCCAGGCCAATTTGGGCGAGCGAGGCTGATAGGAAGTCCCAGTCTACCCTATCAAAGGCCTTCTCCGCGTCGAGAGACAAGAGCAAGAGCGGGATTCCCTGACGTTTGGCGTGATGGATGGTGGAGAAGGTTCTTAAGGTATTGTCTCTCGCCTCTCGTCCGCGAATGAAACCCACCTGATCTGGATGAATGAGAGAACCCAGGTGCTCCGCCAGCCTGTTTGCTATGAGTTTTGCAAACAATTTAGCATCAACGTTAATTAAAGAGATTGGCCTGTAACTGGGGCAGAGCAGGGGATCCATCCCTTCTTTAGGTATTACCGTAACATAGGCAGACATAAAAGAGGGAGTCTGAGACACACTATTGAAGGCCATGAGGAGAGGAGTCGACAGTTCCGATCGCAACACTTTGTAAAACTTTGCTGTATATCCATCGGGGCCCGGGCTTTTACCTGCAGGCAGCGATGAGACTGCCGACTCCAACTCCTCCAGAGTAAAGGGAGCCTCCATGGCCTGGGCAGAACTGGCCATGAGTGAAGGGAGCGCTGTCGACTCTATGTACCTTTGGAGAGAGGGTGGGTGTCGTGTCTGGCCAGAAAGTGCAGTCGGTTTGGGCAAGTTATAGAGATCTGAGTAATAATTATGGAATGCTGCTAGGATATCAGGGGTAAGGTATGAGGTAGTGCCTGAGTTCGTTCTAATGGCTGGTATAAAAGTGGAAGATTTCTTATGTTTAAGGGCAGAAGCTAAAAGGCGACCAGATTTGTTACTCCACTCATAGAATACCCTGCCAGTGAGCTGCCTTTAGTAGCGGTGTTTCTTGTTCATGAGATCTAACAGATCATGGCGCACCTTTATCAGTTCTCTATATACTTGATCTTGTTGTGTTCGTTTATGTTGTGTTTCCAATGTCTGCAAGGTTTTAAGTAGCGATTGGAACTTTACCGATGTCGCCCTTTTCAATCTAGCCCCATGCTTCATGAGGATACCCCATATAACACATTTTAAAGCGTCCCATTTCACTGTGGGAGCCGTTTGATCAGCGGCATGATCTTGCGCAAAGTGAAGGATTGCGTCTCTGATGTCTTGGAGACAAAGCGTGTCCAAGAGTAACGATTCATTAAGTCTCCACGAAGCATGGGGCTTGGTCAAAGATGGGAGCGTAAAAGAACAGAACACTGGTGCGTGGTCAGAGAGTGTCACAACCCCTATGGAGGCCGCAGTGGTGTGTTGGAGGAGGTGATGAGGAAAAAATATATAGTCTATTCTACTGTATGAATTTCTAGGGTGTGAATAAAATGTATAATCCCTACCTTGTGGGTGTAGGGCCCGCCAGACATCACTCAGTTGCATATCGTGTAACGTTTTTCGCAACACTCTCAATTGAGAATGGGAGATCATCGAGTGCCCTGTGAAAGTATCACAGGAGGGAAAAATCTGTATATTTAAGTCTACACATAAAATAATGGCGCCCGACGCAAAAGTTCGTAGGAGACTCAGGGTTGAAATCTAGAAAGAGACTTGTGCGTGATTAGGCGCATAGATGGAGGCTACTGTAAAGTGTCGGTCCGCTAAAGTGCAATTGATGAACAAATATCTAGCATTGGGATCTAGATTTAGTGGAAGTGATCTGTACCGGCAAGGACTTGTGAAACGCCAAGGAGACCCCCTTCGTCCTGGCTTCGGGGTTGGGACTATGTGACCACAGAGGAAAGTATCTAGAGGCCAGGGACGGAGTATGCCCTACTTTGAAGTGGGTTTCCTGCAAAGCGAGTATGTGCACTTTTTGCTTATGGAGGGAGTATAGTAGCTGGGCTCTTTTCTCTGGGGTGTTGAAGCCCTGAACATTCAGGGACGCTACCTTGATTTCAACCGCCATGTTGAGTGTATAGGAGAGTGATCGTCTTACCCGGATGACCAGGGGTTATCCCGTCGTTCATGCCGAGAGGCACAGGAGCATTTGTCAGGTTCGACCTAAAATAAGAGGTTGCTTCTTTTCATTTTTGAAAAGGCCTCTGAAAAATCAAAGAAGCAATCTGGTTGCTATTGGCAACACATCAACTTTTCCTCTGGACAGGTTTTGATAAATCTCCCCCAAAATGTTTTTGTGTTAAATTTTTTATCCCCCGAAGATAGTGCTAATTTTCATTTATGCATTTTTGTTTTTCCCTCCTCACTTTGTAAGAGGCACTTGTTTTTTGTGGGACAAATTGTACTTTGTAATGACACCTTTCAATTTTACCCTAACATGTAAAGTAAAAAAAATATTAATATTTGGGGGGGGGGGGTTATTGATAAGAAAAACTAAATTTTGGTTTTTATGCTGTGCATTTTATGGTAAAAATCTTTATTTTGTAGGTCGATGTGTTTAACCCCTTAAGGACCAAGCCCATTTTAACCTTAAAGGTGTACTCCGCCCCTAGACATCCTAGACATCGTATCCCCTATCCAAAGGGTATAAGATGTGAGATCGCCAGGGTCCCGCTGCTGGGGACCCCCAGAATTTCCGCTGCGGCACCCCACTATCATTACTGCACAGAGCACACTCACTCTGTGCGTAAAGACCGGCGATACAGGGGCCAGAGCATCGTGACGTAACGGCTCTGCCCCATCGTGAGGTCACGGCCCACCCCCTTAATGCTAGTCTATGGGAGGGGCGTGATGGCCGCCACGTCCCCTCCCATAGACTTGTATTGAGGGGACGAGCCATGATGTCACAAGGGGGCGGAGCCGTGACGTAACGATGCTCCGGCCCCTGTATTTCCTGTCATTACGCACAGAGCGAGCTTGCTCTGTGCAGTAATGATAGCCGGGTGCTACAGCGGAGATCCCGGGGTCCAGAGCAGCGGGACCCATGCGATCTCACATCTTATCCCCTATCCTTGGGATAGGAGATAAGATGCTAGGGGCGGAGTACCCCGTTAAAGGACAACTGCAGCGCAAGATACACTTCTACAAGATAGGGGATAAGTGTTTGATCGCGGGGGGTCCGACCGCTGGGACCCCCCCGCAATCTCCCTAACGGGGCTCCGCCATTAGCACTCAGAGTGAGCGCTAAGGCGCGTAGCGTCGACCTAGAGATCGACAGTGATGCCCCGTCTCCCCATAGAGATGTATGGAGGAGGCGTGCCGGCTGCAACGTCATGCTGCTGCTGGCAAGCCCCCTGCACAGGACAGCCGCGGCATCGTACAGGAGATCACAGGTGGTCCCAGCGGTCGGACCCCCCGCGATCAAACACTTATCCCCTATCCTGTAGATAGGGAATAAGTGTTAATCACGCTGCAGATGTCCTTTAAGGACCAGGCCAATTTAATTTTTGCGTTTTTATTTTTTATTCCTCACCTTCTAAAATCGATAACTCTTTTATATTTCCATCTACATAGCCATATAAGGGCTTGTTTTTTGCGTGACCAATTGTGCTTTGTAATGAAACCTCTCATTTTACAATAAAATGTACGGCGAACCCAAAAAAATTTTTTTTAGGGAGGAAATTTTAATGAAAACCACAATTTTACACATTTTGGAGGGTTTTGCTTTCACTCTGTACACTTTACGGTAAAAATGACATGTGTTCTTTATTCTGTGGGTCAATACAATTAAAATGATACCCATGGCTAGATACTTTTATATTTTTGTACCTCTTAAAAAAATCTTAAACTTTTTGTACAAAATCAGTAGCCCTATTGTGAAGATATGCAGATGTGCAGCACCTGAAACTACGGATACTGGAAGCCTGTGCTAGCATTTCTCCTGCGGTGTTGCTATCAGTGTGTGAAGAGTCGGAGAAGAGGGATGCATTGACAATCCAACACAATGGGCAGCACATTGAAAACATTTTATAAGTGGTCAGAAACTTGTAAATAACTCATGAAAGAATAAAGTTACGTTAAAATCAAGCACATCATTGTTTTTCTTGTGAAATTCCCAATAAGATTGACATGTCACATGACCCTCTTCCTATCGAAAAAACAAAAGTTGGATTCAAAATGTCCGACTTCAAAATGGCCGCCATGGTCACCACCCATCTTGAAAAGTTTCCCCCTCACATATACTAATGTGCCACAAACAGGAAGTTAATATCACCAACCATTCCCATTTTATTAAGGTGTATCCATATAAATGGCCCACCCTGTATATCAGAGATATATATCAGAGAGCAGGCCCTTAGCCTTCTGTCCCTGATGATACAGTTGTTCAAATTTGGTAGGTACAGATACAACTTTTGAGCCCAGTTTAGAAACCAATTTTTAAAAAGTCCCACATTTTATACAGTTGCAGAAAAAGTTGCAGAGGAGGCACCATACAAAGTGGAGTAAAAAATGTGTACCAGCACCATATTTAGAAGATCTGCTGCACCTTTTAATAAATTTGGTGCACGTACACAGTTTCCACCACACAAATAAAGGGGTAAAATAGATTCACCAACACCACTCTTGATGAATTCTCCCCATTGTGTTTTCATATAAGTAACCAAGTTCAGTGTCATCTGTGGAGGCCACCCAGCTTTCCCAGGCTTCTGAGTACAAAGCCAGAGGAGAGCTCATATTTAACCCCTTAAGGACCAGGCCCATTTTGGCCTTAAGGACCAGAGCGTTTTTTTTGCAAATCTGACCACTGTCACTTTAAGGATTAATAACTCTGGGATGCTTTTACTTTTCATTCTGATTCCGAGATAGTTTTTTCGTGACATATTTTACTTTATGTTAGTGGTAAAATGTTGTCGATACTTTCATCATTTCTTCCAAAATTCCAAAATTTGGTGAAAAAATTGAAAATGTAGCATTTTTCTAACTTTGAAGCTCTCTGGTTGTAAGGGAAATAGACATTCCAAATAAATTATATATTGATTCACAAATACAATATGTCTACTTTATATTTGCATCATAAAGTTGACATATTTTTACTTTTGAAAGACATCAGAGGGCTTCAAAGTTCACCAGCAATTTTCCAATTTTTCACAAAATTTTCAAAATCAGAATTTTTCATGGACCAGTTCAGGTTTGAAGTGGATTTGAAGGGCTTTCTTATTAGAAATACCCCATAAATGTCCCCATTATAAAAACTGCACCCCTCAAAGTATTCAAAATGACATTCAATAAGTGTGTTAACCCTTTAGGTGTTTCACAGGAATAGTAGCAAAGTCAAGGAGAAAATTCAAAATCTTAATTTTTTACACTTGCATGTTCTTGTAGACCCAGTTTTTGAATTTTTACAAGGGGTAAAAGGAGAAAAATCCTCTCAAAATTTGTAACCCGATTTCTCTCGAGAAAGGAAATACCTCATGTGTATGTCAAGTGTTCAGCGGGCGCAGTAGAGGGTTCAGAAGGGAAGAAGGGACAATGGGATTTTGGAGAGTGAGTTGACTCCTGTGGGGCTTAAATGCTCACTGTACCCCTTATTACATTACATGAAGGGTGTAGTTTCAAAAATGGGGTCACATGTGGGGGGGGGGGGGTCGATTGTTCTGGCACTATGGGGGCTTTGTAAACACATGTGACCTTCAATTCCGGACAAATTTTCTCTCCAAGATCCCAATGGCGCTCCTTCTCTTCTGAGAATTGTAGTGCGCCAGCAGAGCACTTTACATCCACATATGGAGTATGTTCTTACTCAGAAGAAATGGGGTTACACATTTTGGGGGGCTTTTTTTCCTATTTTCCTTTGTGAAAATTAAAAATTTAGGGTAACACCAGCATTTTAGTGAAAAAAAAATGTTTTTTTTCCATTTTCCCATCCAATTTTAATGAAAATTCTTCAAACACCTGTGGGGTGTTAAGGCTCACTACACCCCTTGTTATGTTCCCTGAGGGGTGTAGTTTCCAAAATGGGGTGTCACATCCCATGTCACATCCAAAATAGGGTGTCAACATGGGGTGTCACATCCCATGTCACATCCAAAATGGGGTGTCAACATGTCAGAACCGCTGTAAAATCAGCCACCCCTCCACCCCTGTGCAAATCACCAATTTTGGCCTCAAATGTACATAGTGCGCTCTCACTTCTGAGCATTGTTGTGCGCCCGCAGAGCATTTTACACCCACATATGGGGTATTTCCATACTCAGGAGAAATTGCGTTACAAATTTTGGGGGTCTTTTTTTCCTTTTACCGCTTGTGAAAATAAAAAATAAGGGGCAACACCAGCATGTTAGTGTAAAAAAATTTCTTGTTTTACACTAGCCCCCAACTTTTCCTTTTCATGAGGGGTAAAAGGAGAAAAAGCCCCCCAAAATTTGTAGTGCAATTTCTCCCGAGTACGGAAATACCCCATATGTGGCCCTAAACTGTTTTCTTGAAATACGACAGGGCTCTGAAGTGAAAGAGCGCCATGCGCATTTGAGGACTAAATTAGGGATTGCATAGGGGTGGACATAGGGGTATTCTACGACAGTGATTCCCAAACAGGGTACCTCCAGCTGTTGCTAAACTCCCAGCATGCCTGGACAGTCATTGGCTGTCCGGAAATGCTGGGAGATGTTGTTTTGCAACAGCTGGAGGCTCCGTTTTGGAAACACTGCCGCACAATACATTTTTCATTTTTATTGGGTGGGGGGATAGTATAAGGGGCTGTATATGTAGTGTTTTACCCTTTATTATGTGTTAGTGTAGTCATACAACAAAAACATGAAAAAGAGCACTACTGTGTGGGGTATGAACAAATCAATAAGTATTAGAAATGTATGGGATTGCCCAAAATTGGGTATTCATGTAAAAGATAATAAATGTATATATACAACTCAACCCCTAGCCACGTAGGCAAAACAGCCTCTTTGTTAGACTCCAAGTAATAATAAACCCAAAGAAAAAAGGAGCTACTCAAAAATTATAAGTCATAATATTAAAAACATAGTGCAATATGTTAAAAAAAGGAGGAATACGGCACAGACAGGCGACATACATGGGACAATGGCAATAAATGTGCAAATACTGCTAAATCTCATTAAGTTTTTGTATACAATTACTGAGGCAAGGGGATACAGTAGGTACATATGCTGGCAATTCCAGTTAAAGTGCAAGTGCAAACAGGATAAGGCCTAAGCATTGATCATATGGTAACAAATAAGTAACATATACATACCACAGTAATATAGAGAAAATACTGCAAGTCCCAGGATGCCGCCACCCCTACACGTGTTTCGGTCTGCTGACCTTCGTCCGGGACACCTGTGGGGTGTTAAGGCTCACTACACCCCTTGTTATGTTCCCTGAGGAGTGTAGTTTCCAAAATGGGGTGTCACATCCCATGTCACATCCAAAATGGGGTGTCAACATGGGGTGTCACATCCCATGTCACATCCAAAATGGGGTGTCAACATGTCACATTTATTTTTTTGTGTTTATGCCAGAACCGCTGTAAAATCAGCCACCCCTCCACCACTGTGCAAATCACCAATGTTGGCCTCAAATGTACATAGTGCGCTCTCACTTCTGAGCATTGTTGTGCGCCCGCAGAGCATTTTACACCCACATATGGGGTATTTCCATACTCAGGAGAAATTGCGTTACAAATTTTGGGGGTCTTTTTTTCCTTTTACCGCTTGTGAAAATAAAAAGTAAGGGGCAACACCAGCATGTTAGTGTAAAAAACGAAGGTTAGCAGACCGAAACACGTGTAGGGGTGGCGGCATCCTGGGACTTGCAGTACTTTCTCTATATTACTGTGGTATGTATATGTTACTTATTTGTTAGCTCCTGGATAAAGCCCCGTTGGGTGATACGCGTTGGAGGTCTGGTGGGTAACTGGGGAGCGGAGGGAGTCTTACTGTTTTATGCCACTATTATATTTGGTTTTCTCTGTGATCCGTTTTGTGTGCGTTTTTAAGATATTGGTCCTATTTACTCATGGCACGTTGCTGGCACTTTAAATTGTTCAGCACACTTGGACACTATATATACTATTGTTACTTTCTTTTTATCTCCCCCTGCTCCCTGGTTCCCACTTTTTGTTTGTCCACGCTGTGTGTTTAATCATTATATGTCTTTATATTATTCTCAATAAAACTCATTTTAGTTTATACATGGTCCGTTCTCAAGTGGTTTCTTTTTCTTTTGGTTTCATATTCAGTGCTGGTTTACTGTCAACTGTTTAATGCCACAGGCGTTCCTGGACAAAAAGATGAAGGGGTGCCAGATTGTGGTACATGATGCCCTCCGCGGGATTATGCACCACAATTTGGTGCACCTCTTGCCCAGAAAATCCTGTTTCAGGTAAAAGAGACAATGCTGAACCAAGGAGAGGTAGGTATATCTTTTTTCTTTACATTTTTTTTTACTTATCTGTTTATGTTTTTAAGTGTCCCTATCACTTGACATATCACACAGACATGTCAAAAGTTTTGATCAGTTGGGGGTCTACGTGTGATTGGTGGGGGTCTAAACACTTAAACACTGTTATACAGGCTGTGCACTACTTTACATTGCAGCAGAGAGCCATTTCTTCAGTGTTGTCACATGAAAAGATTAATAAAATATTAATAAAACTGTGAGGGTGGGCTCACTTATTGGAGATGCTGAATAATTAGTGGTGTAGATAAACTTGCTATTTATAATGATCATTTATATTTTGTTAAAGAAAAACAAATGAGCAATTATGTTGAGTTGTTGACGCTTCCGTCAGTGCTCCTGAAGTTAAATTCTGGAGCCTGTGGATTGTCCCTCACAAACATGTTTCAGCTCGCTAGCCTTATGAGTCAACAGGGTGTTGTAACTGAGTTTCCTCTTAAATATATGGAAGCCAAGCTGTCAGACTGACTCACTGCTATGTTGTGAACTGGTTCAGACAGCCACCTAACCTAACCTCTTTGAGTGGCCACTTGAAAAGTCTTCTAAGGCTTTCTTAACACATACATGTCTATTTTTTTTTTGTTTTTGCTTAACCCCGTAAGGACCCATTTTCCCCTTTAGCAATCAGACCTTTTTTTGCAAATCTGACCACTGACATTTTATGCATTAATAACTATTAGATGCTTTTACTTTTCATTCTGATTCCAAGATTGTTTTTTCGTGACAAATTCTACTTACTTGCATCCTTACTTGGTCATCGTTACTTGCATCCTTTCTTGGTGAAAAATCCAAACATTTCATGAAAATTTTGAAAATTTTGCATTTTGAAACTCTCTGCTTGTAAGGAAAATAGACATACCAAATAAATTATATTTTGATTCACATATACAATATGTCTACTTTATGTTGGCATCATAAAGTTGACATGTTTTAATTGTTTAAAGACATTATAGGGCTTCAAAGTACAGCAGGAACAATTAAACATCTGATTTTTTCAGGGACCAGTTCAGTTTGAAGTGGATTTGAAGGGCCTTTCTGTGAGAAATACCCCATAAATGACCCCATTGTAGAATCTGCATCGCTCAAAGTATTCTAAATGACATTCAGAAAGTTTGTTAACCCTTTAGGTGTTTCACAGCAATAGCAGCAATGTGGAGGAGAAAAATCTAAATCTTCAATTTTTTACACTAACATGTTCATATAGCCCCATTTTTTTCATTAATATAAGGGTTATAGGGAGAAAAAGACCCCAAAATGTGTAGCTCAATTTCGCTTGAGTATGGAAATACCTCATATGTTGACGTAAAGTGCTCTGTGGGCTTACAACATGGCTCAAGAGGGAAAGAGCAACTGTGGGATTTTAAAGAGACAATTTTGCTGTCATGGTTTATGGGGACATGTTGCCTTTAGGAAGGCCCCAATGGTGCCAGAACAGCAGAAACCTCCCACATGTGACACCATTTTGGAAACTACACCTCTCAAGGAATGTAACAAGGGGTATAGTGAGCCTTAACACCTCACAGGTGTTTGACGGGTTTGTGTTGAACTTGGACGAGAAAAATGACAAATTTGATTTTTAACACTAAAATTATGGTGTTACTCCAAATTTTTCACTTTCACAAGGGGTAATAGGAGAAAATGGACCTCATAATTTAATGCCCAATTTCTCCCGAGTAAGGAAATACTCCATATGTGGACGTAAAGTGCTCTGCTGGCACACTACAGGTCTCGGAACAGAAGAGTGTCCTTGGGTTTTTGGAGAGAGAATTTTGCTGGAATTGAAGTCGGGGGCCATGTGCATTTACAAAGCTCCCATGGTGCCAGAACAGCAGAAACACCCCACAAGTGAAACCATTTTGGAAACTACACGCCTCAAGGAATATAACAAGGGTTACAGTGAGTACTTACACCTCACAGGTTTTTTGAACAGTGGCCCGTAAAATGGAAAAAAATCTATTTTTAACACTAAAATGATAGTGTTAACCCAAATTTTTCATTTTCATAGGGGAAAAATTTGTAATGCAACTTAACCTGAAAAAGAAAATACCCCATATGTGGACGTTAAGTGCTCTGCGGGCGCACTGCAATGCTCAGAATAGAACGAGCGCCATTGGGCTTTTGGAGAGAGAAGTTTTTTGGAATTGAAGTCAGGGGCCACGTGCGTTTACAAAGCTCCCATGGTACCAAAACAGCAGAAACCCCCCACACCTGACACCATTTTAGAAACTAAGGAAGCTAACAAGGGGTACAGTGAGTAATTGCACCCACAGGTTTTTTTTAACAGTGGGCTGTAAAAGTGAAACATTTGTTTTTTTAACACTGAATTGCTGGTATTAATTTCACAAGTAGTTATAGAAAAAAAGCTTCACAAAATTTGTAGCCCAATTTCTCCAGAAAAAGGAAATATACCTCATGTGGGCATTAGGCACTGTGCGGGTGCAAAACAGGGCTTAGGAGTGAGACATCACCAATGAGATTTGAGGCCTAAAGATTTTCACTGCAATGGCAGAGAATCTGACATAAAATCTAAAAAAAACAAAAAAAAACAGGCAAGTGAGGATGGACAACAAGGCTCAGAAATCATAGAGGTCTGTTTGCATTTGAGGCCTATGACATATTAGAAGCTGATGGTTACATACATTCAGCGGAAAAAAAACAAAAAAGAAGCACCCACATGTGACACCATTACCGAAAGTACCCACCCTGAGGAATGAGTATAGGGGTAAAGAGGACATTTTGAACGCACAGGTGTTTCCTGAATTTAATCTCCAGGAATGGATAAAGGATAGTTTTGAAAATTGCAATTTTCAACCTATGCTCTGTTTCATCATTCTGTGAACAACTAACATTCGACTCCGAATTGTTGCCTGGAAATACGACAGAGCTCATGAGCAAGAACGCTTCGCATTTGAGGCCGATGTTTCTTACGGACCTAACAGTTACATACATTCAGAGGAAAATACTAGAAAGGAACACCCTATTACTAACAGTACACCCCCTAGGGAAGGCGTATAATCAAGGTACGACAAGAGCAACTGCAGAAAAGTGGAGGTGGTATAGTAGGTATAGATACATGGAGTACAGGGAAAAAGTACTTATAATTGGAGAGTTAAGCCAAAAGGGGCAAATATGACCCCCAAGTATACATAAAGTCAGATAATAAAAAATATGTTACAGGAATATAAATGTCAAAGTTAGCACAGAAACACAGAAGACCAATAACATCCTGCCATGCACTACCTACCTACCACCTCCAACCCAAACGTACATTTAGCTTGTGCTTTGTCAGGGGGCGTTGTTGACACGCCCCCCTCACGAAGCACAAGCAAAATGTACGTTGGGGTTGGAGGTGGTAGGTAGGTAGTGCATGGCAGGATGTTATTGGTCTTCTGTGTTTCTGTGCTAACTTTGACATTTATATTCCTGTAACATATTTTTTATTATCTGACTTTATGTATACTTGGGGGTCATATTTGCCCCTTTTGGCTTAACTCTCCAATTATAAGTACTTTTTCCCTGTATTCCATGTATCTATACCTACTATACCACCTCCACTTTTCTGCAGTTGCTCTTGTTGTGCCTTGATTTTAATATCTCTTTATATTTTAAAATTATGTCATATTGCCTATTTGTTAAATAAACAATATTTTTCATTACTGGTTTCTCTTTGTTGGTGTATATGTATCTACCACAAACCAGTGGTGTTTTTTTTCCCTCTTGGGCTAGGTCCCTTTTTCTTTCTGTTGGTGATATAAAAATATAAAATAAAACTAAACTAATAAAAGGAAACCTTTTTTTTTTTCTAGAGTAAAAAGCCCTGTGCCAAATAAAAAGATGTTACCAGTGGTGTGGCACACTGATTAGCACTTGGTGGTGGCAGGGGGTGCAGAAGTCAGTGGGGGTCTGGCCACTCAGCCCAGAACAGTGGCTGGTGAAACATACACAGACCCACACACAAAAAAAAAAAATAAAATAAAATAAAAAACACAAAAAAAAGCACTGAACCCCCCCAAAAAAAACTCTGATCAGTGCTACGGAACTGATCAGCAGCGGGTGGGCTTTAGCTAACAGTGGCCTGCCACTCTGTTATATGGAAGAGGGGTCTGCACCCCCCAGAAAATGCTGGGGGGGCAGACTGCAGCGACCCTGTAGGGCCCAGGTCACGCAGCTAAAGGTGCTGCAGACCCGCGGACAACTACAGACAGTACGCTGACAAAAAAAAAACATTTATCTTCTTTTTTTACCAGCTAAATCTGCCCCTGCCTAATCTACAGCTGTCCCTAATGTCTACTGTGCCAGGGGACACTTTTTTCACTGTGAGGGGGGAGATGCAGGACGGGGCTTCGTTCTGCTCAGCATCAGACACAAAATGGTGCTGAGCAGAATGGAGTAACATGCTCCTGCTCTTCTCCCCCTCCTCAAACAATGTGATTGGTGCGGTCACTAAGACTGCCCAATCACAGCTGTCCTGGGCGGGTGGCAACGCTGCCACCTTCCAGAATAGTGCGGATGATGATTGGTGGTGTATATTATACCACTGATCATCCTCCTTTTCCGGGTTAACGGGTCAGATGTGACCCCAATGACCCAGAATCGCTGCTGATCACTAGTTTGTATTTAGGACCCCCTTCGGCGATGTGCCAGTATGCCTGCTGAATGATTTCAGCAGCTATCCCGGTCCAATCCCCGCCTGGCGAGCGGCGGGGACCGGAATCACCGCAAATTAATTGACCAGTGATTTGCACCAATCCTCGATATGAGGGGTCCTCATGACCCCCCTCGGCGATATGCTGGGAGTCCTGCTGAACGATCTCAGCAGGCATCCCGGTCCAGTCCCTGCCTGGCACGGTACAGGTACGCCCTGAGTCCTTAAGGATCGGGGATGCAGGGCGTATACATATGCCCTGTGTCCCCAAGAGGTTAAGTGATTAAAAAAATAAAAAATTTCTTTGTTTTTTTTTACTGCACAGTCTTTATAGCATCATTTTTTGTGGAATTTTTCCCATTAAAAGCCATGTGATTCTTTGACTCAAGGATTTCTTATAAAGAGTGTGGGGAAAAAAAATGTATATGGTCATTTTTTTCGGGTTAATCTTTTTGTTAATTATAAAGTAACTTATGCATACAGAGAAAGAAATCATAAGATTATAAATATACAGAAGAACCAGAAAAATCTGTCAGCAGATCAATTTTAAGAAACACCTATGGAGGCCTATGGCCATGTTCACGTGTCCAATTCCATGCGGAATGTCCGCCAGGAGAGCATGGGCAGCCATTCCGCACAATTGAATGATCTGGCAAGTGCTAAGACTGCACGGAAATGCACCGACCCATAAAAAATTCAAATCACCTACCCTGTTTTCCAATTTTTTTAAATAAAAAAAGATATAAACAAACAAAAATCCAATGAACATAATTGGTTTTGCCGCTTGCAGAAATATCTGAACAATATGCCATTAATGAAACTGAACGATGACTGGCGTAAATGTTAAAAAATACCAAAATGCAGAATAGTTTTTTTTCTGGTAACTTTACATCCCAGAAAAAGGCGCTATTAAAAAAAAGTCCAGGCCTTGCTAAATTTGAAACAACAAACATTAAAGATTATGGAGAAAAAAGTTAGCTCCTATAGAGCTGCATGACAAAAAAAAGTAATAAAGTTGTAGGGGTCAGAAAATTGAATTTTTTTATTAAAATAATAATAATAAAACATGAATATTTATATATATTCATCTTCTGCTCTCAAGCATAGCACTGTTATGTGTTGTTTGCTCGTAATCATGTACAACCCATTACCACGAGCGCACATGCACCACTCCTGCCACGTGACACCACAACCCTCCTCATCCACCATTTACTACAAACACAGCACTACTTCAAAACGTAAAAGCCAAGTATCCTATCTTAACCTGTTCCTATGCATCCCTCCCTCCACAAAATATTGAAAGCTTTAGCTAAGCTAAGGGGTACTCCGGTGGAAAACAAATTTTTTATAATCAACTGGTGCCAGAAAGTCAAACATATTTGTAAATTACTTCTATTTTAAAATCTTAATCTTTCCAATACTTATCAGCTACTGTATGCTCCACAGGAAGTTGTATTTCTTTCTGGAGTTCTTTTCAGTCTGACCACAGTGCTCTCTGCTGATACCTCTGTATGTATCAGGAACTGTCCAGAGCAGGAGAAGTTTGCTATAGGGATTTGCTTGTACTCTGGACAGTTCCTGAAAAGGACAGAGGTGTCAGCAGAGAGCACTTTTGGTCATACTGAAAAAAATTCCAGAAAGAAATATAACTTCCTGTGGAACAGACAGCAGTTGATAAGTACTGGAAAGATTAAGATTTTTAAATAAAAGTAATTCACAAATATGTTTAACTTTCCGCACCAGTTGATTTAAAAAAAAGTTTTTTCCACCGATGTACCCCTTTACTAGCTGAATAAATCTGTAAATAAGGGCCTTTATAGGACTATATCATAGTGTGGCTGCCTCTCCTGAGAAGGGGCGGAGAGTTGTCCAGGTACTAAAACCTCACCCCTCAAGTGCAACCCTTAAGGATAAGTAAATCGCTGTCTATGTAGAGGACAGGAGCTTCTTCAAGGTCCTGTACAGTACACACTGGGGGAGATTTATCAAAGGATTTAGACTGGTTTTTCTCATCTAAATTTGTCGCACAGAAAGTCGCAGTCTAAATCTGTGCGACCTTTTTGCAACTTTTGTTTTAGAGGATTTTTAGAACATGATGCATTCTAGTCTATTCTACACGGAAAAATGCATTGGTGCTGAATTTATCAAAAACGACTTTTCGGCGACAAGTTGCATCGGCTGAAAGTACGCTGAAATGTCAGACCATGCTGGAGCAGGTTTAAATACAGTCTAAAGCATAGATCCTGACAAGTCTGTGCACAGAATTTATCAAGAGCCGTGCTACTTTTGATAAATTAGGCGCACAATAGACCGGCCTAAGACCCTTTGGTCTATATTGATGCGGGAAATAGACAGCGTTGATAAATCTCCCCCACAGTGTCCCAAAAAAGTAAAATGGAGCTGCCCTATCTGGTGTCCAAATGAGCAGCTAACCCTGGCACAGCTTAAGAGTAGTACAGAACATGTAGTGCCACAATGTACTGTAGGGGGCGCTACCAGACAGCCAGTCAGTGCTTACACTTCAGTAATACAGGTGTTTTACCAGTGAATGCCCATTCTGATTGGTCAGTTCTTCCAGCCATCCACACGTTTCACAGATCTGGACTGTCCATAGCATTGTATGTGGAGTCTGGTTTCAAGTTATGATGGTTCAAAAAAAGACCATTTTATGTGGAACCTATTACCCGAGGCCATTTTAATTTTAGGGACCACTGTACTCTTCTGTACCTGGCAAAGATGTTCGGGATAACATTAACTTTGAGCATCTTGTATGTATCTCCTGTTGTTCTTTATTTTGAGTTTATTACATCATTCTCTGTAATTATAGGAATGCAGAAGCAAACAAAGGAGCATAGACCGTAAATATCAGAAGACGTACTAAAATAGGTGTAAATACTCGGAGACATTTGTCCATCACCTGAAACTTCAGAGACTGCAGCTTTTCCCAACCTAATGTGAAATTGATACTCACAAAGCTTACCCAAATGCTGAGTACACAGATAATGGAACAGGTTATTTATAGCAGCCGGAGAATGTTCTGAGAAAGCTGTCCCCTCCCTGTCTTCCTGTACCAGTCCACATTTTCTCATTGTTTCCAGACAGCAAACTTGATGTATTAACTCTATTATTCCTGATTCTGAGTGATACACATTAAAGAATAAAACATTACAATTGTGTCCGTGAGATGTATGTAAAATTTTATTCAGGAATAGGATTAGAATGACATCCAGTCACTTAATATGTGCGGTAGTTAAAACAGCAAAACAGATATAGAACACAATACTCTAATAAACACCCTTTTGGGACACTATAAATGCATCTTAAGGCTATGGTCACACAGAGCATTTTTTGCGACATTCTGCATACAGAGGGGGCCAGCAGAACATGCCTGTGCTAGACCACTTAGAAATGTGCCATCTCCATGGCAATGTATTTCTGATGGGATTCCGCAGAAACAATTGACAGGCCAATTCTTTCTGGAATTTTGTCTCAAGGCATTCTATTGAAGATATTAGGGACCCGAAAAAAGAAAAAACCCACATGGAGTTTTTCATGGTGTTTTTTTTTTTTCTTTAGCTCTCATAGAATTCTATTGGAGGAAAACACTAAGATTTATACCCTCAAAAAATTCTTGATTCTTAAAAACTAAAGGAAAAAATGTCCAGTGAGTTTGTGTTTCATAATTTTCTATTAACTTTCAGCTAACATCTGGCTGCAGCGTTTAAAAAAAAAAATAAAAAAACAGAAACCTAGTCTCATTACCACATGGTGACTGGAAATTCCATAGGTTGGACTCCCACTGATATTGGACGGATACACCATCACTTAAGAAGAGCAAAATCCTTCTTTAAAACTATTAATTAAAGGGGTACGCCGGCACTAAGACATCTTACGTCACGCTCAATGCAAGCCTATGGGAGGGGGCGTAACAGTTGTCACACGGGGTGGAGCCGTGACGTCACAATACTCCGTCCACGTGATCGGCATTCATCAGACCCGGAGCGAACATGCTCTGGGGGCTGATGGTAACGGGGTGCTGAATGAAAGATCACGGGGGGTCCCCGGTGGTGGGACCCCCGCTATCAGCCATCTTATCCCCTATTCTTTGGATAGAGGATAAGATGTCTTAGCGCTGGAGTACCCCTTTAATGGCAAGAGGGTCCTGATGGATTTATTGACCTTTTTTATAAGACATGCAGAGAGGTCTTGTCTGGTCCCTTAGTGGCCTCTTATAATGCCATCGCTGACGGTGCTTTGTTTTCTCGTCAAGCCTTGATGGCGCATATTATTGTTATACCTAAGCCTGACAAGGCTGTTGCGGTAACTACCGCCCCATTTCCTTCTTAAACTTGATGTGAAGATCTATTCTAAGCTTCTGGCATCTAAGAGTCTGGGTCAATGGAATGCTGTCCTCCCCCTTCCCTATATGCAATGGTACCAGGCAGGGGTGCCCATTTGTCCCCCTCCTGTATGTTATATTCATGGAGTATTTGGCGGTGGCGCTGAGGGAGAATCCTTCCATACAGAGATTGGTGCTCCGGGGGTTTCCTACAAACTGTCCCTGTACGCAGATGATCTGCTCCTTTATGTTACTACCCCCCCCCCCCCCCAGAATTCTATGCTTTTGTCCAATTTTAGGGCTAATGCTCATAAATCTGAATTGCTTAACATCTCCTTAACCCCGGAGACCCTCTCATGGCTAACTTCTCAGTTCCTTTTACATGCCAACACCGTTCTATCCGTTACCTGGGAGTTCACCTAGTAGCGGACTTCAACTATTTGTTTGTGGTCAATTTTCTACCTCTTCTGTCTGCCATTGAAGGGGATTAATAAATGGAGGAAAAAAGCGGAGGTAGCGCCGGGTGCGGTGTAGGTCTGTAGCCAGTGTAGGTGGGTACCCAGGTAGGGGTAGCGTATTCCTTGCCGGTGATGGTAGCTTGGTATGCAGGCCCGCAACGTGGGGACGGAGCCCAGAGGAGAATCCGTAGAGAAATGCAGAGGTATAAGAGAAAAAAGCTGCGATGGCGCTCCCAAGGAATTAACCCGAAGTCATGGGTATTGGTGAAAAATAAATGATTTATTCTTACAGCATAAGAAATCAAAGAAAATTATAAATATAAAGCAAGACACGTTTCGAGAGTCACAGCTCCCTTTTTCAAGCAACCACCTGCAATTGAAAAAGGGAGCTGTGACTCCCGAAACGCGTCTTGCTTTATATTTATTATTTTCTTTGATTTCTTATGCTGTAAGAATAAATCATTTATTTTTCACCAATACCCACAACTTTGGGTTAATTCCTTGGGAGCGCCATTGCAGCTTTTTTCTCTTATACCTCTTCATTGAAGGGGATTGGCGCAATGGCATCTTCTCTCGCTCTCCTTGTTTGGTAAGATGGCCACCCTGAAGATGAATGTCCTCCCTTGGGTCCTGTACCTAATGCACATCTTGCTTATAAGACTATTGGCTGCTTTACTTGCTAGCCTTTGCTCTGTTTTTATGGTCCCCAATGGGCCCGAGACTTGCTCATGCAGTCTTGGTTAGGTGGAGTGGGTCTCCCTGACTTTCGTCTCTACTATTTGGCCAAGGTCTGCACCAGGGTACTGGATCTCTGTCATCACTCCAAATCCAAACAATGGCTTGTCCTAGAATCTCGTCTCTCCCATCTGCACCCTGCGGCGCTGTTCTGGATTCCCCCGGAGCATCACCCTTTGGGTTTATTGCTTCCCTGCATCTCCTGGGTTCTGCTTCCCATCTGGGATCATGCTATGGGTCATTGGAATCTCTCCACTAGGCCTGGTCCCCTGACCCCCATGTTTAGCAATCCACAGTTCCCTGATGACTCTGGTCTTTGCTCTCTCCTGGGATTGCTCCCGCCCATGTCTGCACCAGGCTCTGGTTAATGGGGAGCTAGTAGCTGACCCGATGCCTCCGCTCTCTCTGGCGCTTGGCTGGTATATGGCAGGCTATGTCACTTCTACTCCTCCCTCTCCCCCCCCCCCCCCCGTACTCACCTCTATAGGCAGGTTACTCCCTTTGAGCAATTGTGCATGCTTCCCTCTCCTCCCTCCCACACGATTTCCCAGATTTTTGGCGCGCTGTGAATGGAGATGGTGACACCTATGAAACCGACTTATGTTCTCAAGTGAGAGTTGGATCTGGGTAGGTCCTTCTCTGATGCTGAGCTTTCTAAAATGTTCTTGCTAACTCGCAAAACTTCTCTGTCTCCTAGGTCACAGGAACGCAACTTTAAGATCATGTCTAGATGGTGCAGATGGCCGGATCGGATTCATGCGATGTTCCCCTCAGCCTTGGCCCTGTGTTGGCGCTGTGGTAGGGCGATTGGCTCTTACCTCCATATCTGGTGGGATTGCCTTTTGATCCGTCTGTTCTGGGCCTCTGTATATGACTTATTGAAACGGGTATTGTCTCTGTACCTATCCCTAGTTCTATCCCGAATGCTAAGAAGGGTCTGCTGAGACATTTCCTTTGTGCTGCTCGGATACTTGTCCCGCGACATTGGAAGTTACACCTTCCGGGATGGAGTTTGTGGAGACGTTGAATAGGTTTCGTAGAATGGAGGAGTTGCTGGCTTCTGACGAGCACAAGCATGCAGTATTTTTGGGGATCTGGTTCCCTTGGGATACTCTTCTGGGTTCTCCTTAGTTCTCCCGCTGGGTTTCTTGATTGATTCCATCCCCCCTCCCTTGCCCCACCCCCTCCTTCCCTTACCCATGTTTCTCCGTGTCTACCCTTTCCATTCCCCATCTGGTCCTAGGTTAGTCTGTAAGTGTGTTTTCTGTTGTCCTTTCTTCTTGTTTTCCTTTTATTTCTTTTCCGTTCTCTTTATTTGCATGTTTTTTTTTTCATTACTATTTATACCTGTGAGTTATATATGAGTGGGCATGTGTGGCTTCCCTTTGAGTCTCCTAACGGGGAATGACCCATATTGTTACTTTGATGTTTCCACGCGTTAGCTTTACGGTGCTCACACTGTACACGTGTGTTTTTTTTTGGACCTGCGTGTCCATTAGAAGTCTTGGACCGCATTATTGCTTTTACATGCCTTTATTGTTATGAAACTTTTTTCAATACAAATAGATTTGCCATAAAACTATTGATTAAAAATAAACATTCTCTAAACACAGATTTCTGCGGAAAATTAAGCCCCATTGAGTTCAATGGCATTCTGCATTAAAATCTTGTGGAATGCAGAATTTTCACTGCAGAATGTGCTTAGATCCTCTCCAATCTCTAGATAGAACTGGCGACTCCCTGATTTGGTGCACAATCCATCTAATTGCAGGAGACAGCTTCATTATAAGTCTATGGAGCCCAAATCCTGCAGTCAGCTGCCGCACACTTAACTTGAATATATCTAGAGATTAGCACTTAGACCCTGACCAATTTAAAATTATAAATTATTTTCTGAATTACGGTAATGCATTAACATCCCCAGCAAACAACTAAATATAAATGTACAATTACACGGCTGCCATTCAAATGAGGCCTGAAAATGTAACACAAGGGTGGTATGGGAGTGTCTCACAAAGTGTTGCTTTTTGTTTTGGCTCATAGAGGGGGAGTTCTGAGTGGGGAACCCCTTCATGATGTCCACATGCTCTAACCATGTGACCTGCTCAGCCCTCCTCCGGCAGTTTACACAGGAAATAAGCGCAGGGGCTCATGGTCTGTGTAGTCTTCTGTACCTAGATTTGAATAGGCTGTTTATGGGGAGGGGGGGCCTGGGGGTCCAATTTTGAAACAAATTAGCTGGGATGCCTTGTGGAGCTATGGTGGGCATTTGTATCAGGGATGTGGAATTCCTATCGCCCGACGCCCGGGACATGCAGTTTCGGGCAGGAGAATTTTTCTGGCCCTTAGCCCGGCTTCGGGCAAGCAGGGCCGGACCTGACAAGCGCTGCGGCGCTCTGCAGTCTGTATGGAGCGGGCTCCAGGCTCCTGCCCGCTCCATACTCTGCAGCCCCCGGCTGTGGAAACTTGTGTCCTCATAAGCAGAGCAGGGGAGATGAGAAGCTGTCTCTCCCCTGCTGTGCCTTCTGAGGCGGTGTGGCTTCTTGCTCCCCGTACAGACCTGCATCCTCTGCCTTTGCTCCCCCCAGCTCTAGCTTCAGAGAGCTGAGGGGAAGAACGGTCGCACATCTGCAGAGGGGGCAAGTTTCACACCACCACTAATAGCTAGCATGCGGCGCTCAGAGTGGTGTATGGAGTGGGCTCTGGACTCGTGCCCACTCCAAACTCTGCAGCCCCCGGCTGTTCTCAGTAGCCAGGGGCCGCTGATAATAGCCAGCATGCGGCGATCGCCGCGGCTGGCTATTAATCCTTTAGATCGCCGCTGTCAAAGCTGACAGCGGCGTCTAAAGGGACATGTGTATGCTCCCTGGTGGGCTAGTCGGGTTGGGGAGGGGGCGATCCACTATGGAGGTAGCCGGAGGGCTTACCTCTGCTTCCTGCTGTCCCGTGGCTCTGTCATTGATAGAGCCTGGCTGGACCAGGCTCTATCAATGGATCACAGAGCACACAGATCAATGAGTTCAATAGAACTCTATTCATCTGTATGAGGAATCTAATGATTCCTCCTAGAAGTCTAATAAAGTGTAAAAAAAAAGGACCGCGCGGACACTGCAGTCTTCAATAGACTGCAATGTGTTCCGCATGGATTTCCACCTAAAGAGCAACGCCTTTCTTCAGGCAGAAATTTCCAAGCGGATTTTCCATTCACAAATTCAGCTTCACAAATTCCGCTTCACAAATTCCGAAGTGTGAATTTGTGAACGGAAAACCATTCACTACACTATATATTTTAGCAAGCGGAATTTCCACCTGCAATTTCAAAGCAAAATTGCAGGCGGAAGTTCCGTAGTCTGAACCTAGCCTAACCCTTCCATGTTAAAAGTTCAAATCACCCCCTTTTCCTATATAAAAACATGCAAACATAATAAAAATAAACATATTTGGTATCGCTTCGTGCGTAATTGTACGACCTATTAAAATATAACATTATGTATCCAGTACGGTAAATGTAAAAAAAAAATACCAAACCCCAGAATTGCAATTTTTATAATATCCCAAAATGGTACCAATACAAATAACAGATTATGGCACAAAAAATGAGCCCTCATATAGCCTGGTATGTGGAAAAAAAATAAAGCTACAGGGGTAAAAAAAAAAAATGGCAATTAAAAAAATGTAAAAAAGTACAGAACTTTTTTAAAATTTGTAAAGCATGACGTAAACAATACAAATCTGGTATCGCTGTAATCAGGCCGGCCTAAAGTATGAAACTAACATGTTATCTCAACCACAAGGTAAATGGCGTAGAAAAGAAAACCACTAAATCGGCAAAATTATCTTTTACTATTTCAATTTCACTTCACCTAATATATATTTTTTGGTTCAGAGAATATGTTATTGAAAAATTAAAAGGTATCATTATAGTAGGTAGTTATGGCTATTATAGGGCAAGGAGGAAAAAATTAGAGCGTAAAAGCAAAAATTGGCCTGGGCAAGTGGATCGTCATGAGGGGCAAGTAGATTTTGCTCCATTTTAGTCCCGTGGACAAGTAGTTTTTTATAAAATTTCCACATCCCTGTGTATATAACTTATTCATGTTTTTATTTTTACCACTTTTTGGGCCATATATCTCCTTTAAAATTGAGGTCAAAAAGTTCAGTCTGTTTTTATCAGACCAGATAATCTAGTATCTCACTGTCTGAGAGTTTTTGCAAGCTACAGGCGGCTTTCATGTGTATTTTACTGAGCGGAGGCTTCTTTCTGGCCACTCTGTCATACATCCCAGCTTGGTGGAGGCTTCAGTGATCCCAGCTTGGTGGAGGTTCACCTTCAGAAGTCAAATTATTGTTTTTTTTGTCACCTCTCTTAACAAGGCCCTTTTCCCCTGATTACTTAGATTGGTGGTGAAGTTAGCTCTTGGAAGAGTCCTTGTTGTTCCAAACTTCTTTCATTTAAGAATTATGGAGGTCACCGTACTCTTGAGAATTTTCAGTGCAGCATACATTTTTTGTCCCCTTCTCCATATCTCTGCCTCCACACAATCCAGTCTCTGGGCTCTACAGGCAGTTATTTCTCTCTCATGGCTTGGTTTTTGCTCTGATATGCATTTTCTGTGAGACCTTATATTAGACAGGGCTGTGTCTTTCCAAATCCTATCCAACCATCTGAATTTACCACCGATGACTTCAATCAAGGTGAAGAAACATCTCAGGTGATCAAGAGAAATGGGAGGAGCCAGAGCTAAATATCAAGTGTCACAGCAAAGGGTCTGATTACTTATGTCCATGCAAAAGGATATTTACTACATTTTAATGAATTAGTAAACATTTCTAAAAAGTTGTTTCCTCTTTCTCATTATAAGCTATTAAGTGCAGAATGACGGGGGACTATTTAAATAATTATTATTTTTTTTTTTTAGTTTGAGCACAAGGGCTCCACATAACAAAATTTGAAAAGAAAAGGGTCTGTAGACTTTCTGAATACACTGTATTTCTGTCTTGATTGCTAAATATTTATTATGACCGTTAGAGCAAAATTTTCCTGCTACAATGAAGTACAGTGACCCCTCGACCTACGATGGCCCCGACATACGATAATTTCAACATGCGATGGCCTCTCAGAGGCCATCGCATGTTGAAGGCAGCATCAACATACGATGCTTTTGTATGTAGGGGCCATCGTATAAACTGCTATCCGGCAGCACAGACTGCTTCAGCTGCCACCGGATAGCCGTTTACGGTGCCCCATGAGCTCCGGTGATGGTCACTCACCTGTCCTCGGGGCTCCGGCGCGTCCTCTTCGGGATCCTCTGCACCGTCGGCGCTCTCCATCGATGTCATTATGTCGCTGCGCACGCCGTACCGTCATCCAATAGGAGCGACGTGATGGTGGCGACGGAGAGCGCAATTGCCGTGGAAGCAGAGGCCTTGCCGGAGCGTCGGGGACACCTCGGTGACAGCGATGGACGGCGACATCCCGGGCAGCGGTGACGAGCGGTGACGGTTCGGAGCGGCGGGGACAGGTGAGTACAACTTTCTCTAACAGTGGTCTACAACCTGCGGACCTCCAGATGTTGCATAACTACAACTGCCAGCATGCCCAGACAGCCAACGGCTGTCTGGCATGCTGGGTGTTGTAGTTTTGCAACATCTGGAGGTCCGCAGGTTGTAGACCACTGTCCTATACTTTACATTGCACGGATCCCTCAACATACGATGGTTTCAACAAACGATGGTCCGTATGTTACATAGTTACATAGTTACATAGTTACATAGTTAGTACGGTCGAAAAAAGACATATGTCCATCAAGTTCAACCAGGGAATTAAGGGGTAGGGGTGTGGCGCGATATTGGGGAAGGGATGAGATTTTATATTTCTTCATAAGCATTAATCTTATTTTGTTCCAGGAATGTATCTAATCCTGTTTTAAAGCTGTTAATTGTTCCTGCTGTGACCAGTTCCTGAGGTAGACCGTTCCATAAATTCACAGTCCTCACGGTAAAGAAGGCGTGTCGCCCCTTGAGACTAAACTTTTTTTTCTCCAGACGGAGGGAGTGCCCCCTCGTCCTTTGGGGGGGTTTAACCTGGAACAGTTTTTCTCCATATTTTTTGTATGGGCCATTAATATACTTATATACGTTTATCATATCCCCCCTTAAACGTCTCTTCTCAAGACTAAACAATTGTAACTCCTTTAATCGCTCCTCATAGCTAAGATGTTCCATGCCCCATATTAGTTTAGTCGCGCGTCTCTGCACCCTTTCCAACTCCGCAGTGTCCCTTTTATGGACAGGTGACCAAAACTGAACAGCATATTCCAGGTGAGGCCGTACCAATGCTTTATAAAGGGGGAGTATTATGTCCCTGTCCCTTGAGTCCATGCCTCTTTTGATACATGACAATATCCTGCCGGCTTTGGAAGCAGCAGCCTGACATTGCATGCTATTCTGTAGTCTGTGATCTACAAGTACACCCAGATCCTTCTCTACCAGTGACTCTGCCAGTTTAATCCCCCCTAAGACATACGATGCATGCAGGTTATTAGTACCCAGATGCATAACTTTACATTTATCCACATTGAACCTCATTTGCCAAGTGGATGCCCAGACACTTAGTCTATCCAAGTCATCTTGTAACTTATGCACATCCTCTATAGACTGTACTGTGCTACAAAGCTTGGTGTCATCTGCAAAGATAGAAACAGAGCTGTTAATACCATCCTCTATATCATTGATAAATAAATTAAACAACAGCGGTCCCAGTACTGAACCTTGGGGTACACCACTAATAACCGGGGACCAATCAGAGTACGAATCATTGACCACCACTCTCTGGGTACGATCCATGAGCCAGTGTTCAATCCAGTTACAAACTAAAATTTCCAAACCCAAAGACCTTAACTTACCTGTCAGACGTCTATGAGGGACAGTATCAAATGCTTTAGCAAAATCCAGAAACACTATATCCACAGCCATTCCTCTGTCAAGGCTTCTACTCACCTCTTCATAAAAGCAAATTAGATTGGTTTGACAACTTCTATCCTTAGTAAACCCATGCTGGCTATCACTTATAATACAATTATCCCCTATGTATTCCTGTATGTAATCCCTTATAAGTCCTTCAAACAATTTACCCACAATGCACGTTAAACTTACCGGTCTATAGTTTCCTGGGGAAGACCTAGAGCCCTTTTTGAAGATTGGCACCACATTCGCCTTGCGCCAGTCCCTTGGCACAATACCAGACACCAGAGAATCTCTAAATATCATGAACAGGGGTACAGATATTACTGAACTTACCTCTCTAAGAACTCTTGGGTGTAGTCCATCCGGTCCTGGGGATTTGCTTATATTTATATCACTTAACTTACCTTGTACCATCTCTACATTAAGCCAGTTCAGTACATTACATGATGTGTTACCAGCACTGACCTGGCCAATGTCAGCTCCTTCTTCCATAGTGTATACAGAACTAAAGAACCCATTCAGTAGCTCCGCCTTCTCTTGATCGCCTGTGACAACCTCCCCATTATCATTATTAATTATTATGTTGAGGGACCACTGTAGATCACAAAGAGATTTAGGGGTTTCTTTGACAATAGAAAAACAGAGCTTATTTCTTTCCAAAACAGCACCACACCTATTCTCAGGTTGTGTGTGGTATTACAACTTTGCTCCATTCACTTCAATGGAATTGAGCTGTAAAACCACACCCAACCTGTAGACATTTTTTTTTTTTTTTTTTTTTAAGAAAACAGCTTTTCTAGTGCTGGATAACCCCTTTAACCCCTGTGTTCTCTGTAGGATTACTCCACATCTGGTTGTTTCAGGAACATGCAGAAAATCCTGCAGACTGACAAACTGTGAGGACAAGATAATCTCCTGTTTAGTGTTAGTAGTTTTTGGGTTTAGTGTTCCTTTAAAGCTAGCAAAAACAACAACTTGGCAGTACAACTGGTTTTAATTATACTTAAGGAGGTTGTCCCATGACAACACCTCTTTACTTTTATTCTGAAGTTCCTTAAGTGGAGAGCAGGGAGAACATAGAGTTGAATAGGGGCATCAAAAATAGCTGAACCCGCATTCATTTATTTCTAGTGTCCCCATTGAACTGTATGTAGGGGGAAAATGCATGCTTGTGTTTCTTTACATTCATGGAGTTGAAACTTAGTGCCCCTTGGTCCCGGCAACAGAGGGGGCTCCAGAAGTTGAACTCATATTACTTTAAAGCCCATCTATCAAATCACAGAAAAAGTATGCTTCTATGTTACTTACTAGGTCATGCAGATGCTTAACATAGCATAGCTTCTGTTCTGTTGCTCACTCACTCACCCGCCCTCACTCACCATGCATTCACTTTCTCCCTGAGTCTGCTGTACTGGGTCTTTTTATCAAATCACTGCAGTCTGCTCTGTAACCCCTTCCTCTCTGTTTTATGCTGCAGTCTGATAGACAGGACAGGAGTGAGCACAGACGAAAGCTAGTCTCACCCTCACTTACTGGACTTTGTCTCACCCTGTGCTTCAGCTGGGACAAAGATGATGCTGGACAGGATTGTGTATTATATATATATGTATTATTATAGATGATATGGGGACCCCTAGTGTTTTTTTTTATTTGCTATGATTTCTATATAAGGGTCTTTTTACATGTACAGTATTCTGCACAGATTTGATGCGCAGGATTTCAAGCTGTGCTCAGTAATTCATTTTACATAGAAATCTGCAGCAGAAAATCCTGTGCATGAAATCTGCGCAGAATCCTGTACGTGTGAATAGACCCGAAAAGGAAATCTGTCTAAATGATACTTACAGCATCCCGAACCTTCACTCTGTTCCGCCATAATTTATCTTTTTCGGTATATGTAAATTTGTTGCTTGGGGCATGGGCAGAGCTCCGTACCCTGCTTCGGGCACTATGACGTCATCTTCGCTGGGAGACAATCTCAGCCCAATGCCGCTTCCGGGTGTACCCAGGAGTCATGCAGAGTACAGGCCGAGCGAGCAGGGAGGGGGATTATGAATATGGAGAAGCCAGGTGCAGCCCACCCATCGAAGATGATGTCACAGTGCCCGAAGCAGGGTTTGTAGCTCCACACATGCCCCAATCAGCTAATTTGCACATACAGAAAAAGATGAATTATGGTGGAACGGAGTGACAGTTCGGGATGCCTTAAGTATCATTTTGATCAGTATCACCCTCATTACAAGCCTGTATAACAAGTTAGTGTGGATGATAATGATGACAGATTTCCTTTAATTCATTCTTATATGTACTATATCTATTTTTGTGCTTTCTAGCAACCTAGAGAAAGAAGTCACCTTGCATACGCTGCAACCTTATTACATTTCTCTTTTGGGCAGCTGCCAAATAGAGCTTTTCAGCAAGCCATCTTTGACTACTGTGCTGCATAAGACTGGTATGTGGAATTCCTAACGCCCGACGCCCGGGAAATGCAGTTCCGGGTGCCGGGCAGGTGTATTTTTCCAGCCCTTTGCCCGGCTTCGGGCAAGCAGGGCCGGACCTGACAAGCGGAGGTGCACTCAGCAGTCTGTATGGAGGGGGCTCTCGACTCGTGCCCGCTCCGTACTCTGCAGACCCCGGCTGATTTCAGTAGCTGGGGGCTGCCGCAAATAGCCAGCATGCAGCGATCGCCGTGGCTGGCTATTAACCCTTTAGATTGCCGCTGACAGCGGCGTCTAAAGGGACATGTGAATGCTCCCTGGTGGGCTAGTGAGGTCATGTTAAAAGTTCAAATCACTCCATTTTCCTATATAAAAACATATAAACATAATAATAATAAACATATTAAGTATTGTTGCGTGTGTAATTGTACGAACTATTAAAAAAAAACATTATGTATCCCATACAGTAAATAAACCACAGAATTGCAATTTTTATAATATCCCAGAAAAAAAAAAAGTTAAAAAGCGATTAAAAAGTCAGATCAATACCAAAATGGTACTGACACAAAAAAACTGATTATGGGGCAAAAAATTAACCCTCATACAGCCTGGTATGCAAAATAATTTTTTTTTAAAAAAGCTAAATGGGTCAAAAAATGGCAATTAAAAAAAATTCGAAAAAGGTCTGATTTTTTTTTTTTAATTTTAAAAAATGACGAAACTATACAAATCTGGTATTGCTGTAATCAGGCCGGCCTAAAGTATCAAAACAACATGTTAGCTCAACCACAAGGTGAATGGTGTAGAAAAGAAAACCACCAAATTTGCAAAATCATTTTTTACTATTTCAATTTCACTTCCCGATTATTTATATATATTTTTTATTTCGGAGAATATGCTATCGAAAAATGTAAAGGTATCATTATAGTAGGTAGCTTTGGCTATTATAGGGCGAGGAGGAAAAAAAGAGAGTGCAAAAGCAAAAATTGGCCCCGACAAGTGGATCGTCATGAGGGACAAGTAGATTTTGCTCCGTTTTAGTCCCATGGACAAGTAGTTTTTTTAATTACATTTCCACACCCCTGAGTATACGTTTTTTTTCTTTAAAGGACCTAGTGTTTTATTATAAAGCCGATCACCAGTGTATATGCCTCAGAATGCACCGATTGTCTCTTTTAAGAACATAAAAAGGACCAACAAAATCGCTCTGTTAGAAAGTTGAACCTCATCTATTAGTTACAGTGGAGAATGGCTTGATCTTAAAATGGCAACGGTGGCCTTAAAATGTACAGGGGGACATACCGAGCATATGACCCAGAGGTGCCCTTACTATTAGACAGGTTAGGCAGCCACACTTACCCCCAGGCTCAGCCAGCGAGGTGTACTTGAGTGCAAGGCCTTAGACGACTGCCTATTTTTTTTCTTATGGGAAATATGTAATGCTTCGTGGTTCCAGCAGTAATACTACAGGGGAATTGAAGAGGTTATCTAGGATTAGGAAAAACATAGCTGCTTTCTTCCAGGAAGAGTTCCCCAATCTTTTCCTCATTTTGTGTTTGGTATTGCAGCTCAGCTCTATTGACGTGAATGGAACCAAGCTTTAATAATCAACCTGAGTAAAGGTTTGGCACTGTTTGTAGAAAAAAAGCATCCATGTTTTTCTAATCCTGGATAACCACTGTAAACACTTAAGGGTGGCAGTCAGCATGGCAGTAAATTGAAGACTGATAAAAAGGGAGATAGGACCCTGCTTGCAAGGGCTTACAATCTACTAGGAGAGGGAAAACAGTAGATGAGGCGGACAGCTGGTCATCTGGGAAGTAGCCATTTCCCAGTGCAGTGGCAGCATGGTTAATGTAAATCATAGGCTTTTATAACTCCTTAACGAAGCAGGACTTAAATGTACGTCGCGGTGCAGTGGTACTTAATGCACCAGGAAGTACATTTACGTCCTGTACATGACCGCAAGCCCCGGAGTGGTGCTCGCATCATAGACGGCAGGTCCCGGTCAGCAGCCAGGGACCTGCCGGTAAGGTAATGGCGGACATGAGCGATCATGCTTATGTCCGCCATTAACCTCTCAGATGCCATGATAAATACAGATCATGGCATCTGCTGCAGTGCGGTCAGAAAAATGGATGATTGGATCGCCTGCTTCGCTGCCGCAGGGATCTGATCATCCATTATGGTGGCCGGAGGTCCCCTCACCTGCCTCCGTCAGTTTCCAGGGGTCTTCTGCTCTGGTCTGAGATTGCCTCCTCCCATAGACTTGCATTGAGGGGGCAGGGCGTGACGTCACGAGGGGAAGGGGCCGTGACGTCATGATACCCCGGACCCTGTATCGCCCGTCATCAGCCACAGAGCGATCTTCACTCCGCTGCAGGAGAGATCGTGGGGGTCCTGCCTCTGGGGACCCCCGTGTTAAGACATCTTATCCCCTATCCTTTGTACAGGGGAAAAGTTATCTAGGGGCGGAGTACCCCTTTAAGGCCAAAATGGGCTGAGTCCTTAAGGGGTTAAAGATGGGTTTCCATGTTGCCTTTGAAGGTCTTGATGGTTGGTAAGAGCCGGATGAGTTGAGGTAGCGAGTTCCAGTTGTGACGAACCATCTCGGGGATTAGCTCTCGGATCGTCCTGGTCAGTTGCCACGGGATACGTTCCTCACAATAACACAGCAGACCACAGTTCTGCATACAAGTCTGGCTCCTCACCAGCTTTTTTTCCACAGGTTGCAGGTAAAACAAAACATAACTCAGGAACAAAACAAAGTCCTAGACCGTCTGGTCACTGACTATACATGTAAGCATGCCCTGACTACATACTGGTGAGCTTCCATCAGCCAGCAAAACACGTGCCACCTCCAACCTGATTTAGCCACAGTACCCACTGTCACTTGGGCCCTCACAGCTCCCGCTGTGTGCCTCCAACAAGGCCCGATGTCTCTCCCTACAGTGGCATGCTGTTTTCAAGGGAAAGCCCAGACTATTCTGTTTCCTTCCTTATATCTAGACTTCCCACATTTCTGCTGGCCTCATTAATTAGGCACCTGATGAGCATCTCTGCTAGCTCAGCTAGGAGAAAGGACTGGGAATAACACCCTTTCAATGCCCTCAAACCTGCCTTAAAGGGCTACTCCCGCGCTTAGACTCCTTATCCCCTATCCAAAGGATGGGGGATAAGATGCTTGATCGCGGGGGTCCCGCCGTGATCTTGCATGCAGCACCCCAGTTAAAATCAGTACACGGAGCATGTTCGCTCCGGGTCTGATTACCGGCGACCACGGGGCCGGCGGCGTGTGACGTCACGCCTCCGCCCCGTGTGACGTCACGCTCCGTCCCTCAATGCAAGCACCTTAAGGACCAGGCCAATTTCCACTGTAGGACCAGAGCGTTTTTTGCACATCTGACCACTTTCACTTTAAGCATTAATAACTCTGGGATGCTTTTACCTTTCATTCTGATTCCGAGATTGTTTTTTCGTGACATATTCTACTTTTCTAATTTGTGTCGATACTTGCATCTTTTCATAGTGAAAAATTCCAAAATTTGATGAAAAAATAAAAAAAATTGCATTTTTCTATCTTTCAAGCTCTCTGCTTAAAATTATATTTTGATTCACATAAACAATATGTCTATTTTATGTTTGCATCATAAAGTTGACATGTTTTTACTTTTGGAAGACATCAGAGGGCTTCAAAGTATAGCAGCAATTTTCCACAACATTTTCAAAAGCTAAATTTTTCAGGGACCAGTTCAAATTTGAAGCGCATTTGAAGGGCCTTCCTATTAGAAATACCCCACAAATGACCCCATTATAAAAACTGCACCCCCCAAAGTATTCTAAATGACATTCAGTAAGTGTGTTAACCCTTTAAGTGTTTCACAGGAATAGCAGCAAAGTGAAGGAGAAAATTTAAAATCTTAAATTCTTACACTCGCATGTTCTTGTAAACCCAGTTTTTGAATTTTTACAAGGGGTAAAAGGAGAGAAATCTTCCTAAAATTTGTAACCCAATTTCTCTCGAGTAAGGAAATACCTCATATGTGTATGTCAAGTTTTCAGCGGGCGCAGTAGAGGGCTCAGAAGGGAAGGAGCGACAGTGGGATTTTGGAGAGTATTTCTAAAATGGTTTTTGGGGGGCATGTTCCATTTAGGAAGCCCCTATGGTGCCAGGACAGCAAAAAAAAAAAACACATGGCATACTATTTTGGAAACTACACCCCTCAAGGAATGTAACAAGGGGTCCGCTGAGCCTTAACACCCCACAGGTGTTTGACGACTTTTGGTAAAGTTGGATGTGTAAATGAAATTTTTTTTTTCACTAAAATGCTGGTTTTCCCCCAAATTTTACATTTTTACAAGGGGTAATAGGAGAAAATGCCCCCCCCCCCCCCCCAAAAAAAAAAAAAATTGTAACCCCATCTCTTCTGAGTATGAAAATACACCATGTGTGGGCGTCAAGTGCACTGCGGGCGCACTACAAAGCTCAGAAGAGGAGTCACATTTGGCTTTTGGAAAGCACATTTTGCTGAAATGGATTTTGGGGGGCATGTCCCATTTAGGAAGCCCCTATGGTGCCAGAACAGCAAAAAAAAAAAAAAAAAACACATGGCCTACTATTTTGGAAACTACACCCCTCAAGGAACGTAACAAAGGGTCTGCTGAGCCTTAACAACCCACAGGTGTTTGACGACTTTTCGTTAAAGTTGGATGTGTAAATGATTTTTATTTTGTTTCACTAAAATGCTGGTTTTCCCCCAAATTTTACATTTTTACAAGGGTAATAGGAGAAAATGCCCCCCAAAATTTGTAACCCCATCTCTTCTGAGTATGAAAATACTCCATGTGTGGGCGTCAAGTGCACTGCGGGCACACTACAATGCTCAGAAGAGAAGGAGTCACATTTGGCTTTTGGAAAGCACAATTTGCTGAAATGGATTTTGGGGGGCATGTCCCATTTACGAAGCCCCTATGGTGCCAGAACAGCATAAAAAACCCCACATGGCCAACTATTTTGGAAACTACACCCCTCAAGGAACGTAACAAGGGGTCCGCTGAGCCTTAAAACCCTACAAGTGTTTGACAACTTTGGATATGTAAATGATTTATTTTTTTCTTTTTTTACTAAAATGATGGTTTTCCCCAAATTTTACATTTTTAAAAGGGGTAATAGTAGGAAATGCCCCCCAAATGTGTAACCCCATCTCTTATGGGGAATACCCCATGTGTGGACGTCAAGTGCACTTTGGGCGCACTACAATGCTCAGAAGAGGAGTCACATACAAATTTTGCTGAAATGGGGGGGCAGGTCGCATTTAGGAAGCCCCTATGGTGCCAGGACAGCAAAAAAAAAAAAAAAAAACACAAGGCACACTATTTCGGAAACTAACATAACAAGGGGTACAGTGAGACTTAACAGCCCACAGGTGTTTGATAAATATTCATGAAGTGGGATGTGAAAATGAAAAATTAGATTTTTTTTACACTAAAATGCTGGGGTTACCCCAAATTTTTCATTTTCACAAGTGGTAAAAGGAGAAAATGTCACCGTAACTTTGTAAATACATTTCTTTGGAGTAAGGACATACCTCAAGTCTGGGCATAAACAGCTTGCACACTGGTCTCAGAGTAGCCGGTCACATTCAGGGGCCTTGAGTTTCTGCGTTGTGGCCTATGGAGCCAGAACAGTGGGACCCCCCTCAAGGGGCATTACATGGGGTAAATAACTGGGGTACACTAAATAACTAAAATGGGGTACAGTGGGACATAAAATTATAAAACAGGTTATGTTCCCAGAATGATGACCCAGAGCATAGCCAAAACTAAAACATATGCCCACCCCAAACCCTGTGTTCTGAATCATCATTCTGGGAATGTGATGTGTGTGGCCGTCCCTAACCTGTTGCCTCAAATGCGCACCCCGCTCTGGTGGAGAGAGCGCTGCGCATTTGAGGCAACAAAAAAGTCCCCAATGATAGTGACTCATGACCCAGAGAAAAAAAAATACCCCCAGAGGTCTTATCAGTTTTTTTTTTTAGATCAGTTTTTGGGGCAATTTAGTGGTTTTATGGTGTTAAAATTTGGAATGTACTCTGGACTTGGTACATTGGGGTCAAATTATGGAAAATTAAAATGAAAAGGGAAAATTTAGTACTCCATGGAAGTACTCCATAGTCCTTCCGAATCCCCCTCCTGTTACACACTCTGCATTTTTTTGGGGATCGTCCCTTCTTTCCAGTGTGGGACCTCACCTGGAAAGTGTTGGCCTGGGATCATCCTGGCACCTATAACTCCAGTTTCTTGGGAAGTCCGGCCTGCTCTTTCCCGGTTGCCAAAGATCAGGACCTTTAGGACTTCTTCTTGGAACTGGAGGAATGTCCCTGTGTTGCCAGCGTACTGGGACAGTACAAAAGCGTTGTACATGGCAACCTGTACCAAGTAGACCACAACATTTTTGTACCATACCCGTGTTTTCCGCATGGCCATGTATGGCTTGAGGACTTGATCAGAAAAATCTACTCCCCCCCATATACTGATTGTAGTCCAGAATACAATCGGGCTTGAGGACCGGTGTTGTGGAACCTCGCACAGGGACAGGTGAGCTGCCGTTACCATGAATAGTGGTCAGCATAAGGACATCCCTCTTATCCTTATACCTGACAAGCAACAGGTTTTCATGGGTAAGGGCACGGGAATCACCCTTGGGCATAGGTGTCTGCAGAAAATTTAGACGGAGGCTTCTCTGGTTTTTCCGCAAGGTCCCACAAGCAGACATGGATCTGGTGGCAAGGGATGTGAACAGAGGAATGCTGGTATAAAAGTTGTCCACGTACACGTGGTAACCCTTATCCAGCAATGGGTGCACAAACTCCCAAACGATTTTCCCGCTAATACCCAGAGTGGGGGAACAATCTGGGGTTCAATATGGGAATCTCATCCCTCATACACTCTAAACTTGAGAGTGTACCTGGAGGTACTTTCACAAAGTTTAGAGAGCTTCACGCCATACCGCGTCCGCTTCGAGGGAATATACTGGCGGAAGATGAGTCTCCCCTAAAAACTGATTAGAGACTCATCGACCGAGAGCTCCCTGAAGGGTACGTAGGCCTCCAAAAATTTGGTCCAAAGTGATCGATGACCGGCCTCACTTTGTAAAGCCGGTCATAGGTGGGATCACCTCTGGTTGGACATGCCTCATTATCTGCATAATACTGTATCATACTGTAAAGCGAGGTCTGGTAGAAGATGTCCCCGCTCCAGTACTGTCTGACACTTGGTTTTTTGACCAGGCCCATATGCAGCAAGAAGCCCCAAAATTTCCTCATTTCTGCTGCATCAATGGCGCACCATTCATTGGGCCTGGCCAAAACAGAATCTGGGTGGTGGGCGATGAACTGCCTGGCATACAGATTTGTCTGCTCCACCATGTGATTGACAAAACGGTCACTAAAAAAATAACTGAAATAGTCAATTTCAGTGAATCCAGAATAGTCAATCCGGATTCCAGAGTCGCCAACAAACTCCGGAACCCGTGGCTGATAAGCCTCTGGGGGTCTCCAGACAGGTTCACCAGAAGGGGGCTCCGGTAAACTTGTCTGGGGGGGGGTCGGACTCCTAGTACGAGCGGCATCACCACTCGCACTAGTGCCGGCCACTGGGCCACTATCATGGGGGGGTGCGTGGCCTCGCCTGGTGGCGTCTCCGCCGCCGTACAGGTGACTCATCATGAGTACTAGATGATGTGGAGGACGATGAAGAACACAGGAATGTAGGATATTCATCGTCCTCACTGACAGATTCAGAGTCGGAGGCAAGAAAAGCATATGCCTCCACTGCAGAAAATGCCTGGCGAGCCATCGCCTTTTTTCTACGTGGTGGGGGGGGGTGTCGGGGGGGGGGGGGGTTGGTGGCGGGGGTGGTGGGTGTGTATGTGTGGGTGATAATGTAGTGTGTGTGATTGGTGTAGCAGTAACTGTATGGGGAAAAAAAAAGTGCTGCGGCCAAAAAAAATTAAAAATGGGGGGCCAAATGCAGCGCCCTGAACCCCTAATAGGGCCTGGGTCACACTAAAAAAAATTGTGGCGGACCCTTTAGGTAATATTAGGGGGTCAGGGGGAAAAAAATTTTAACTTTATTTTTTACTTTACTGGTTAACCCTACCTGTCCCTGAGGCTGTACTCTCTCCCTGCTCTAAGGGGGGGGGGGGTCTTCTTCTGTGAGGGGCTCCGATCTCTGCCCGCTGAATGAACTCAGGGGACAAGCAGAGCCGCGAGGAGGGGCCGTTAACCGGCCAATAGCATCGATCCTGGGGGGGGGGGTGAAGAAATCGCCCCCTCCCCATAGATACAGTGGGTGATAGGGGGTGTATACTACACCCCCGATCACCTTGTATCTCCGGGTCAGCGGGTCACACGTGACCCGCATCACCGGAATAGCCGAAAATTGCAAGTGTGAATTCACTTGCGATTTTCGGCGATCGTCTACATGGGGGGGTCTGATGACCCCCCTGGGCATTGGTGCGGGGTGCCTGCTGATCGATATCAGCAGTCACCCTGGTCCGGTCCACGCCCGGCGCGTGGCAGGGACTGAAATTACAATGGGCGTACAGGTACGCCCTTGGTCCTTAAGTACCAGGGAGCAAAGGCGTACCTGTACGCCCTTGGTCCTTAAGGGGTTAATGCCACACAGTTTATGGGGTAAGTTTAGAAGTCTTGAAGACTTTTGCGTGGGGTGTAGGTGAGGGAGAGCACAGGCGGAGGTCTTTAGAGGATCAGAGATTATGTGAAGGGAGGTTTTGGAAGATCAGATATGTATGGAGGGAACAGGTTGTGGACGGCCTTTTATGTCATTATTAATTAAGAGTTTAAACGGACTATGTTGGGTAACAGATAGCCAGTGAAGGGATTTGCAGAGGCAAAGTGAGGAGAGTTAAGGATTGGAGGGGAGCAAGAGTGTTTAATGGAAGGCCACAGAGAAGGATGTTGCAGTAATATGACCAGTAGCTTAGTTGAGTGAAAGTTGAGGAATAAGCATATTTGAGAAATGTTTTTAAGGTGAAGGTGGCAGGAGGTGTTAGGGTCTGGATGTGTGGTTTGACAATGCAATGTAATGTAATGTTCCTTACTATAGAAATAAGTCCTTTTGAACCACAGTTGGTTCGACCCTGTCTAGACTGGGGTGCAGAGTTTTATCACCCCCCCAAAGAGTTATGGACTTTCCTGGTCAGATTCTCACATTGCAGTCTCCAGAATAGTCACGGATTGGCGGCAGGAGCAGCAATACAACTGTAGCATTATGAGGAATGTGGCCAAAGGTAATCCCCAGGAAAACAGACAGAAGCAACAGCACAAAGGATAAGACAAAGACATAGTTAGAGGATTGGACAAAACCAGCAGAACAGCAGGTACCAGGCAACAAACCCAAAGGGCTAGAAAAGTGAAGTCCGAAACCTTATCCAAGGCCACGGTCTAGGGGCTTCTATCAGGGATGGTGAAGATAGAAAAAAAAAGACTTACAGCAATATAAGAGGAGCTAGGGCCAAGGTTGGCCACTGTTGCTTAAAATGGCCCCGGTTGTGAACCTCTTGGCGACATCCATCATACACGTAAAGCAGAAGATAATTCAGGAAGTATCCATTAGGCCAAGGAGCCTGCTCCTTATACAGCGAATGGAGGCTGCTATCAGCACCTGATACTCACCATAACGGACTGACATTGAAGCTCATTCTGATGGCAGTAATTTAAAGGGGTATTCCAGGGAAAAACTTTTTTTTATATATCAACTAGCTCCAGAAAGTTAAACAGATTTCAAATTTACTTCTATTAATTATTTGTTATCCTTTCAGTACTTATGAGCTGCTGAAGTTGAGTTGTTCTTTTCTAAGTGCTCTCTGATGACACCTGTCTCTGGAACTGTCCAGAGTAGAAGCAAATACCCATAGCGAACCTCTTCTACTCTGTGCAGTTCCCGAGACAGACAGAGATGTCAGCAGAGAGCACTGTTGCCAGACAGAAAAGAACAACTCAACTTCATCAACTGATAATTATTGGAAGGATTAAGATTTTTTAATATAAAGTAATTTACAAATCTGTTTAACTTTCTGGAGCCAGTTGACATAAAAAAATTAAAAAAAAAATTTTCCCCTGGAATATCCCTTTAACCCCTAAATGCATCTAGGCAGCCATGAATTTACGACCTGCTAAATAAAACTGTAGATGCTTAGAAACGGATTAAATAGTCACAATTTAGACTACATTTAGTCCATTAAACTGAATGGATCTGCCATGGGTATGCAGAGGTACACATTAGCATACCATTCTGCCAAATACATTCCACATGCTGTGAATTTTTTTTGTAGGTTTAAACATACCCCTACACAAAGAAAAGGGAGAGCTGATTTAGGTCCCATTGATGTTGTGTTTTAGAGTAGGATTTTTTTTGCAATTTTTTTACTGAACCAAAACGCATCTAAATATTATGAAATTAATACTAGCTTTACAATATGTTGAAACTACGATCAGTTCTTTGCTTCATCATCTGGGAGAAGCTGAAACATTTGGCAATAAAGCAATTAAACTTGGCATGCTCAGCTATCTTATTAAAAACAACCTGTTCTATTTATGGCCAAGACATTTTATTAAAAGAACCGATGTGGTAAATCTACAAATGCAGGCGGCCCAAGTTTTTCTTTGTCGGTTTACACTACAGTTTCATTAATAAAAAGGACATGGACAAGCTGGATTTATCAGACGGGATCTTGCAGGGCACAATAATACAGACTGCATGTAATATGTATTCCTAATGATTATCAAACATTTCACACGCTGCAGAAAATATACAACTTTTCTATTCACTTGATGGGACCTGCACATATCCATGCCCTTGCTATACACAAAAAAAAAAATTAAAGATTTAGATGATAAAAAAAAAAAAAACTGTAACAAATCAGCCACAAGTGAACATATCTGAAATCCAAATAAAAGAAAATAAAATCCCATTTCGTAATACATCCATAGAACTATGATGCTGGAATATGTCCACATTAGAAGTGTAGATGGTAGCTAAACATGAGGAAAAAAAAACTTATATTAAAATGTGTTTATATAGCCCAGTGGTCTCCAAACGGTGGCCCTCCAGATGTTGCAAAACTACAACTCCAAGCATGCTCATACAGCCAAGGGCTGTCAAGGGATGCTGGGAGTTGCCATTGCAGTTTTTGATGCTGTTTTTTTTTTTTATGATCACACATATTTTTACATGATACACCCTTCCGTACCCAAGATATGAGGGTTTATTGTTTGTCTGACAATTCAGGTAATAAGCCAGAAGGGTGAGAACTTAAAGGGGTACTCCGGTACTTAAAAATGTATCCCATATCCCCTATCCACAGGGGTTAAGTGTATCATCGAGGCAGGGAGAAAATGGGTCCGACCATGATCTCCAGAGCTCAAGTCCTGCAAGAACACATGGGAATGGAGTTCCTGCACTTTTTCCACAGCAGAAACACCGAGGGATACTTATCACAACCGGTGTAGATGAAGAGTGGTGCAGCTGCTCATAGCAACCAATTAGATTGCTTCTCATTTTTCAGAAGCCTTTATAAAAATTTGACACAGGTTTTGATAAATCTCCCCCATTGTTTCCATTAGCAGGAGTTAAAGGGGTACCACGTCACATAACATCTTATCCCCTATCCAAAGGATAGGGGATCAGATGTCTGATTGCGGGGTTCCCGCCGCTGAGGACCCCCGTGATCTCCTGCCCGGCAACGGCGGCATCCAGAACACGGAGTTCGCTCCGTGCACAGATGACCGGGGTGCCGCGCCTGAGTTCGCAGGTCTGATAAAGATGCATGGAGGGGGTGCGTTGGCCACCACTTTGTGCCGTGGTCGACACAGCTCTGTACACGTTTTCTTTATTATAATTATTATTATTATTTCTTTATTAAATATTCAAAAAAAAAAAAGAAACATATGACAAAAGGTCTTTTATTTTCATCGGTAACAACATATAAAAAGTTTTGGAATCTGACAGTGCCCATTTAAAGCCAAAAATGGATCCCCCTCCCAAAAAGTAGATGACGCCCTAGGACACAATACGTCCATCTAATGCTGCATTCACATCATGTTTTTGCAATACACTTCCCGTATCAGTTTTTTTTTAATGAAAAACTGATTCCACCAAACCTGACTAAACTGTATCAAAAGGTGTGTACAAATTTCAACCCGTATACAGTTAAAAACTGTACACGGTTTGAAAAATGATGTCCGGTTGCATCCGTTTAAGAAAAAAAACGTATACGTTTTGAATAAAGTTTCACTTGTTTGATTGAAATTCCAAGAAAAAAAACTGTGCAAAGTCAAAAAACGTATGGAGAAAACCGGAAGGAACCGTATGCACATACAGTTCTGTACCATTCCCATTGACTCCCATGTTAAAAAAAACGTATATGGTTTAATACAGTTTTTAACCCCGACCAGAAACCGTAGTAGACAACGGTTTTGGGTACGGGAAAAAAAAACTGACAAAACCGTACAGGGTGCAAAACGGACACAACCTGATGCATCTTTTGGCATATGGTTTGCAATGGAAAGTCAATGCATACGGTTTTCAATACGGTTCTGTACGGTTTTCACATTGGAAATGTATACTGGAACTGTATTGCAAAAACGTGGTGTGAATGCAGCCTTAGCGCTACCTACTCATGTTCATTGTTTGTGTGTTCAGTAGTAAAGTAGTCACATACAGTCCGAACACATGGATCATTTTTTTTTTTAAAGAATTTTCAGGATTTTTTCAATACAATTATAACTGTTTCTCAGTCCAGGAATAATAATTACTATATATGTGGTGTAATGCATGTGACAGGTGATCAGACAGCTAAATGACTACAATAAACCGCATACCTGCCAATAGTGAATAATTCCTTACAGGCAATGATTATTTAAACCTTTCCACGTCATAGGTGATTCTCCTGGGGGGGGGGGAGCTTGGTAGCCTGCCATTCCTGTCATCATGTGATCATCCAAAAGTATTTGGCATGTTTACAGCAGTGCTGTGTACACAAATATGGGAAAACACAAAAGGTACTGAACAGAAGTCTAGCTTTGTTTTTACCAAACAGTGTGCCTCCAGCTGTTGCAAAACTACAACTCCCAGCATGCCTGGACAGCCGTTGGCTGTCCAGGCATGCTGGGAGTTGTAGTTTTGCAACAGCTGGAGACACACTGTTTGGAAAACACTGATCTTTCCAGACAATATTACATGTTGTCCAGACCCACTGCGATAGTGAGTAATAGCAGGTTGAAGTGTACGGCAGCATGATTAGGCTATGTTCACACGTCGGAATGTCCACACGGAGAATCTCTGTGCGGACATTCCGGAGACTGCGGGCGCTGGCATAATATGCCAGCACCAGGACCACACAGGAATGTGTCTCATAGACGACTATGCATTCCGTGCGGAGTCCACAGAAAGGATGAACAGCTTCACTCTCTGTGGACACGGAATTCGGAATTTGCTTGCCGGAAACATCTGGCACGGAAATTGCGCCATGTGCACAGCGCAGCAGAATCCTGTTGAATTCAATTTCAGAAATTCCGTGGTGTGAACATAGCCTCACACTCCCTGGCCGGCCAACCGATCCGACCAATGCAGTGTAAAGAGTCGGATTTGATTGACAGGTGAGGAGAGAAGAGAAAACACTGCAAATATTGCGGAATCTCACGCCAGCCCAGGCCAAACTTAGAAACCTGTCTACATCTACACTACTTATTTTATTTTTTTTTTAGAGAATGTGCACCTCTTGGACAAATGTGGGGGACATAGATAATGTACGCACAGGAAAATGGGGATTAACACAGACAAATAATAACACGCCCCCCCCCCTATTCATTTCTAAATTACAACAGATGCAGAATTACATTGTGTGAATGGAGGATAAACTGAGTAGCTTCTTCCAGTGCAAAGATAGCCGAGAATGCTATTGGTCGAGGCATATTTGCCGTAAGTCCGCACTACAACTTGTGCACAGCTGATTCAGTTGGCGCAATGAACGCCCGGCCATGCACCATCACCAATGACGGCTATACATATCCGAGCAGGTTCCGCTCAAAAAATTTACATGTCCCTCGTTCTTTTGGCGGAGTGTGGAATTTGCATGAAAATGTCTCAATGTGCCATGTGCAGGAGAATCCAGTTAAAGGGTATGTTCACACTACATAATTCCCGCGGAATTCCGTGAGCGGAATTCCGCTAACGGGATTACGCGCTGAAAACATAAACATCAGTGTGAATGGGTTTCCGTGAGACCCATTCACACTGTGGAATATCAGCAGCGGACAATTCTGCCGCTGAAATTGTTCTGCGCAAAGAAAATGTTCATTCTTTGCACGAAAGTCCGCGAACACTGCATAGCCGTCAATGGTGACGACGCAGTAATGTGCGGTCCTACCGCCGAAGTATTTCGGTGGCGGCCGCCAGAATGGTATCTCCGCTCGCGGAATTCTGCAAGCGGAGATTCCGTTCACAATCCGTAGTGTGAACATACCCAAAAACTGGAATTTCTGAGCGGAATTTCTAGGCCATATCAACATATAGTGCTCATATAATTCACTGCACATAAACTATTACCATATAGTGCTCATATAATACACTGCTTATAAACTATTACCATATAGTGCTCATATACAGTCATGGCCGTAAATGTTGGCACCCCTGAAATTTTTCTAGAAAATTAAGTTTCTCACAGAAAAGGATTGTAGTAACACATGTTTTGCTATACACATGTTTATTCACTTTGTGTATATTGGAACTAAACCAAAAAAGGGAGGAAAAAAAAGCAAATTGGACATAATGTCACACCAAACTCCCAAAATGGGCTGGACAAAATTATTGGCACCCTTTCCAAATTGTGGACAAATAAGATTGTTTCAAGCATGTGATGCTCCTTTAAACTCACCTGGGGCAAGTAACAGGTGTGGAAAATATAAAAATCCCACCTGAAAGCAGAGAAAAAGGAGAGAAGTTCACTTAGTCTTTGCATTGTGTGTCTGTGTGTGCAACACTAAGCATGGACAACAGAAAGAGGAGAAGAGAACTGTCTGAGGACTTGAAAACCAAAGTTGTGGAAAAACATCAATAATCTCAAGGTTACAAGTCCATCTCCAGAGATCTAGATTTGCCTTTGTCCACAGAGCGCAACATTATCAGGAAGTTTGCAACCCAAGGCACTGTAGCTAATCTCCCTGGGTGTAGACGGAAGAGAAAAATTGATGAAAGGTGTCAACGCAGGATAGTCCGGATGGTGGATAAGCAGCCCCAAACAAGTTCCAAAGATATACAAGCTGTCCTGCAGGCTCAGGAAGCATCAGTGTCAGTGCAAACAATCCGTCAACACATAAATGAAATGAAACGCTACGGCAGGAGACCCAGGAGGACCCCACTGCTGACACAGAGACATAAAAAAGAAAGACTACATTTTGCCAAAATGAACTTTAGTAAGCCAAAATCCTTCTGGGAAATGAGATGAGATGAGACCAAGATAGAGCTTTTTGGTAAAACACATCATTCCACTGTTTACCGAAAACAGAATGAGGCCTACAAAGAAAAGAACACAGTACCTACAGTGAAATATGGTGGAGGGTCAATTATATTTTGGGGTTGTTTTGCTGCCTCTGGCACTGGGTGCCTTGAATGTGTACAAGACATCATGAAATCTGAGGATTACCAATGGATTTTGGGTCGCACTGTACAGCCCAGTGTCCGAAAGCTGGGTTTGCATCCGAGATCTTGGGTCCCAGTTGCCCATAGCAACCAATCAGATCACTTCTTTCATTTTTCACAGGCCTTGTTAAGAATGAAAGAAGCAATCTGATTGGTTGCTATGGGCAACTTTGCCTCTCCACAGGTTTTAATGAACCTCCCCCAATGACCCCAAACATACATCAAAAAGCCCCCAGACACGGATGGCAACAAAGTGCTGGAGAGTTCTGAAGTGGCAGCAATGAGTCCGGATCTAAATCCCATTGAACATCTGTGAAGAGATCTCAAAATTGCTGTTGGGAAAAGGCGCCTTCCAATAAGAGAGACCTGGAGCAGTTTGCAAAGGAAGAGTGGTCCAACATTCCGGCTGAGAGGTGTAAGAGGCTTATTGATGGTTATAGGAAGCGTGCAACCAAATATTAAGTTAAGGGTGCCAATAATTTTGTCCAGCCCATTTTTGGAGTTTGGTGACATTATGTCCAATTAGCTTTTTTTCCTCCCTTTTTTGGTTTAGTTCCAATACACACAAAGGGAATAAACATATGTATTGCAAAACGTGTCACTGCAATCCTTTTCTGTGAGAAATACTTCATTTTCTTGAAACATTTCAGGGGTGCCAACATTTACGGCCATGACTGTAACATTCTCATATACTACCATACACTGATTATATCATACCAACATACAATCCTCACATTAGACTCCCATACACTACAGCTAAAAACATAAAATAACCTTATATCAGTTAATTAGGCTCAGTGGCGCCCCCTTCAGCAGTGATAGCTAATATACCATACACATCACCCCAGACCCTGCTGACTGTTTCCTAGCAACCCCAAACCCCTTAAGGTAACTCCCACGGCAGCCAATCAGGTCGCTGCTTTCAGTTTTCCACAGGGACTCTGGACCTTACAGCTGGCATGTGATTGGTTGCTAGGGACAACTTCTGTAGTTCAGGGACCCTTCCCTCTCCCCATGTTTTATGTTCGGTTAACCCTCTCCAATATATGTATTAATGTGGGGCTTCATTCTATCCAGCGGCCGTGCTGAGACTTGTGGTGCGTCCTATCTACTCCGCATACCCTCCGCACAGCGCCCGATCCGCTCTGCTCTTAACCCTCCCGCTGCCGCGCAGGTCAGGCGCTTCCGCCAGGGAAGCAGGAGGCTTCTCCTCTGTGTGTGACTAAACGCCGCGCCCGGCGGCGGGAGGGTTAAATGACGTCACCGAATCATGTCGACGAGCAATGTGCGCCATTTTGAAACCTCATCCCGGAGAAGCCGAGAGCGGCTCGTGAGCAGCGCGTCCCCCTCCGTGTCCTGCCCGCCTCCTCCTGCCCCCCACACACCGGTACCGGCACCACCACTGCACACCGCCCGGGCCCCGTACACACCCGGGAGGGGGAGAGTGTGAAGGGCGAACCCTCCCCGTCCTCCTTCTCCTCCTCCTCCTTGTCAGCGACGCCCGGATTGGGAGGCCTAGAGGGAAACCATGGCAGGTAAATAGGGGAGGGGGGAGCCGCGGCCTGCTCCGGGGGGGCACTGCGGCCTACAGACCTCTCCTCACCGGCTCTGTCTCTTGTGTTGCAGGAGTGGCCGGAGGGAACGACTTCCAGTGGTGTTTCTCCCAAGTCAAAGGTGCCATAGACGAAGATGTGGCAGAAGGTGGGTACAGGGGCATCCGTGGTATGGGGACATGCCAAGCCTGACACAAGGCTGGTATAGGGGGCATGCTAGGCCTGACATTAGGGTGTTATAAGGGGCATGCTGGGCCTGTCATGGGGGTTGTATGGAGGGGCATACCTGGCCTTGCACCGGTGTGGTATAGGGGGCATGCTAAGCCTGACATTAGGGTGTAATAGGGGGCATGCTGGGCCTGTCATGGGGGTATATAGAGGGGCATGACTGGCCTGGCACCAGTGTAGTATAGGGGGCATGCTGAGCCTGGCACAGGGGTTGTATGGAGGGGCATACCTGGCCTTGCACCAGTGTGGTATAGGGGGCATGCTGAGCCTGGCACGGGGGTTGTATGGAGGGGCATGACTGGCCTGGCACCAGTGTAGTATAGGGGGCATGCTAAGCCTGACATTAGGGTGTTATAGGGGGCATGCTGGGCCTGGCACGGGGGTTGTATGGAGGGGCATGACTGGCCTGGCACCAGTGTAGTATAGGGGGCATGCTAAGCCTGACATTAGGGTGGTATGTAGGGCATTCGAGGTCTGAAACTTAGGTAGTATTAGGGTCATGCCAGGCCTGTCATTAGGGCGTTTATAAGGGGCATGCTGGGCGTGGCACAGGGGTTGTATGAAGGGACATACCTGGCCTGGCACTAGTGTGGTATAGGGGGCACGCCTGGCACAAGACTGGTACAGAGGGCATGTTAGGCCTGACATTTATAAGGGGCATGCTGGGCCTGGCACAGGGGTTGTATGGATAGGCATGTCTGGAACCAGTGTGGTATAGGGGGCATGCTGAGCCTGTCACTAGTGTGGTATGTAGGGCATTCCAGGTCTGAAACTTAAGTAGTATAGGGGTCATGCCAGGTCTGGGTGGTACGGAGGGCATGCCAAGCCGGTCATTGTTGGTATAGGGGGTGTGCCTGGCTGTTCATTGGGGTGATACAGGAGACATGTCAGGTCTGCCATTGGGATGGTATAAGGGGCAAGTTGGGCCTGGCACTGAGTTGGTATTGGGGGGGGGGGCGCAAAGCTGTGCAAACCACTGCACTGGCATCTGTGATATAGAGCACACCATCTGTGGTATATCTAATAAAATAGCTATTTTGTGGGTGCCACAAGGGCAGCTTCTAAAGTGGCATTCACCCAACTTCTGGGCTCTCTAAATCAGTGTTTCCCAACCAGGGTACCTCCAGCTGTTGCAAAACTACAACTCCCAGCTTGCCCAGACAGCCTTCGGCTGTTTGGGCATGCTGGGAGTTGTAGTCTTGCAACAGCTGGAGGCACCCGGGGTTGGGAAACACTGATCTAGTTGTTGCAAAGCTATGATGGGAGTTATAGTTCTGCAGCAGCTGAAGAGCCCACAGCTTGGGAGATGCTGTTCTGTAGTAAAGTGATTTTCCTATGATCGAAAGGACATAAGGGCATACGTAGCGAAACAATGAGGGGGAGCCCACGATCACTGGAAATGAAATTGAGCTCCTTACATTATCTGCTATGAGATCGATGGTTTACCAAGCGCAAACTCCATAGCTGTGAATGGAGCAGCGATCAAGTGACTGCTGCCAAAATTCAGCAACCTACCTTCTTGTAACTTGTGGGTTTCGGGCAGTCATACCCCTAACACCAGATCCTTTTCAGATAAAACCCTCTGTGAAGAATTTATCCCATGATTAAGTGTTAGGGTAGGGGATAACTAGCTGATCATTGGGGGTCCAATGGTCCCCATCGGTCATATGGTCAGTTGCCCCTCCTGATGCGGAGTGTGATCCGCGTCAATCCCATAAGCAGTGAATTGAGTATGCATCTTGGCACTTGGGAACATCTGATATTGTGATTGGTCGCGATCTGAGCACTACGATCATATGTTGATCACTTGTCCCGTGGTTAGGTTTAAAAAAAAAAAAAGTCTGCCCAGGCATGCTGGGAGTTGTAGTTTTGCTACAGCTGGAGGCACCCTGGTTGGGAAACACTGGCGTAGGCCCTAAAAGTTCTATCATATATCTAGAGGTTAGAAGTGAAGAAGCTGATCAGTGGGGGCCCCTGAGTGTGTGGTGCAGCAGGGCACTTGCTTAATTCACTTCTATGGAACTGATGTAGATTTCTGGCTATGATTGATGTTAGTCACATAGAGGTGAAAGTAACAACGGTCTCACAAGCATGTGATCATGTTTAATCTATCCTGTGGATAGGGGATACATTTAATTTTATTTTTTTCTTCATTGATAAAACCCCTTAAGGGTAGGGAGACATGTCCTGCATTTCAATGCATATTTTCTCCTGCATACTTTCTACCTTTTTTGAAGTCAGTGGGTAGCAAAACCAGCTTCAGAAAATATGCAGAAAGTTCACACGTGCATATTTTCTGCTGCAAATTTGCTTCAGCATATTTTGCTGCCTTTTGACTTCAATGGGTAGCAAAATCTGTTGTGGCAAATCTGCAGCAGAAGATATCCACATGTTCACAGAGGAGGTTTTTTGTGCGGATTTTACACAGCTTTTCTGCTGCTTATTTTCTGTTGCTTATTTTCTGCACCATTGACTTGCCAGCAGAAAATAAGCAGCAGAAAATAAAGCTGTAGAAAATTTGCAGCAAAATCTGCTCGTTTGAACGAGCCATTAGCGTAGGGTCACGTGTGCTTTTTCTTTTTGCAGCTGATTTTGCTACCCATTGACTTTATCGGGTAGCAAAATATGCAGCAAAATAAGGCATGTGTGACCCTATCCTCAGGGTGTATTCACATATACAGCATCCTGCACGTATTTGAGGCGCAGGATTTTATACTGCAGAGTCCAATATTAACTAAATGAACACAACTTCATATCTCTGCAACAAATATGCGCAGGATACTGTAGGTGTGAATAGACCCTAAAAGGGTTTACCCTTATGTACAGGATAGGTGATAACTAGAGATGAGCGAACTTACAGTAAATTTGATTCGTCACAAACTTCTCGGCTCGGCAGTTGATGACTTTTCCTGCGTAAATTAGTTCAGCTTTCAGGTGCTCCCGTGGGCTGGAAAAGGTGGATACATTCCTAGGAAAGAGTCTCCTATGACTGTATCCACCTTTTTCAGCTCACAGGAGCACCTGAAAGCTCAACTAATTTATGCAGGATAAGTCATCAACTGCCGAGCCGAGAAGTTCGTGACTAATCGAATTTACTGTAAGTTCGCTCATCTCTAGTGATAACTAGAGAGGAGGTACCTCTTTGGATTTCTGAATGCTGCAAGATTCAGCACTTAGCTTTTTTTTTTTCCTGGATGTTTTGAAGTCCCTGTACAGCAGTGTTTCCCAACCAGGGTGCCTCCAGCTGTGGCAAAACTACAATTCCCAGCATGCTCGGACAGCCTTCGGCTGTCCGAGCATGCTGGGAGTTGTAGTTTTGCCACAGCTGGAGGCACCCTGGTTGGGAAACACTGCTGTAGAGAATGAGTGGAGAGCAGCCAGGTGTATGCGCTGCTGTTCCGTTCACTTGGCACATAAGTAACCTCCATTCTCCTTATCTGTGCAGGTTGTTCCCCAATGATCAGTTAGTTATCCACAGGCGAGGAGAAACCCCCTTCACATAAAGAAAGCTGTAATGGGAAAACAGCAGTATGTGAAATGTAAAGTGTGGATTCAACTTGTATGTAGTATGGGAATCTACTCTCCTCCTGAAGAAAGTCAACTATCTCTTATAGCCAACCTGAGCCGCTTCCAAAAGAAAGTCCGCAATCTATAGACAGGTTAATCTAAGGCATCTCTTTGGCCCAGTGGTCCTTAAAGGGGTACTCCGGTGGAAAACTTTTTATTTTTTTTAAATGAACTGGTGCCAGAAAGTTAAACAGATTTGTAAATTACTTCTATTAAAAAATCCTAATCCTTTTGGTACTTTTTAGCAGCTGTATGCTATAGGAAAAAATTCTTTACTTTTTGAATTTCTTTTTTGTCTTGTCTACAGTGCTCTCTGCTGACACCTCTGTCCATGTCAGGAACTGTCCAGAGCAGCATAGGTTTGCTATGGGGATTTTCTCCTGCTCTGGACAGTTCCTGATACGGACATCAGGTGTCAGCAGAGAGCACTGTGGACAACACAAAAAAGAAATTCAAGAATGAAAGATTTTCCTCTGTAGCAAACAGCTGCTAAAAAGTACTGAAAGGATTAAGATTTTTTAATAGAAGTCATTTACAAATCTGTTTAACTTTCTGGCACCAGTTCATTTAAAAAAAATAAGTTTTCAACCGGAGTACCCCTTTAACTTGTGGCTATCCAGCTGCTGCAAAAACTACTAGAGAACTACCAGTTTTCTTCAGGCAGGAGAGTGAATTTCTTTGGTCCTACCCCCCCCCCCCCCAAATAAAGCTTTGCATTAAAATAATTATTCGTATAAATAACAAGCAGTAGTAAAGAGTTTCCGTTTGTGACCATTTCCCCCCCCCCCCTTTTCTGGATGTTTGTCCCAAAATTACAACAACCACCGAATAGGTGATACGTTTCTGATGATGGTGGGGGTCTGACTCCGGGGCACCCAACAAATGAGGGTCTCGTTTCCCCTGTGTGGATTGGTGAAGTATGCATGCTGCCTTTCCACTCACTGTGGACCTGAGATACTAGAGTAGAGCCCTGTTATCTTTGACAGTCGGGTACATTGGACCAGTGGATGGACCTCAGCTGATCAGATAATCGTCACCTATTCTGTGGATTTTTGTAATCTTGGGATAACCCATTTTTAATAGGACATTAGAGAAGCCCCCTCTTTAGGTACATCCTGGTATTACGTGCATTCATTTAAATTAGTTAAATGTGATGCAGCATTTCCCCTGCACAGAACGCTGCATCGCATCATCTTGTGATGGGGTTTTTTTTTTTTTTACTACAATGCACTGTGTAGTACTGGAGATATGAACCTTCCTAATGTGTCTTAGTTACGTTTGTAAGATACCAGTACCAGGGAAAGTTGTCTCAGGGCTCTGCTTTGAGCTGTTCCTCTGTTATGCCTCTTGGAAATGTAAGGATAATTTGTTAAAGAAAATGAGAGCAGCAATTGATGTGTTCTCTTAGATCAGTGTTTCCCAATGAGTGTGTCCCCAACTGTTATAGAACTACAACTCCGCTTGGACAGCCTTTGGCTGTCCTGGCATGATGGGAGTTGTAGTTCTAAAACAGCTGTAGGCACACAGGTTGGGAAACACTGCTGTATACTTTGGCATTGGTCAGTCAGTGCAGCCCGGTTGAGACTGTGAAGGGACATCAGAGAATGGGAACTCCCAGTTGTCAATCAAGTAGGGAGAATGATTCACAATTATTTCATAGGAATGAAAAAAAACTCTACTAAAGCAGAAGTTTGGAGTCGTGAAGTTAAGCTTTATGTAATAAGAGAGGAAAAAATGGGGCTCCTCAGGAATGTCATTGTCTCAGTAGGGAGCAATTTTTCTGGGAAATGGTATTCTCTCCCAAGCAGACCACTACTGACCACACTCACAGGGAAGCAGCTGCCTAGGACCGAGCAGTGACAGGAAGCTGAGTAAGGACGGCCACTTATGTGCGGGGAGAGTTCTCCAAGCCAGGACGGAACAGCTTGGTCAGGACATGTTCTGTCTCCTGGGAGAAGGGGATTTTGTAGTGAATCTTTTCTAGTGGTGTACTTGGGATATAATGCAAATTGTTTGGGGTTTGTGAACCCCAGCAATCAGACTTTTATAGACTATCCTAGCACTTGGCCAATGCATATATATCTAAGAACTGACTAATACTGACTTGGCCATCAAGAGATGGGACAGTACGCTGCCTGGAAAGTATTGTGCACAAGCCCTGTTCTTATTCTAGGGACCGTGTGTGATACTCTGCAGGCACCATGGTAACTCTAAGATAACAATGTACACTAGCGCTTTAATGAGGATGTGCAGGGGATGTTCCTACTGCTGCCTGACTATATGTACGGGCCCCTGATTCCCGTACCGTTTGCTCTCCAGTATTATAAACATTTATAGTTGGCGCTATAGGACTTTTAATGTAATCTTATTATACAGCATGTCTTACTACAATGTTTCTGTACCTGTACAATCCGATCTGTTCCCGAACGTAGCTTTCCAATTGATGTACAGTAAGTTCTTGCTAAAGAGGTGCTCTGAGAAGTCCCGGGCTGTCCCAGCCGGTAGCGTCTCAGCCATATGCCTCCCACTCGTGGTGCTGCCTATGAGGTTTCCTTCGTCTGGAAAGTATTGTGCACAAGCCCTGTTCTAATTCTAGGGACAGTGTATCATATTCGCCAGGCACCATGACAAATCTATCACCTTTTTGTGTTTTTCTTTCTTTATAAAATTTCGCAATCTATAAACAGTACTTCAATACAGCAAAAGAGAACCTGTCAATCTGTCTCAGGACATGCCTACATTAAAGGAGTAATCTGGGATAGGCTTAAAAAAAATAGATGCACATACCTTCCTCCGCTCCCCCGGGGCCTCCGGTAACCGTCTCCGGTCTCCGCCGCAATCCACTTCCTGGTTGCTGGTGGTCGGACGAATCAGCCAATCACCAGCCGCAGCGCACCAGCAGCCAGGAAGTGTGTCGCAGAGGAGACCGGAGCCAGTTACCGGAGGACCTGGGGGAGCGGAGGAAGGTATGTACATCTTTATTTTTTTACTGCCGGCACTATGGGGGACAATTTTTATGGTCTGGAGTTCTCCTTTAAATCCTGCCTCAGTTGTCCTGGTTCCCTGTGGTCAGTACTCCATGCTACAGCTCAGCGAATTGCTGGTTGCAATGATGTCCCACCTCTGCCAGTGATTGGCTAGGTGGCAGTCTGATGTGTTGAGCCCCATCTGTCTTCTTCCTGGTTCCGGGGACTCAATACATCAGATTGCCGCTCAGCCAATCAGTGGCCGAGGCTTGGACGTTCATGCAGCCAACTATTTTTTAAGCTGCAGCATGACATCTTGACCACAGGAAACCCGAAAGAGGAATGCACTGGGGACCCCATTGGGAAAACAGGCACCGAAGGGGCAGGAAAGTAGATGTCTTTAAGAGAAAGAAAAATTAAATACCTGACACAATGGGAATTTTGCTTACAAATTCATTTTTTTTTTTTTTACAAAAAAGACTTTTTCCGTAGTACTTTAATTCTGCCCTTTCCTGCATTATGTCTAACATTTACTGGTGGGGAGTTCAGAATTCATCTCTAGCAGCTTTGGGTGCATTCATATAGCACCAGTGAGGATAGCACACTACTTCATTGCCCGTGAGTCGTAAAGCAAGGTGATCGGCTTCATTGGTTCAAGTGTCTGAAGTTGCTGGAGAGGAGCACTCTGGTTAACTTTAAACCCAATCCAACCAGAGAGTAAAGATGAATGCAGCATTTATTATTGCATTATAAAGGGGATTCTCAAGCCTTTAAAAAGTATGGCTTAACTGAAGCATAGGCCATCTATATTAGACTGGCAGGAGTCTGACTCCCACCATCTCCGCCGTTCAGTTCTTTGGAGAGGCTGTAGGTCAGGGCAGTGTCACAGCTTCAAGGTTGGGCTGCAAATGTATTCTTCCTTGCACATGCTGTACTATTTGTAGCGGCGGTGAAAGGCACTGCAGTGTTATCCTGCTCACTTGAATGAGACACGCTGCAGCAGTTGCTATTAATAGTACAGCGTGTGCAAGAAAGAATGGATTCTCAGCCTGATGTATGTAAACATCTAAGAGGCTGTAGTCATGAGTGACATGGTCCTTACAAATACAGGAGCACTGGGTGTCAGATCTCTGCTATAGTGGAACACATCTTCATTTAAAAAAAAAAAATTTGGGGGGATTCAACAGATCAAAATGTACAGTGATAGATTCAATATAATTGAAGAATCCAATGTTTATCCATTCCATGATTTCAGTATCTTAACAGTTCAAGACAACATGTATAAGAAACATTAGTCCAGTATTGTCCTCCCCACATTTTGCTTTTTCCTGTGCATCTATTATAGTAACCTGGAGTATGAGAAATCACCATAAACCTTGTATGAGGCCTTCACAGATATCTTCTGGAATCACCCCAATATTGGACCATTTATCCTTACATTACAACTTGAGGTTAATTTGTTGACCCCTGGATATTTGTCTATAAGCCCTAGATTGTTTGCAATTCAGGAAAAGAGGAGAAAAAAAAAACATTTTACAAAACAGAGCAACTCTTGTGGCTTTTATTTCCAGCATTTCTCCACCAGATATTTATAACATTGCCTCTCTGGGATATCACATTCCCTTCACAAGGCACCAACATCTTTCAAAATAGTGCTCAAATATATTCTGCTCTCTTCCCATCCCACAAATTCCTGTATTTCTTGTATTTCCATAGTGGGGTGAAACTGCATTAACCTGTTAACTTTGCCAGCTATATTTCACTTCAGGACATTGGTCCTTTACTTGCGCTTTTCCCCAAGTTCTTGGTGTTGATTACCTCTTTACCAACAGTATTTAGGTTGTGTGAGGTTAGATTTGTGATACCTAAAAAATATATTGGTTTAACATGGAGAAATCTGGCTGATCCTATGTTAATGGTGAGATAGAGGGTACATTTAAAGGTGTACTCTGCCTCTAGACATGTTATCCCCTATCCAAAAGGATAGAGGACATCATGTCTGATCGGGTGAATCCACCATAAGTCACCCTATGTCATGACTGGTCTTTGCTTTGAGCATTAATGTAGCATTCAGTCGTCCCATGTGGACAACCCCTTCTGTAAAAGATTTTCCTGCTAATACCAGGTATGTTTAGCTTTTGAGGAGTCACTAGTGTTTCTGGTCTGATCACATGTTGGGAGAGGAAATATCTTGCGCATCTAGCATGGTTGTAAATGCTTCTGATTTAACCTTTTGATGTCCAGATAGATGGTTTTGTCTGTGGCTAGCTTTATGCGCTATTCCTTCAGACTCTCTTGCCTTTGCTGGTTTCTCGAGAAGCACCTCAGTTTTTTTTGCACCTCAAGTCATTCTTACTCTGGGTAACCTATATCTTATTGCTCTGCTACAGTAAGTGAATGGTGTAGGGGTGCCCATTTTGGGGCCCGCTGCTAGTAGTCCCAGTGGAAACTCTGCAAAGACAGGCTTGGGCATACCCATGTATTAGTGAACCAATCATTTTAGTGGGCACCTTTTATAATAATCAGTACTACAGGAGTCACAGGCAGATTATAGAATAGGACTTTTCTTACACTGGCATAGACAACTGCGTGTTCAAATCCCCTAGGGGGACAACAAAATGAATAAATAAATGTATATGTTTTATTTAACCCCTTCGAACCAAACCCATCTTGGTTTTTAGGACCTAACCAATTTTTGTTTTTGCACTCCTCTAGTTTTTTCCTCCTCCCCTTCGTAAAATCAGAACACTTTCAATTTTGCACCTACAGACCCATATAAGGGCTTGTTTTTTTTTATTTATTTTTTTTTTTTTTTCCACCACTAATTCTTTGTAATGACATCAATCCTTTCATTACAAAATCTACAGCAAAACCAAAAATAAAATATTTGTGAGGTGAAATTGAAAACAAAAACAAACACCATTTTGTAACATTTGGGGGCTTCTGTTTCTGTGCAGTGCACTTTTCGATAAAATCTTCATCTTTATTCTGGAGCTTCATACGGTTATAAGGATACCCAATTTAATGTAGGTTTTGTTTTGTTATGCTACTAAAAAAAACTAATTGTCCTTCTGACCCCTATAACTTTTAATTTTTTCAGCATCTGGGGTTGAGGACTTGTTTTTTACACCGTGGTCTGTAGTTTTTATCAGTACCTTTTTTATGGGACTTTTTGATTGCTTTTTTCTATGTGTACGCCTCGAACATGCAGTTTCATTAACCTTATATTTTAATAGTTCGGACATTTACGCACGTGGTGCACATGTGATTGTTTGTTTTTGATTACATTATTCTATTTAACTCCTTAAGGGCCAGGCCCATTTTCACCTTAAGGACCAGAGCATTTTTGGCACATCTGACCACTGTCACTTTAAGCATAACTCTGGGATGCTTTTACTTATGAATTTGATTCCGAGATTTTTTTTTTTTTTTCGTGAGGTATTCTACTTTAACATAGTGGTAAATTTTCATCGATACTTGCATCATTTCTTGATGAAAAAATTCAAAAATGTCATGAAAAATTTGAAAATCTTGCATTTTTCTAACTTTGAAGTTCTCTGCTTGTAAGGAAAATAGACATTCCAAATGAATTTTATATTGATTCATATATACAATATGTCTGCTTTATGTTTGCATGTTTGGAAGACATCAGAAGGCTTCAAAGTTAAGCAGCGATTTTCAAATTTTCACAATTTTCAAAATAGGAACTTTTCAGGAACCAGTTCAGTTTTGAAGTGGAATTGAAGGGCCTTCATATTAGGAATACTCCATAAATGACCCCATTATAGGAACTGCACCCCTCAAAGAATTCAAAATGACATTCAGAAAGTTTAACCCTTTAGGTATTTCACAGGAATAGCAGCAAAGTGAAGGAGAGAATTCCAAATCTTAATTTTTTTTTTTTTTTACACATGTTCTTGTAGACCCAGTTTTTGAATTTTTACAAGGGGTAATAGGAGAAAAATACCTTGTGTATGTAAAGTGTTAGGCGGGCTCAGAAGGGAAGAAGCGACAATAGGATTTTGGAGAGTGAATTTTGCTGACGTGGTTTTTGGGGGGCATGTTGCATGTAGGAAGCCCCTTATGGTGCCATAGCAGCAAAAAAAAAAAAACACATGGCATACTATTTTCGAAACTACACCACTCAAGGCACGTAGCAAGGTGTCCAGTGAGCCTTAAATGGGCACTGCCACTAAACTTTTTTTTTTTTTGGATCTGTTGTAGTACTTCAACATATCTCTAATATATATCCATTATTTATTTTTTGTTTAAAATATTTTATTTTACACTTGAAAAACTGCCACTAGGGGGTCTCCCTCCTGGTGGCTGGCTGCAGCCCGTCGTGACGTCGCGACTGAATTAGGACCGATGCTGGCTGGGCAATCGGTCCTAATTCAGTCCAGTCAGCCTTCGCTCGCTCCCTGCCTGTCAATCAGGCAGGCAGTAGCAAGCGCTGCGAACGCCGCGGCTGCGCTCACTGGTCTCGCGCGCAGCCCGCCCCCGGCAGGGATATCTTGCACGGCAGGTCGTCGATGCTCCTATACTACTCCTCCCTGGGTAGCACATGATCTGCTAAACAGGGAGGAGACCCTGACGCAGCCTGCCATGCTATTGGCCGCTCATGTATGTGTTCTCCCGACAGCACAGCATAGATGAGGTGAGGGCGGAAGTCGGCGTCCAGCAGGCGTCGGTGATGTTAAGGAAGTTTGCTAAGGAAGTCTGTTTCTGGCAGAGCTACAGCCGGCAGCCGAATACATTTATAGGTAGGAAACAATTTTTAAAAGGCAGGGAGGGGATTAGGGATAGATTAGCACTAGGTAGGGACAACTTTTTTATTTATTTATTTTTTTTTTTAAAGATTGTGGGAGCTACTCTTTAACATCCCAAGGGTGTTTGACTTTTCGTTAAAGTCGGTTGTGTTAATTCAATATTTTTTTAAGTGCAGTTTTTTTCCCAAAAAATTTCAATTTTTTACGAAGGGTAGAGGGAGAAAATGCCCCCCAAAATTTGTAATCCCATCTCTTCTGTGGATGGAAATACCCCATGTTAGGATGTAAAATGCTCTGTGGGCAAACTACAATGCTCAGAAGAGGAGGAGTCACATTTGGCTTTTGGAAAGCTAATTTTGCTGAAATGGTTTTTTGGGTCGCATTTAGGAAGCCCCTATGGTGCTAGAACAGCAAAAACCCACAGGTGTTTGAGGACTTTTTTTGTTAGTCGGCTGTGTAAATGAAAGAAAAATTTGTAGTGCAATTGCTCCAGAGTACGGAAATACCCCATATGTGGCCCTAAACTGTTTCCTTGAAATATGACAGGGCTCCGAAGTGGGAGAGCACCATGCACATTTGAGGACTAAATTAGGGATATTCTCCACCAGTGATTCCCAAACAGGTTGCCTCCAGCTGTTGCTAAACTCCCAGCATGCCTGGACAGTCAGTAGCTGTCCGGAAATGCTGGGAGTTGTGGTTTTGCAACAGCTGGAGGCTCCGTTTTGGAAACGCTGCCGTCCGATACGTTTTTCATTTTTATTGAGGGGACAGTGTAAGGGAGTGTATATGTGGTGTTTTACCCTTTATTATGTGTTGGTGTAGTATGTAAGGGTACATTCGCACTGCCAGGGATTTACAGTGGGTTTCCCGCTAGAAGTTTGCGCTGCGGCGTAAAATTTGCTGCAGCTCAAACTTGAAGCAGGAAACTCACTGTAAACCCGACCGTGTGAATGTACCCTGTACATTCATATGGTAGGGGCAAACCTCCAGCTGTTGCAAAACTACAATTCCCAGCATACACTCACAGACCGTGCATGCTGGGAGTTGTACTTTTGCAACAGATGGAGGCACATTGGTTGGAAAACCTTCAGTTAGGTTCTGTTACTTAACTCAGTATTTTCCAAACAGTGTGCATCCAGCTGTTGCAAAACTACAACTCCCAGCATGTACTGATCGCCAAAGGGTAGTTGGAGATGTAGTTATGCAACAGCTGGAGGTACGCAAATACAACTCCCAGCATGCCGAGACAGCAGTTCGCTGTTCGTGCATGCTGGGAGTAGTAGTTTTGCAAGATCTGAAGGGCTACAGTTTAGAGATCACTGCACAGTGATCTCCAAACTGGTGCCCTCCAGCTGTTGCAAAACTGCAAATCCCAGCATGCCCAGTGCCCACACAGCAAACACCTTTCTGGGCATGCTGGGAGTTGTAGTTTTGCAACATCTGGAGGGCTACAATTTAGAGACCACTGTATAGTGGTCTCCACACTGTAGCCCTCCAGATGTTGCTAAGCAACAATTCACCGGCTTCTGTAGGATCGCAGCATGTCATCGCCGCACTAGGGAGCCGCATCGCCGTCCTCGGCGACGTACTGGCTCCGATCACACCACGGTTCACCTGCTCTGCCCAGACAGTGGGTGGGCAGAGCGGGGAACCGAACTCTAACCCCCACCCCCAATCTGCTATTGGTGTGTCTCTTCTGACCGACCAATAGCAGGGATAGCACCCGTGCCACCTCACTCCTATCCCATCAGGGCGATCGGGGGGTGTCTTGGACAACCCCGATTCCCCCTTATTTCCGGGTCACCGGAGACCTGTATGACTTGGAATCGCCGCAGTTTGCCGGTCTGAATTGACAATTTGCGGTGATCGCCGACATGGGGGGAGTCTGAGGGGTTTGCACGTTATATATCTGTATAGTTTGGACATTTACACACGTGGCGATACCACATATGTTAATTTTTATTGACATATTTTTTTATATGGAATTTGGGAAAGGGGGGGGATTTAAACTTTTAATATGGATGGGGTTAATGTTTTTTTTTTTTTTTTTTTTTTTTTAATACACACTTTATTAGTCCTCTTAGGGGACTTTTAGGAAGAATAGTTAGATTCTAAACTAACTAAATTGATTGGTGTGCCCGGTGCTCGATTGATAGTCTGCAGGTGAGGTAAGCCCTTCGGCTACCTCCAGAAGTGGATCGCCCTCCCTGCGATCACGCTGTGGGGATGCGATCCACCCCAGTGGACCACCAGGGACTGTTCAAAGGTCCTTTTAGATGCCGCTGTCAGCTTTGACAGTGGCGATCTAAAGGATTAATAGCCGGCCACATGTTGGCTATTAACGGCCTGTCCTGAGCTTCAGAGCATTGATCAGACAGGGAGGGGGCAGGAAATGGGCCCTCACGCTGTTGACTCAGCTGATCAGGACCTGAAATTTTACCGCAGATGTCTTAATCGGCTCAGCTGAGCTAACTGGCATTTAGCTAACCTGAATTTAGATGCAGCGATCAACTTTGATTGCAGGGTCTAGAGTACATGTCGGGCATTGGCCTAATCGGCGACGTCCAGCATTAACTGTGGGCCGTGGCTGCTGATAGCATCCGGAACTCACCAGGTATGAAGCGTGCTAAGCTCGTGAGCATGCTTCAAACCCCCTGGTTAAAAAAATTGAAAAATTTGTTTCATTCTAATCGTTCCCTCTTTGTCCCATATATTTTTTTTTTTTATTAAAATGTAAACTACAAAAAAATAAAAAATGTTATTGCTGTGTGTGGAAGTTTCCAAGTTTTCAAGTTTAAAATATACAAACTTTGCTTTTCCTGCAGGGAAGGAATGACGTGAACAATTTTTTTTTTCTCTCGCCTCCCTAAAAGTGAACACACAGTTGTATGTAACCAAAAAAAAAAATCCCTCACCAGTGATATTGGTGCCAGAATATGCAATGCATAGGATAAAAAGTTCTATTTATTTATATATAATTTTTTATTTTTTTATTATAAATAAATCATTATTTTGGTGTAACTAGTTTTTCTGACTGGAAGAATAAAATTGAAAAAGTGAAATGAAAGAAAGGGCCCATTCACAGATCAATTGGGGAGTGAAGTGAAATCTCTGCATTGAGACTCCGACCGATTATAATTTTTTACATATCTGTGACATGACGTTTTTAATAAAGAACAGGGACACATTATAGGGTAAGCTATCATTTACTCTTTAGATAGAGAATAACTGATTTATTTTGTAATTTTTTTTTTTTAACCACTCCAAACTTCCATTCAGTCTTGGTAAATGCTGCAGTTGGGCTTTCCCTGCCCTGAAGTGGCTGATGAGGAGCAGCAGACTGTGCCCTCTGCTCATAGCCAGAGACATAGCTTAAATTTCAAGGCCCTGGTCACACATGTTAAATTTGACACGGTTTCCATGCCCAAATCTGACAGGCCGTATCCCATGAATGTGATTTGGGTTTTTCACTTCTGCGCATATGTATCTTTTATTTATTTTATTTTTTTTAATGCAGGGAATTAAGCGGAATGTTACTTATTTTGGACTAAAACGCAGAGAATCTGCTCCATATGTATTCATTCTTTGAATCTGCTGCTGCCGCAGTAGGAGTCCAGACGTCTACCTCAGGTTTTTGTTGTGGAAATTCATGTCAGGATTGATGCTGATGTGTGAACAGGGCCGAATACAATTTTGCAGGCATCTGGAATATGAAATATTCAGTGAGCTTGTGTATTTCCTTTCTGCACATTCCCTTAGTATGGCATTGAGATGTGTAGGCACATTGAGGTCCTGACATCTGCTATTGAGAACAGGGTGTGTAACCTTTCAGCCGGTGATGTCATTAAACGGAGGTGCTCATTTTCTGGGTGGTAATAAACTTGCATAACTCGTATTTGCAAAACCACAATGCGCTTTTGTCTCCTTTTTCATCTATTAATGATGAATTCACATGGGTCAGGATTTCTGCTGACTTTTACCTGCAGATTTGCACAGGCAAGATGGGTGGCGGTTACAGAACTAGACAATTGAGGGAGATTTTACAGAACTCATCCACTTGCGGAAAACTTATTTCATGCAGCTATGAATGTGCAATGAATCTTTAGATGTAGCAGAGGTGAAAAGATGCTGTAAATCCGCAGCAAAATATCATGTAACTTGGATTCCTGGCTGATTTGTGCGCAGATCCACTGTGAAAAATGTTGTTTTGCGTAAGTTTGTGTTTTATTGGCTTTGGAGGAACGTCAAGATTCGGCACAGATCAAAGTATCCCACATAATAGCTACTGTATAACTCTACAATATAATACAGATATAGCATAAGGGAGTTTGTCAGAAAGCACAATACATTGAGCAATAACCTGATACTTTCTTATTTGGACCTGTCAAGCAACATATACAGTGCATTTGGGGATCTAAGACAATCTGCAACATGAACAGTTTATGAAAAAAAATATACCAAAGCTGGCCTTACACATAAGAAAAAGGGCAGGACAGGACAGGCCAACCATCTAATGCAGTGTTTCCCGACCAGGGTGCCTTCAGCTCCCAGCAACTACAACTCCCAGCATATCCAGACTGACATGCTGGGAGTTTTGCAATATCTGGATGCACCCTAGTTGGGAAACACTGATCCAATTTAAATGGCGCCTCCTGACTCAAAGGAGAGGATCGGGTAGTAAAATTAACACACAGATTTCAATCGGATTCTGCTGCATTGTGTACACAGCAGAATTTCATGCAGATGTTTCTGTTGTGAGATACTGGCTGATTCTGGCGTTCACGGAAACAATATACTTGACTACTCACTCTGCAGCTTCCGCTCGAAAATGCATTGCTGTCTGAGATGGCGTATTTCCAATCAGTCCTAGCGCCCGCCGGAACATTGAAATGTGCGGACATTCTGCAATTTTTGGCCGTGTGAACATAGCCTAACACTTATCCCCCATCAGCAGCGTGTCCCACCATGCCATTCTGGTGTAAGGCTCTAACGGTTTTTGAGATCACAAGAACAGGGATCCGCCATAAAACATGGATCCGTCACTTCCACAGTCATGGGATCTGTTTTCAGCTAGAACAGTATCCTTTCATTCCATAGCCTTTAGTATATATAATTAAATTTGTCTCTGTATTTTTACTATTCGTCTCAGTCAGCATTTATGGGGTGTGTTATTTTCAGGCACAACTTGGGGCGTGTTTCTTTGTGTCTGTACATGTTTTATAAAGTTACTGTACCTACGTATTTTAATTGTTCTACTGATCGTATACTTTAGCATTGCAGGTAGAGGTGGTGTAGACCTTTAGCTGCACAGCGAGATTTATGGCCGGTCACAAGATTGTACCCCATATAACTGATGGCAACATGTTATATAGGGTAAAATAAGGTTTCTTACCATGTCCAGATATCCTGCCCTACTCCATAGTGTAGAAAAGTAATTTCAAAAGTCTCCTGCGCAGAATAGTAGAGAGGTCAAAGTAGCCATCTGGGCATTCAGCATCCTGTTGTAGTCATAGCTTTCCAGACTATGGTTGACAACTATTCTTCTAATACTTGTTTCATCGCACGGTATCTATAGGATAGATGCTAAAGGTGGGATTAGTAGTGGTGTGACCTTCACTTATGAAGAGAATAGCAGTTCCCTTTGACCTCAGCTCTATACTTTGCTATAGGAGCAACAGTAATGGCCAAACACAGGCTCCCTTATCCCCAAAGTAGTAAATGGAATTGAGGCCTCAGAAGTGCACCACCAATCCCCAAATGCTCTGATCTGCCCCCCAGTGAACACAAAAAAAATATTAATAGGCCAGACACACTATAAGGATGTGTAAAGGAGGCTCTGGCAGTTCCATCATATGAATAGCATGGTGCTTTAAGGGTGTGTTTACACTGAGCAAATCAAGAGGAATTCACGCCGATTAACGGGCAGAATTTATTTATTTTTTTTGCACGAAGTTAGCACGGAAATGGGGGAGAAAGTGAAGGGTTTTTCAGCCATTTCCGTGCGAATTCCACACTTTTTTTATTTATATATATATATATATATATATATATATATATATATATATATATATATATATATATATATATATATATATATATATATATATATCAATATCAACTGGCTCCAGAAAGTTAAACAGATTTGTAAATTACTTCTATTAAAAAAAATCTTAATCCTTTCAGTACTTCTGAGCTTCTGAAGTTAAGGTTGTTCTTTTCTAAGTGCTCTCTGATGACACGTGTCTCGGGAAACGCCCAGTTTAGAATCAAACCTCTTCTAAACTGGGCGTTTCCCGAGACAGGTGTCATCAGAGAGCACTTAGACAGAAAAGAACAACCTTAACTTCAGAAGCTCAGAAGTACTGAAAGGATTAAGATTTTTTTAATAGAACTAATTTACAAATCTGTTTAACTTTCTAGAGCCAGTTGATATAAAAAAAAAAAAAAAAAATTTTTGCCTTTTTGCCTGGAATACCTTTAGGTCAATGGGCAGAGGAGATGTGAATTAATTTGGAGCAGAGAATTCAAGAGGAATTACGCGAGTAAATTCCTCTTGAATTACTCAGTGTGAACGCACCCTAAAGCAGTGGTCTCGAATTTTGGCCCTCTAGATGTTGCAAAACTTCAACTCCCAGCTGTCCGGGCATGCTGGGAGTTGAAGTTTTGCAACATCTGGAGGGCCAAAATTGAGACCACTGATTTAAAATGACTGACCCCGTTATGAAACCCAGCACCCGCTAAATATAATGCAATCTTGAAAGTATTTGATTTACATGGTATCGGGGTTTACAGAAGGCGTTTTGGCAAGCAAAGCCTTTCTCGGCTGTTATGGAACCTGATAGAACCTATAAGTCACTGGAATCCGTTGAGCACAATTAATAGCAACCAATCAGATTGCTGCTGCTTTAATTTTATTAAAAAGACATCTGAAAAAAGCAGTCTGGTTGCTATGGGCAACTGCACCACTCTTCCACTACACAGGATTTGCTCTCCCCCAGTGGCTTTCATTTAGACATGTGATGCTTCCTGGATTAATCTGTCAAGAACAGAAGCCTTGACTCACATGTGAGCCGAACCTTAAATAGATGTTGCCGGTGAGCTCCATAATTCTGATATGTCATCCTAACTCATTTGTTGTCTTTTTCTTACAGCTGATATTATTTCTACTGTCGAATTCAACTTCTCTGGGGATCTGTTAGCAACAGGAGACAAAGGCGGAAGAGTTGTCATATTTCAAAGGGAACAGGAGGTCTGTATTTGCTTTCTAGAGATTTGTGATGTAATGTATGTTTTGACATTGAAGTATCAACCCTTGAAGGGTCACAGCTTTCCCACTGTATTTGCATGTTTAAAGGGGTTGTCATTCTATGAAACCTATTTTCAACGTTCGAATAAATTAACATATATTGGTGAATAAAGTGACTTTACTACCTTTTTTTGGTCTTTTATGCCTTCCATGCGATAGGTCTGCTCAGACTTCATTAGCTCAAATTGTACCAGACTTCCTGTATAAAGTCAAGATGGTGCAGCGGGATGGAGATAGTTCGCTATAGAGCTGGGCGGTATGACCAAAAATGTGTATCACAGTATTTTTGTACATTATGGCAGTTCCACGGTACTTAATGGTGTGACCCGTGGGTGCTGTTTCTCAGCCCAGCACTGCGCTGTGCCCCACATCGGGGAACTAATCATGTTGCCCGCAAGCACCGCTCTCCTCATCCTCCTGTGAGTTGCGGGCATGTGCCCGGGCTTCAAAATTAAAATAAACTTCCTACGTTCCCCGTTGCTCCGGTAACTGCCTCACGCTGGGGATGGGAACGTCCAAGCTGTCAGCCTATCACCGGCCGCAGCAATGTCCCGCCTCGGTCAGTGATAGGCTGAGCGCACTGTCATGTAAGGAGCCAGACGGCTTCTTACATGACAGTGCCCTCGGCCTATCACTGGCCCGAGGTGGGACACTGCTGTGGCCGCTGATAGGCTGACGGCTCTGTGACGTAGGAAGGTGAGTTAGTTTATTTTGTTTGTTTCTCTATCGGCTCTATTGGGGGACACAGATCTTGGGTATATGCTGCTGTCTCTAGGAGGCTTGACACTAAGGTAACCAAAAAGTAGGCTCCTCCCAGCAGGATATCCCTGCCTCCAGGCCACTGAGCTAATCAGTTTTAGCTTAGTGTCTTAAGGAGGTAGACACTGGTCTGGAGTTCTCCAGACCAGGTCTCATATTTTTTATTTTTAAGGTTTAGGGAATGTGTTAGTGCTTTATTCCTTTTTCTTTCTGATTTTAGGTGGGGACTCAGGAACTGCGGTTCACTGTTTCCCCATTGCGAGAAGTGGCAGGCATCTTGGATGTACTGTTAACCCCCTCTCGCCAACGGTCAGCGCTTGGGGGTTGTACCTCATGGGTCTGGGTCCCCCTATCTCCCTGTTCGCCTCGCTATGAGCTTGGCTTGCTGCAGGTGACAATGCTGACTGAAGACTACATTCTGAAGACTTCTTTAGGTAAGTTCTTCAGCACAGGTGAGTTTTTTTTTTTCTTTCTCCTTAGGTCTTGCAACAGCTGGAGACCCCTGTTTTGGACCACTATTCTTCCTGAAGCTGGGGCTGGCCATGTAATAGTTGTATTTTTCCCTTCAGGGGGACTGTTTTTTTTTTATTATATGGGGGAGCAGTGTGTTCACAGTAGAGGGGCACTTTATCTGGGCAGTCTGTGTGGAAATGTACGCGCCGGAGGCTTCTTAACTGCGGACTTGCGCACCTTTTACTTTCATTTTCATCTTACTTCGCCCGCTCCGTCCCCCTGGTGCATAGGAGTTCACTACAGGGGGCGTGTGTGCTCGGGGTTCGGAGCGGGCGCCATTATTAAGTTACTGTATTTCTTCGGCGGCCCGGCGGATGTTAGCTCCGCCCACCAAGCCGCAGGAGCGCAAACTGAGCCACCAATCGGCGCTCTCTCGTTCGCTCTCTCTCTCGTTCGCTCTCTCTCTCGTTCGCTCTCTCTCTCGTTCGCTCTCTCTCTCGTTCGTTCTCTCTCTCGTTCGTTCTCTCTCTCGTTCGTTCTCTCTCTCGTTCGTTCTCTCTCTCGTTCGTTCTCTCTCTCGTTCGTTCTCTCTCTCGTTCGTTCTCTCTCTCTCTCGTTCGTTCTCTCTCTCTCTCTCGTTCGTTCTCTCTCTCTCTCTCGTTCGTTCTCTCTCTCTCTCTCGTTCGTTCTCTCTCTCTCTCTCGTTCGTTCTCTCTCTCTCGTTCGTTCTCTCTCTCTCTCGTTCGTTCTCTCTCTCTCTCTCTCTCTCGTTCGTTCTCTCTCTCTCTCTCTCTCGTTCGTTCTCTCTCTCTCTCGTTCGTTCTCTCTCTCTCTCTCTCTCGTTCGTTCTCTCTCTCTCGTTCGTTCGCTCTCTCTCTCTCTCTCGTTCGTTCGCTCTCTCTCTCGTTTGTTTGCTCTCTCTCGTTCGTTTGCTCTCTCTCTCGTTCGTTTGCTCTCTCTCTCGTTCGTTCGCTCTCTCTCTCGTTCCTTCGCTCTCTCTCTCGTTCCTTCGCTCTCTCTCTCGTTCCTTCGCTCTCTCTCTCGTTCCTTCGCTCTCTCTCTCGTTCGTTTGCTCTCTCTCTCGTTCGTTTGCTCTCTCTCTCGTTCGTTTGCTCTCTCTCTCGTTCGTTTGCTCTCTCTCGTTCCTTCGCTCTCTCTCTCGTTCCTTCGCTCTCTCTCTCGTTCCTTCGCTCTCTCTCTCGTTCGTTCGCTCTCTCTCTCGTTCGTTCGTGCTCGCTCGTTCGTTCGTTCTCGCTCTCTCGCTCTCTCGTTCGTTCGTTCTCTCGCTCGTTCGTTCGTTCTCTCGCTCTCTCGTTCGTTCGTTCTCTCTCTCTTCGGACCCGTCTGTCTCTGTGCTGGTGGCTCCGCTCCCCCCTTCTTCAGGGGCATTCGTTCCTTCCCCTCCACTGGCAGGTGGTCACGACAGATGCCAGTCTGTCGGGCTGGGGGGGTGTTTTCAAGGATCAGACGTCCAAGGCCTCTGGTCTCCCCAAGAAGCCCTTCTTTCCATAAACATCCTGGAACTAAAGGCGATATATCTTTGTCTGAAGCATTGGGAGTCCCTGCTTCAGGGCCACCGTGTCCAGTCGGACAACGCCACGGCTGTGGCGTACATCAATCGGCAGGGCGGCACTCGCAGCTCAGCAGCTGACAAAGATCCTCCTCTGGGCGGAGCACGAAGTTCCGGCCATTTCGGCGATTCACATTCCGTGAGTGATCAACTGGGAAGCTGATTTCCTCAGTCTGTCCTCAGCCGACCCCGGAGAGTGGTCTCTTCTTCCGGAGGTGTTCGCACAGATCTACGACCTCTGGGGGACCCCGGGCGTGGATCTCTTCGTCTCGACACAACCAGAAAATTCTGACGTTTGTGTCAAAGTCCAGGGACCCCCTGGCTCTAGCCGTGGATGCCCTAGTAATTCCGTGGTCGGGCTTTGTCCTGCTCGATCTGTTCCCTCCCCCTCCTTCCCAGGGTTCTGAGGAAGCTCGAGGCGGAAGGAGTCCCCGCCATTCTGGTGGCTCCAGACCGGCCCCGAAGGGCATGGTAAGCCGACGTGGTCTGGCTCCTGGACGACGTTCCGTTCCGTCTTCCACTTCGTCCAGACCTACTGTCACAGGGTCCCCTTTGCCACCCCAATTTACAGTCGCTGCATTTAACGGCGTGGCGGTTGAGACCGCGGTTCTAAGGGCCTGCGGTTTTTCTTCCTAGGTAATTTGCACCATGCTCAGGGCTCGCAAGCCCTCCTCTGCGAAAATGTATCACCGTACCTGGCGGTCTTACCTTTTCTCTAGTTACTATTTCCGTTGCCAGTCTCCTCTCCTTTTTGCAGTTGGGGTTGGAACAAGGGCTGGCTCTCAGCTCCCTTAAAGGGGTGCTCCGCCCCTAGACATCTTATCCCCCATCCAAAGGATAAGGGATAAGATGTCAGATCGCCAGGGTCCCGCTGCTGGGGACCCCGGGGATCGCTCCTGCAGCACCCCGCAATCATTACTGCGCAGAGCGAGATCGCTCTGCACGTAATGACGGGCAATACAGGGGCCGGAGCATCGTTACGTCACGGCTCCGCCCCTCGTGACGTCACGGCCCGCCCCATCAATACAAGTCTGTGGGAGGGGGCGTGGCAGTCGTCACGCCCCCTACCATAGACTTGCATTAAGGGGATGGGCTGTGATGTCATGAGGGGCGGAGCCATGACGTCACGTGCTCCGGCCCCTGTATCGATCGTCATTGCGCACAGAGCGAACTCGCTCTGTGCAGTAATGATAGCGGAGTGCTGCAGCGGCGATCCACTGGGTCCCCAGCAGCGGGACCACGGCGATCTGACATCTTATGCCCTATCCTTTGCCAGATGCCAGGGGCGGAGTACCCCTTTAAGGGTCAAGTTTCGGCCCTTTCTATTCTTTCAGCGTCCTTTTGCTTCCAATTTGTATGTCCGAACCTTCCTTCAGGGCGTGACACACGCTGTCCCTCCTTACCGGTCCCCTTCTCCCCTTGGGATTTGTACTTAGTTCTAGGCGCTCTCCAAGACGCACCTTTTGAACCTCTCAGGGAGGTTCCCCTTCGCCTCCTATCCTGGAAAGTGGCTTTTCTTTATAGCCATTACTTTGTTAGAGTATCTGAACTGGCAGTTCTCTCCTGCCGTTCTCCTTTCCTGATAATTCATCAGGACAAGGTTGTTTTCCGGCCAGATCTGTCCTTCTTACCTAAGGTCGTTTCGGCTTTTCATCTCAACGAGGACATTGTCCTTTTGTCCCGCTTCTTCTCACCCCAGGGAGCGCTTACTCCACAAACTGGATGTGGTACGGGCTGTTCAGACTTCCATTCGTCAGTTCGATTCTTTTTTCGTCCTTACGGAAGGTCATCGAAAGGGACAACCTGCTTCCAAGGCCACCATTTCTCGGTGGATCCGATCTGCTATTTCGAAAGCTTACCGCTGCAAGGGGAAGATCCCACCCTTCAGGGTTTCGGCTCATTCCACCCGTTCTGTGGGGGCATCTTGGGCTCTTCGAAACAAGGCCTCTGCCTCGCAGATCTGTAAAGCGGCCACCTGGTCGTCTTTGCACACTTTTTTGAGATTTTACCAGGTTCATACCTTGGTATAGGCTGATGCTAGTCTGGGCCGTAAAGTGTTGCAGGCGGCGGTGGTACAGCCGACTGCCTGACCTTTTTTCTCAGCCCACCCAAGGGACGGCTTTGGTATGTTCCAAGGTCTGTGTCCCCCAATGGAGCCGATAGAGAAAAGGAGATTTCTTATTCTTACCGTAAAGTCTCTTTCTCGAAGGATCCATTGGGGGACACAGCTCCCGCGCTTTTCTGGGGTTCCTATTTGGTTATCTGTCCAAGGCAGTGTTCAGTTAATTTTTCTTCTGGTTCTCGGACAGTTCATGTGGTGTTTTTTTTTTTTTTTTTTTCTTTTGACCTGTCGGTCTCCTCCTATTGCTCTGGGACTAAAACTGAATAGCTCAGTGGCCTGGAGGCGGGAATATCCTGCTGGGAGGAGCCTACTTTTTGGTTACCATAGTGCCAAGCCTCCTAGAGACAGCAGCATATACCCAAGGTCTGTGTCCCCCAATGGATCCTTTGAGAAAGAGATTTTATGGGAAGTATAAAAAAAATCTCTCCTTTTTTTATTTTTTTTTGTAGCCCGGGCACAGGGAAATTTAGTATAGTACAGAGTTCCAGCGGCCCGCAACTCACAGGAGGACGAAGAGTGCGGCGCTTGCGGGTCACATATGAATAGTTCCCCGATGTGGGGACAGCTGCTGCGGCTGATCATTCATTCATTCGAGGGGGAAGGGGATTGGCCCAACCCAACCGGTATTGCGGGATGGGGAAAATTCATATCGTACAGGAAAAAAACTTGGGTATTCGGTATGAACCGGTATACCGCCCAGCACTAGTTGGCTAAATAGTTGGCTAGAATGTATTCCGGAACAGGAAGTCCATTATAGGATGTACACTAGACAGGAAGATGAGCTTATGAAGACAGCAGAGCAGACTGTTTGCATCAAATGGGGTAATGCAGCAAAAAACATACATTTTTATTTATTTTTAAATATGCTCAGGTTCACTGCATTAACCCCTTTCCTGCTACAGGATGTATGCATACGTCCTTGCAGCTGACATGTTCTTACAACTGGACGTATCCATACATCCTGCATTCTCTTTGCACTCTGGGGTGTGGCCCATGAAATCAGCAGCGTGACTCTGCTGTCAATCATAGCTGGGATCCTGCCGCAACTACAGAGAGAGCGCCGGTCTGGGGAGTATCAACCCTATAGATGACATGGTCTGTACTGACCAAAGAATCTATAGGATTGACAGGGGGAGGCTCCCCCTGTCCCCATAGGAGACCCTGCTATGTCAGCGTGGGGACCTGATAGTTTCCATGGAAATAGGAGGCCAGCTGATGGCCTCCTGTATGCAAAGTATGGAAGCCATAGGCGGCATCTCACAGGCAAACAGTCAGTGTAATAAGTATAAAGAAATGTTTTTCAATAAAGTGTAAATAAAAAATAAGATAAATGCCTCTTTCTCAATAAAGCTCTGTATTATCATAAAACTACATAATAGGTATTGTCACGTTTGTAACGACTTGTACTATAAAACAATATTTATCCTATGGTCAATGACATGTTAATTTTTTTTTTTTAATTTGCCAATTTTGGTCTAAAAAGTGGAATAAAAATGGTCAAAAAGTAGCATGCATCGCAAATATGGTACCAATAAAATGTACAACTCGTCCCTCAAAAAAAATAGACCCTCATGCAATAAGTTATGGAGAAAGAAAGGATCTTGTTGTGAAAAAGGACATAAGATATATAAATTGGGTATTGCCATAATCGTACCAACCCACAGAATAAAGATAACATTAGTTTTACCGCACAGTTAACACCATAAAACAGTTTAGCCTCTTAACCCCTTAAGGACCAAGGGCGTACAGGTACGCCTTTGCTCCCTGGTACTTAAGGACCAAGGGCGTACCTGTACGCCCGTGGGAATTTCGGTCCCCGCCGGGCGGGGATCGCGCCGGGGTGACTGCTGATATCTATCAGCAGGCACCCCGCGCAAATGCCCAGGGGGGTCATTAGACCCCCCCATGTCGGCGATCGGCGCAAATCGCAAGTGAATTCACACTTGCGATTTGCGCCGATTCCGGGTCATACGGGTCTATGGTGACCCGGTGACCCGGAATAGAAGGGGGATCGCGGGTGTCCTAGACACCCACGAACCCCCTGTAGCGATAGGAGTGAGGTGGCAGAGTTGCCACCCCTCCTATCTCTGCTATTGGTGGTCTAGACGCGACCACCAATAGCAGATCGGGGGCGGAGGGGTTTACTTTCGGTTTCCCCGTCCTGCCCACCCACAATAGGCGGGGCAGGATGGGGAAACCGACAGGGACCGGCGCCGAAGATCCACTTACCCATCGGCGACGGCAGCGGCGACGATCAGCGGCGGCAGCGGGCGACGATCGGCGGAAGAAGAGGACCGCGACGCAGCTCCCTGGATCCAACGGAAGCCGGTGAGTTACTTAGCAACATCTGGAGGGCTACAGTCTGAGACCACTATAGTGGTCTCTAAACTGTAACCCTCCAGATGTTGCAAAACTACAACTCCCAGCATGCCCAGAGAGCTGTTTAGGCTTGCTGGGAGTTGCAGTTTTGCAACAGCTGGAGGTCTACAGTTTGAGACCACTGCAAAGTGATCTCTATACTGTGCACCTCCAGATCTTGCAAAACTACAACTCCCAGCATGCCCAGACATCTGGAGGTCCACAGTTTGGAGACCACTATGCAGTGGTCTCTAAACTATAGCTCTACAGATGTTGCAAAACTGCAACTCCCAGCAAGCCTAAACAGCAAACAGCTGTCTCTGCATGCTGGGAGTTGTAGTTGCGATCCCTCCAGCTGTTGCATAACTACATCTCCCAGCATGCCTTTCGGCGATCAGTACATGCTGGGAGTTTTGCAACAGCTGGAGGCACACTGGTTGGAAAATACTGAGTTAGGTAACAGAACCTAACTGAAGGTTTTCCAACCAGTGTGCCTCCAGCTGTTGCAAAAGTACAACTCCAAGCATGCACGGTCTGTCAGTACATGCTGGGAGTTGTAGTTTTGAAACAGCTGGAGGTTTGCCCCCCCATGTGAATGTACAGGGTACATTCACACGGGCAGGTTTACAGTAAGTTTTCTGCTTCAAGTTTGGGCTGGGCTGTACCGCAGCGCAAACTCCTAGCGGTAAATTCACTGTAAACCCGCCAGTGTGAACGTACCCTAAAAACACTACACTACACTTACACATAATAAAGAGTAAAACACAACATATACACCCCCTTACACTGTCCCCCTAATAAAAAATAAAAAACGTATTGTACAGCAGTGTTTCCAAAACAGAGCCTCCAGCTGTTGCAAAACAACAACTCCCAGCATTTCCGGACAGCCACTGACTGTCCAGGCATGCTGGGAGTTTAGCAACAGCTGGAGGCACCCTGTTTGGGAATCACTGGCGTAGAATACCCCTATGTCCACCCCTATGCAATTCCTAATTTAGTCCTCAAATGCGCATGGCGCGCTCTCACTTCGGAGCCCTGTCGTATTTCAAGGAAACAGTTTAGTGCCACATATGTGGTATCTCCGTACTCGGGAGAAATTGCGTTACTAATTTTGGGGGCTTTTTTTCCTTTTACCCCTTATAAAAAAGAAAAGTTGGGGTCTACACCAGCCTGTTAGTGTAAAAAAAATTTTTTTTTTTACACTAACATGCTGGTGTTGTCCTTTACTTTTTATTTTCACGGTAGGTAAAAAAAAAAAAAAAGACCCCCAAAATTTGTAACGCAATTTCTCCTGAGTACGGAGATACCCCATATGTGGGCGTAAAATGCTCTGCGGACGCACAACAAGGCTCAGGAGTGAGAGCGCACCATGTACATTTGAGGCCTAAATTGGTGATTTGCACAGGGGTGGCTGATTTTACAGCGGTTCTGACATAAACACAAAACAATAAATACAGACATGTGACCCCATTTTGGAAACGACACCCCTCACGGAACGTAACAAGGGGTATAGTGAGCCTGAACACCCCACAGGTGTTTGACAAATTTTCATTAAAGTTGGATGGGAAAATGAAAAAAAAAAAAAATGTTTTCACTAAAATGCTGGTGTTACCCTAAATTTTTCATTTTCACAAGGGAAAATAAAAAAAGCCCCCCAAAATTTGTAACCCAATTTCTTCTGAGTAAGAACATACCCCATAAGTGGATGTAAAGTGCTCTATGGGTGCACTACAATGCTCAGAAGAGAAGGAGCGCCATTGGGATTTTGAAGAGAAAATTTGTCCGGAATTGAAGGCCACTTGTGTTTACAAAGCCCCCATGGTACCAGAACAATGGACCCCCCATATGTGACCCCATTTTGGAAACTACACCTCTCATGTAATGTAATAAGGGGTACAGTGAGCATTTACGCCCCACAGGTGTCTGACAGATTTTTGGAACAGTGATCCGTGAAAATGAAAAATGTAATTTTACATTTGCACAGCCCACTGTCCCAAAGATCTGTCAAACGCCAGTGGGGTGTAAATGCTCACTGCACCACTTATTAAATTCTGTGAGGGGTGTAGTTTCCAAAATGGGGTCACATGTGGGGGGGGTCCACTGTTCTGGCACCACGGGGGGCTTTGTAAATGCACATGGCCCCTGACTACCATTCCAAACGAATTCTCTTTCCAAAAGCTCAATGGTGCTCCTCCTCTTCTGAGCATTGTAGTTCGCCCGTAGTGCACTTCAGGTCCACTTATGGGGTACCTCCATACTCAGAAGAGATGGGGTTACAAATTTTGGGGGGTATTTTCTGCTATTAACCCTTGCAAAAATGTGAAATTTGGGGGGAAACACACATTTTAGTGAAAAATATATATATATTTTTTTACATATGCAAAAGTCGTGAAACCCGTGTGTGGTATTAAGGCTCACTTTATTCCTTGTTACGTTCCTCAAGGGGTCTAGTTTCCAAAATGGTATGCCATGTGTTTTTTTTTGCTGTTCTGGCACCATAGGGGCTTCCTAAATGCGACATGCCCCCCGAGCAAAATTTGCTCTCAAAAAGTCAAATATCACTCCTTCTCTTCGGAGCATTGTACTTCGCCCGTAATGCACTTCATGCCAACTTATGGGGTACCTCCATACTCAGAAGAGATGGGGTTACAAATTTTGGGGGGTATTTTCTGCTATTAACCCTTGCAAAAATGCGAAATTTGGGGGGGAAACACACATTTTAGTGAAATTTTTTTTTTTTTTTTTACATATGCAAAAGTTGTGAAACACCTGTGGGGTATTAAGGCTCACTTTATTCCTTGTTACGTTCCCCAAGGGGTCTAGTTTCCAAAATGGTATGGCATGTGGGTTATTTTTGCTGTTCTGGCACCATAGGGGCTTCCTAAATGCAACATGCCCCCCAAAAACCATTTCTGAAAAACGTACTCTCCAAAATCCCCTTGTCGCTCCTTCGCTTCTGAGCCCTCTACTGCGCCCGCCGAACACTTTACATAGACATATGAGGTATGTGCTTACTCGAGAGAAATTGGGCTACAAATATAAGTATACATTTTCTCCTTTTACCCCTTGTAAAAATTAAAAAATTGGGTTTACAAGAACATGCAAGTGTAAAAAATTAACATTGTAAATTTTCTCCATCACTTTGCTGCTATTCCTGTGAAACACCTAAAGGGTTAAAACACTTACTGATTGTCATTTTGAATACTTTGGGGGGTGTAGTTTTTATAATGGGGTCATTTGTGGGGTATTTCTAATGGGAAGACCCTTCAAATCCACTTCAAACCTGAACTGGTCTCTGAAAAAAAGCGAGGTTCAAAATTTTGTGAAAAATTGGAAAAGTGCTGCTGAACTTTGAAGCCCTCTGGTGTCTTCCAAAAGTAAAAACACATCAATTTTATGATGCAAACATAAAGTAGACATATTGGAAATGTGAATAAAATAAAAAAATATTTTGAATATCCATTTTCCTTACAAGTAGAGAGCTTCAAAGTTAGAAAATGCTAAATTTTCTAATTTTTCATCAAATTTTGGGATTTTTCACCAAGAAAGGATGCAAGTTACCACAAAACTTTACCACTATGTTAAAGTAGAATATGTCACGAAAAAACAATCTCGGAATCAGATTAATAACTAAAAGCATTCCAGAGTTATTAATGTTTAAAGTGACAGTGGTCAGATGTGCAAAAAACGCTCTGGTCCTAAGGTGTAAAATGGCCTGGTCCTTAAGGGGTTAAGGACGCTGGGCATACCTGCATGTCCTGCTCCCACGATATAACACGGGGTCACGCGGTGACCCTGCGTCATATCTGCTCGTTCCAGTGGCTAACGGTAGTAGGGACCCGGGGCTAATGTCTGGTATTAACCCTTTAGACACTGCACTCAAAGTTGATCGCCGCGTTTAAAGTAAAAAAATAAAAAACATTCCTGGCTCAGCCGGGCTGATCGGGACCACCGCGGTGTCCCGATCAGCTAGGACGCACGAGGAGGGTCCCTTAGCTGCCTCCTGCACGTCCTATCGGCGATTAATTGCTCCAAGCCTTAGATCCAGGCTTGAGCAATCGAGCGCTGATAACACTGATCAATGCAATGCTATGGCATAGCATTGATAAGTGCCTGCAATCAATGTAATGCATGTTACAGTCCCCTATGGGGGCTATAATATTGCAAATAAAAGTGTGAAGAAAAAAAAAAGTTAGTGATTTAACCCCTTCTCTAATACAAGTTTGAATACCCCCCCCCCCCCTTTTCCCATTTAAAATAATAAACCTGTGGTATCGCCACATGCGTAAATGTCCGAACTATAAAAATATATAATTAACCCCTTAAGGACACATGACGTACTGGAACGTCATGTGTCCACTCCCGATCTATAACGCGGGGCCACGGCGTGGCCCCGCGTCATAGCGGGTCGGGCCCGGCCTCTAACAACGGCCGGGACCCGTGGCTAATAGCGCGCGGCATTGATCGCTGTGCCGCGCGCTATTAACCCTTTAGACGCGGCGTTCAAAGTTGAACGCCGCGTCTAAAGTGAAACCGAAAGCATCCCGGCTAGCTCAGTCGGGCTGTTCGGGATAGCCGCGGCTAATCGCGGCATCCCGAACAGCTGACAGGACAGCGGGAGGGCCCCTTCCTGCCTCCTCGCTGTCCGATCGCCGAATGACTGCTCAGTGCCTGAGATCCAGGCATGAGCAGTCAAGCGGCAGAATCGTTGATCACTGGTTTCTTATGAGAAACCAGTGATCAACATAGAAGATCAGTGTGTGCAGTGTTATAGGTCCCTATGGGACCTATAACACTGCAAAAAAAAAGTGAAAAAAAAAAGTGAATAAAGATCATTTAACTCCTCCCCTATTAAAAGTTTGAATCACCCCCCTTTTCCAATAAAAAAAAAACACAGTGTAAATAAAAATAAAAATAAACATATGTGGTATCACCGCGTGCGGAAATGTCCGAATTATAAAAATATATCATTAATTAAACCGCTCGGTCAATGGCGTGCGCGCAAAAAAATTCCAAAGTCCAAAATAGTGCATTTTTGGTCACTTTTTATATCATTTAAAAATGAATAAAAAGTGATCAATAAGTCCTATCAATGCAAAAATGGTACCGTTAAAAACTTCAGATCACGGCGCAAAAAATGAGCCCTCATACCGCCCCATACACGGAAAAATAAAAAAGTTATAGGGGTCAGAAGATGACAATTTTAAACGTATTAATTTTCCTGCATGTAGTTATGATTTTTTCCAGAAGTCCGACAAAATCAAACCTATATAAGTAGGGTATCATTTTAATCGTATGGACCTACAGAATACATATCAGGTGTCATTTTTACCGAAAAATGTACTACGTAGAAACGGAAGCCCCCAAAAGTTACAAAACAGCGTTTTTTTTTCAATTTTGTCGCACAATGATTTTTTTTCCCGCTTCACCATAGATTTTTGGGCAAAATGACTGACGTCATTACAAAGTAGAATTGGTGGCGCAAAAAATAAGCCATCATATGGATTTTTAGGTGTAAATTTGAAAGAGTTATGATTTTTTAACGGCAAGGAGCAAAAAACGAAAATGCAAAAACGGAAAAACCTCCGGTCCTTAAGGGGTTAAACCGCATGGTCAATGGCATACACGTAAAAATAATTCCAAAGTCCAATATAACTTATTTTTGGTAACTTTTTTATACCATCAAAAATTGAATAAAAAGCGATCAAAAAGTCACATCAAAATATGAATAGTAGATTATTTCAGATCACTGCGCAAAAAATTGGCCCTCATATCGCCCCATATGTGGAAAAAAAGTGAGGTCAAAAGATGACATTTTAAAACGTATTAATTTTCGTGCATGTAGTTATGATTTTTTTCCAGAAGACAAAATCAAACCTATATAAGTAGGGTATAATTTTAATCGTATGGACCTACAGAATAAAGATAAGGTATAATTTGTACTGAAAAAATGTACTGCGTAGAAACGGAAGCCCACAAGTTACAAAATTTAGTTTTTTTTTTATAAAATTTTGTCTCCCAATGATTATTTTTTATTTTTATTTTTTGTTTCGCCGTAGATTTTTGGGTAAAATGACTGAAGTCATTACGAAGTAGAATTGGTGGTGTAAAAATAAGCCGCCATATGGATTTTTAGGTGGAAAATTAAGAGTTAGGATTTTTAAAAAGGAAGGAGGAAAAACGAAAATGCAAAAAACTGAAACTTTGTCCTTAAGGGGTTAAAAAAAAGCCAGAAATGTTCCAGTCTTTAACTATTTTGGGCATGCGTATGTCAACAAAAATGTACCACTTACATAAAGTAAAATATGCCAGAAAAAGCAATCAGAACTGCATAGCTAAGTTAAAGCATTCTAAAGTAAGTTCAACTAAATCACTTGCCAGATTTTAAAAAATGGGGCCTAGTCATTAACCCCTTAATGACCACGGACGTAAATGTACATTCTGGTTTGGCGGTACTTCGCGCACCAGGACGTACATTTACGTTCTGTGAATGACCACGAGCATCCAATCATCCATAATGGCAGTAGGAGGTCCCTTCCCCTGCCTCCGTCCGTCTCGTGCTCTGGTCTGAGGTCGAGCAGACCAGAACAGAAGATGACCGATAATACTGATCAGTGCTATGCTCTATGCATAGCACTGAGCAATATTAGCAATCAAATGATGGTCCCCCTATGGGGCATAAAGTTTACAAAAAAAAGTTTAAAAAATGAAAAAATAAAAAGTTGAGAAAAAGTGAGAAATATTTTTTATAAACCTATTTGGTATTGCCGCGTGCATAAATGTCTGAACTATCAAAATATAATGTTAATGATCCCGTACGGTAAACGTTAAAAATAAAAAAAATGGTCCAAAGTGCTGTCTTTTTGTCACATTTTATTCCATAAAATGTTACAAGATCTAAAAGTTTTATATATGCAAATGTGGTATCGAGAAAAAGTACCAATGACGGTGCAAAAAATGAGCCCTCATAATGCCCTATATACAGAAAAATTAAAGCTATAGATTTTTTTTTAAGCGCTACAAAAATATATAAAAGTACCTAGCCATGGGTATAGTCTTAATCGTATTGACCCACAGAAGGGTTAAAGGGGTACTCCAGTGGAAATATATATATATTTATATTATTATAATTATATACCGTATTTATCGGCGTATAACACGCACTTTTTAGGCTAAAATTTTTAGCCTAAAGTCTATGTGCGTGTTATACGCCGATACACTCCCAGGAAAGGCAGGGGGAGAGAGGCCGTCGCTGCCCGCTTCCCTCCCCCTGCCTTTCCTGGGGTCTAGAGCGCTGCTGCCGGCCCTTCTCTCCCCCTAGCTATCGGCGCCGCTGCCCGTTCTGTCCCCCTGACTATCGGTACCGGCGCCCCATTGCCGGCGCCGATAGCCAGGGGGAGAGAAGCGGCGCCGACAGCCAGGGGGAGAGATGGGGCAGCGGCACCCATTGCCGGCGCCGCTGCCCCGTTGCCTCCCCCCATCACCGGTGGCATAATTACCTGTGTCGGATCCGCGCTGCTGCAGGCCTCCGGCGTGCGTCCCCTGCGTTGTTGCTATGCACGGCGCGGCGCACTGACGTCATGCGCCGCGCCGTGCAGCGCATAGCAACGACGCCGGGGACGCACGCCGGAGGCCTACAGCAGCGCGGATCCGACACAGGTAATTATGCCACCGGGGAAGGGGGGAGGCAACGGGGCAGCGGTGCCGGCAATGGGTGCCGCTGCCCCTTCTCTCCCCCTGGCTGTCGGCGCCGCTTCTCTCCCCCTGGCTATCGGCGCCGGCAATGGGGTGCCGGCACCGATAGTCAGGGGGACAGAACGGGCAGCGGCGCCGATAGCTAGGGGGAGAGAAGGGCCGGCAGCAGGGCTCTAGACCCCAGGAAAAGCAGGGGGAGAGAAGCGGGCAGCGACGGCCTCTCTCCCCCTGCCTTTCCTGGGGGTATATCGGGGTATACACGCGCACACACGCACCCTCATTTTACCATGGATATTTGGGTAAACTTTTTTTTACCCAAATATCCTTGGTAAAATGAGGGTGCGTGTTATAGGCCGGTGCGTGGTATACCCCGATAAATACTGTGTGTGTGTATATGTATATGTGTGTGTGTGTGTGTGTGTGTGTGTGTGTGTGTATATAATATAATTATTATTATTATTATTATTATTATTTTTTTTTTCAACTGGTGCCAGAAAGTTACAGATTTGTAAATTACTTCTATTTAAAAATCTTAACCCTTTCAGTACTTATCAGCTGCTGTATGCTCAATGGGAAGTTGTTTTCTTTTTGAATTTTTCACTCTAACAGTGCTCTCTGCTGACACCTCTGTCCATGTCGGGAACTGTCCAGAGCAGGAGAAAATCCCCATAGTAATCCTGTCCTGCTCTGGATAGTTCCAGATAGCACTGTGGGCAGACTGAAAGGAACTCTACAACTTCCTCTGTAGTATACATCAATTAAGTACTGGAAGAATTAAGATTTTTAAATAGAAGGAATTTACAAATCTGTATAACTTTCTGCCACCAGCTTCCTGAAGGGGTTAAAAAAGCAAACCTTTATTTACCTCTCACAATCCTCCAGTGTAGCTGCGTCTACCGATATGTCACAGTGCAGCTCAGTCACTTAATGACTGTATTGCTGTCCTGCCTCAGCCCATGAGTGGCAATGTCTTTGGTGCTGGGGCCAGAAGCAGCTTCAGCAGAGGCCCAAGGGGGTTGCCAGAATTTAAAGGGTTTATTTGTTTATGTTTTTGTTTTTTTAGGCAGGCAGTTTGTCTGTTCAGCAAAAATACATTTTGCTGCATAAATCCTTTTAAACGAGAAGGAATTCATGAAAAACTACACATGTTGTAAAATAAGTGTTTTCTTCATCCGCTTTAAATAAATGACTTATCAGGACACAGGAACATTCACTGAACTGAAATTTTCTTCTACCCATCTTGTCTGGTAATTTTTACAGTAATCTGAGTAATCATGTGATTTGTAAATTCATTCAGTGGCTCCTGTATCAGGCAGTGAGTAGTTTGTGTATCGTATTAACAGGGTGAGATTGATGTTGGTCTTTTTCTGTTGCGCAAGTTCAACTTAACGCTTAAAGCGCTACTGTCATGAAATCTGGGTGCAATAACCTGCACGCTTTTTTGTACTGTGTGCAAGTGGTGTGTCTAGCAATGTTTTTACCTAATATTTGCAGGCTTTCATGACCCCAAAGAATGATTGTGATCAAAGCCACTGACGGTCGGTTAGGCGTGGTGCGAGGTAAGCGATGCCCCGCCTCCCCCACACCCACCCCCTGTATGTCAGCGCTGGGACCACTGTGTGATTAACACACAGGTCCCAGCGCATGCGCCTTCAGCTCACCTTTTTTGGCTGGTTATTATACTCGTGCCAGTTATCTTCTTTCTGGAGATGCACATGCAAGCAGGACAGTTCCCGATACTAGGTGCAGAGAGGAAGCGTGCTCTCTGCACCTAGCACTGCAAGGAGGAAGACTGCAGCGGGAGTGAGCACTCGCTGGGGGAGCGCCCGTTAGATGAGCTGAAGGGTGCATGTGCTGGGACCTTTTGTCAATCGCACAGCGGTCCCAGCGCTGACATACAGAGGGGGTGGGCGTGGCGGCGGGGCATCTAATACCTCGTGCCACGCATATCAGTGGCTTTGATCAAAAGCATTTTTGGGGTCACGAAATCCTGCAAATATTAGGTAAAAACATTGCTATAACCACCACCTGCACACAGTACAAAGCCTGTGTGCAGGTTATTGCACCCAGATTTCATGACAGTAGCGCTTTAACCCCTTAAGGAATCAGCCCATTTTCACCTTAAAAACCCAGTGACTGACTGTGTCTATATACTTGACGTGTATATTTTTTTTTCCCCCACGACAGAGTAAAAGCCGTCCTCATTCTAGGGGTGAATACAATGTTTACAGCACCTTTCAGAGCCATGAACCTGAATTTGACTACTTAAAAAGTCTAGAAATTGAAGAGAAAATTAACAAAATTAGGTGGTTGCCACAGCAGAATGCTGCACATTTTCTTCTTTCTACCAATGGTAAGTGAGTCATCTTATTATATTGTGTGAATTCTGTAGACTTGCCACAGCTGACATGCCTTTCTTTTTGAGGAACACATTTTCAGTGTTAATAGAATTCTTAGAAAAGCAGAGAGAGCCAACCTGAACGGTTACAATCCATAGTGACACTTTTAAGTCTGTGAGCTCATGATACAAACAGCAATACACTTAGTTAAATCTAATGGTGACACTGCCCACACAGTTACATCTTTGTGTCAGCAGTTAACAAACTCCTGGTTACGGTGTGTGTGTGTATAATAAAATATTTATTTATTATATCTATATCTATCTGTAAAATGTTGTCTTTCTAGACAAGACTATAAAGTTGTGGAAAATTAGTGAACGGGATAAAAGAGCAGAAGGTTACAACCTAAAAGATGAAGATGGCAGACTACGCGATCCTTTTAGAATAACTTCTCTACGGGTAAGAGCTTGCAAGAATTTAAATACTCATCCTATTCGCTTACAGTAAATACTACTTTATTCATAATACAGTCATGGTCGTAAATGTTGGCACCCCTGACATTTTTCTAGACAATGAAGTATTTTTCACAGAAAAGGATTGCAGCAACACATGTTTTGCTCTACATGTGTTTATTCCCTTTGTGTATATTGGAACTAAACCATAGAAAGTAGGGGAAAAAGCAAATATCACACCAAACTCCAAAAAATGCGCTGGACAAAATTATTGGCACCCTTTCAAAATTGGATATAATTAAGATTTTCAAGAATGTGATGCTCCTTTAAACTCACCTGGGGCAAGTAACAGGTGTGGGCAATATAAAAATCACACCTGAAAGCAGATAAAAAGGAGAGAAGTTCACTTAAGTGCCCTTCCAATAAGAGTTACCTTGAACAGTCCGGCTGAGAGGTGTGAGAAGCTTATTGATGGTTATAGGAAGCCACTGATTTCAGGTTTTTTTTTTCCCAAAGGGTGTGCAACCAAATATTAAGTTATGGGTGCCAATAATTTTGTCCAGACCATTTTTGGAGATTAGTGAGACATTATGTCCAATTAGTTTTTTTTTTATTCTACCTGCCATGACTGTAAATGTTAGCCAACTTTGATCGCGGCATCCAGAATGGGAGAATACACTGTCGGTTAGATCAGCGGAGCTGTTCAGGATTTCACCGCGGTGTCCCGAACAGCTGAGAGGACAGCGGGAGGTGTCTTACCTTCTTCCCGGCGGTCCGATCGGCGTTAGATTGCTCAAAGCCTGAAATCCATGCCTGTGCAATCAAGCGAAGAAAACACTGATCAATGCATTCCTATGGCAATGCATTGAACAGTGCCTGCAATCAGTATATGCAGTGTTACAGCCCCTAGAGGGGGCTTTAACACTGTGTAAAATAATAAATAAATGTGATCTAAGATCTAACCCCTTCCCTAATAAATATCAAAATCGCCCCCCCCCCCCCCTTTTCCCATTAAAAAAAAGTGTAAATAAAAACATACATGGGTGGTATCGCCGTGTGCATAATTGTCTGAACCATGAAAATATATTGTTAATTAGAGGGGTTCTCCGGTGCTTAAACATCTTATCCCTATCCAAAGGATAGTGGATAAGATGCCTGATCGCGGGAGTCCCGCCGCTCGAGACCCCCGGGATCATGCACGCGGCACCCAGTTTGTAATCAGTCCCCGGAGCGTTTTCGGTCCGCGACTGATTACCGGCGACTACAGGGTGGGCGACGTGTGACGTCACGCCTGCGACGGTGTGTGAAGTCACGCTCCGCCCCTCAATGCAAGCCTACAGGAGGGGGCGTACGCCCAAAAAAGTTCCAAAGTCCAAAATAGCATATTTTTGGTCACTTTTTATACTATATCAAAAAAATTGTACTGCTAAAAACTTCAGAACATGGCGCAAAAAATGAGCCCTCATACCGCCCTGTTCGTGGAAAAATAAAGTTATAGGACCAGAAAAGCATCATATGGGGGAACCTGGTGGCTAAGTATGAATTTTGAACCTGTTATAATTTGTATTTCCTTTTTACTTCCTAGGTGCCAATATTGAAACCCATGGACCTAATGGTTGAAGCAAGTCCACGGAGGATATTTGCAAATGCACATACATATCACATAAACTCTATTTCAGTTAATAGCGATCATGAAACATACCTCTCTGCAGATGACTTGAGAATTAATTTATGGCATTTAGAAATTACAGATAGAAGTTTTAGTATCCTTTTCTGTATGTAGAGTAAAAAAAGTGTGGTCCAGCCATAAGGTGTTGGCTCTTTGTTTTCCATCAAATTTCTATCTGTTTGACCAGAATGTTTGGGGTAACTTAAATATTTAGGTAATGTGACTTGAGAGCCTGGGGGGGGGGGGGGGGGGGTTAAAGGGGTACTCCAGTGTCCCAGAGTTCGGGACATTTTGTTCCGAATGATTGGAGTGGGGTCGTGATGTTATCGCCACGCCCCCTCATGACGTCACACCTCACCCCCTCAATGCAAGTCTATGGGAGGGGGCGTGGCATCCCCTCCCATAGACTTTCATTGAGGGGGTGTGGCATCGCAAGGGCCATGGCTGCTACGTCACAACCCTCGGTGCTGCACAGAGATTTTGGGGGTCCCAGCCGTGGGACCCCCGCAATCAGACCTCCCCTATCCTTTGGATAAGGGTAAGATGTCTAGGAGCGGAGTATCCCTTTAATGAGTGCAGGCACCGCTGCCTAGCTACAGTGGGGTATAGTGAGGAGCAGAATACGCACAATTTGCGTAATGCCCATTTACTTCCAGTGGCTGCAAACAGGCTGTAGGTGGCTGGGAAGGCAAAGTTAGGAGATGGGAATGCCCCTTTTTAATACGTACTAAACACGTAACAAATTCAGCATAAGATACCATGCCAATGAACTGGGATAACTCCAAACTATGGCATCCTTCAGTACAAAGTGTGATTGCCCTTACAACTATGGTAAGGAGAGCTCATTGTGGAGTTTGATTGTTTTCAACTTTGATTCTAAAAGGAATAATACCTTAACCACATTATCAGACATTGTAGATATTAAGCCTGCTAACATGGAGGAATTGACAGAAGTCATCACAGCTGCTGAATTCCACCCTCACCAATGTAATGTGTTCGTCTACAGCAGTAGCAAAGGGACGATTAGACTTTGTGATATGCGAGATTCTGCTCTCTGTGATAGACATTCAAAATGTAAGTTCACAAGTCTCAAGAGAATTACATTTTTTTTCTACTTTTAATGTGTTGACACTGATATTGGAACACTCCGATTTTAAAACGTGTTTTTACTAAAAACCTATCTACAATGTGCTGCCTGTGTAAAATAATAAACCTGAGTATACTCACCTTATACAGTACTCCAGTCACTCTTTTAACACCTTCCTGAAGATGCACTCTGATGACCTTCTGAACAGGATCAGCCAGTTTTTAACCAGCAGAGACTGGCCGCATGTTTACAGCATTAGGGTACGTTCACATCTACGTAATAAGCTGCGAGTTATATATGTGTGAACATACCTTTTCACTGTTGTGTGGTATTGTAGCTGATTTTCAATCAGCAGGAATGGAGTTGCAATACCAAACACAAGCCATGGATATGTGTCTGGAATAAAGGTTCCATGGTTTAATAACTCTTCAGAGTGAATCTGCATGTTGTGGGTTTTACCAGTGAACTACAGTGCATAATTATTATTATTATTTTTTTACAACTGGTGCCAGAAGGGTAAACAGATTTGTAAATTACTTCTATTAAAAAAATCTTAATCCTTCCAGCACTTATCAGCTGCTGTATGCTCCAGAGGAGGTTATTTTCTTTTTGAATTTCCTTTGTCTGACCACAGTGCTCTCTGCTGACACCTCTGTCCATGTCAGGAACTGTCCAAAGCAGGATAAGTTTTCTATGGGGATTTGCTTCTACTCTGGACAGTTTCTAAAATGGACAGAGGTGTCAGCAGAGAGCACTGTGGTCAGACAGAAAAGAACTTCCTGTGGAGCATACAGCAGCTAAGTACTAGAAGGATTAATAATTTTTAATAGAAGTAATTTACAAATCTGTAACTTTCTGGCACCAGTTGATTAAATTTTTTTTTTTTTTTTCCAGCGGAGTACCTCTATAACTAATCTCATCCACATGGTGTGGAAATTCACCTCCAGGGTGCATCTTAAAATCTGCACATGTCCATTTCTGTTGCAGCTTTTTCACCTTTTAGACTGGCAGGAGTGAAATTTGTACTTGATTCTGCACTAAGGCTTCTGTGGTCTGAATTCTCACACAGATTACTTTGACCTTTTATCAGAGTTTCCCAACCAGGGTGCCTCCATCTGTGGCAAAAATACAACTCCCAGCATGCTGGGAGTTGTAGTTTTGCCACAGCTGGCGGCACCCTGGTTGGGAAACACTGTATTTATATAATAACAATATAGCCTAGTTCAGGCATAGGTAACCTTCGGCACTGCAAATGTTTGTGACTACATCTCCCATGATGCTTTGGCAGTATTTTGGCTGTAAGAGCATCATGGGAGATCTAGTACAAAACATTTGCGGTGGCGAGGGTTGCCTATGCCTGGCCTAGTTGTTCAATAAAATGGCACATTGGAGAACTGAAAGTAGACTGTGTTTTCCCATTTTATTTTTTCTCTCAGTTTTTGAGGAACCTGAAGACCCGAGCAGCAGATCATTTTTCTCTGAAATTATCTCTTCGATATCAGATGTCAAGTTCAGTCACAGTGGTCGCTACATGATGACAAGAGATTACTTGTCTGTCAAAGTGTGGGACCTCAACATGGAGAGTAGACCAGTAGAAACATATCAGGTCTGTAATAATCGTCAGATCTTGTTTGTAGGTTTCTTGCTTACTGAAATAACTGAAGTATAGTTCATTCATGTCTGTCTTGTGTTTTACAGGTTCATGAATATCTTCGAAGTAAGCTTTGTTCTCTGTATGAGAATGACTGCATCTTTGACAAGTTTGAATGCTGCTGGAATGGATCTGACAGGTAAGTGTTGGGTGGCCCTGCATTTACTTCAGGGGCACTCCACTTGAAGAAAAAATTTTTTAAATCAATTGGTGCCAGAAAGTTACGGATTTGTAAATAACTTCTATTAAAAAAAAATCTTAATCCTTCCAGAACTTATTAGCTGCTGTTATGATTCACAGGAAGTTCTTTTAAAATTTCCTTTCTGCCTGACCACAGTGCTCTCTGCTGACACGTCTGTCCATTTTAGGAACTGTCCAGAGCAGGATAGGTTTGCTATGGGGATTTGCTCCTACTCTGGACAGTTCCTAAAATGGACAGAGGTGTCAGCAGAGAGCACTGTGGACAGACAAAAAGGAAATTCAAAAAGAAAAGAACCAGTGGAGCATACAGCAGCTAAGTACTGGAAGGATTAAGATTTTTTTTTTTTTTTTTTTATAGAAGTAATTTACAAATCTGTTTGACTTTCTGCCACCAGTTGATTTAAAAAAATAAAATTCCAGTAGAGTACCAATTTAATTTGAGTAAGCAGAAAAGTATATATATATTTTTTTTATATACCGGTTTATATACGGATTTAGCAATAACCTCTATAAAGAAAAAGCAATATAGTTCATGCTCACTGTGCGACGCATGCATTAGCCCTATAGGGGCTTGGTGCAAAAATAAGAATATGAAGGATATTAACGCAGCCGCATGAGTTTTGAGTGTTTAGTGTATTTAAATGAATGACATCTTGTTGTGTTTGTGTTCAGATGGGCATGGTTGTTTTCTGCTCCTTCTCTTTGGCAGAGATAGGTCTAATCATCCCAAATATCTTGCCATCCAATGATGACACACTACTTAGTGGCCCAGATTTACTATTGCAAATGTGCACAAAAGTTTGCACTGCCTAAAAATTGTAGTGTATTTAGTAACACTTTAATATGTTCTGTGCAGTCTCTGTACCAAAAATTAATATCCCTAACTTCCAATTAACGTGTTTGAGTTTAAGCAACACTATTCACAAACTGCACAAGAAAAGCATGGCAGATTCTTGGCAGCAAGCTGCACATCTTCAAATTCTCTGCCTGCCCCTAGCAGCGCATGTATTCAGAATATAACTGACATGTCCACAAACCGTTCAGACTATGGAATCTCCGGGCAGAAATTTTCCGGCGGAGATTCCGAGTGCTGCCAGTGCCTGAATCAGTCGGCGCTAGGACCGCGCAGACACTGCAGGCTCCATTAGACTGCAATGTGTTCCGCAAGTATTTCTTCCTGAAGAATGAGCAATGCCATTCTTCAGGTGGAAATTTTCAAGCAAATTTTCCATTCACAAATTCGGAAGTGTGAATTTGTGAATGGAAACCCATTCACTACACTATACATCTTTGAAATTGCAGGCAGAAATTCCGTAGTGTGAACCTAGCCTTATAAAGATCGCTTCTAATGGAGTGTTCCTTTTTTAAAGTTAATTTTTTCTCTATCGGCTCCATTGGGGGACACAGACCGTGGGTGTATGCTGCAGTCTCTAGGAGGTATGACACTATGACAACAAAAAAGTCAGCTCCACCCAGCAGGATATACCCGCCTCCAGGCCCTGAGCTCATCAGTTTAAGCTTAGTGTCTGAAGGAGGTGGACATGGTCTGGATTTCTCCATACCAGGTCTTATGTTTTATTATTTTCCTAGTTAGGGAATGTGTTAGTTTTTTTTATTCCTTTTTCTTACATGTTTTCAGGTGGGGACTGCGGCTCACTGTTTCCCCATTGCGAGTAAGGGGGCACAGACATTGCGTATATGCGCTGTTCACCCCCTCTCTCCAACGGTCAGCACCTGGGGGTGTACCTCATGGGTCTGGGTCCCCCTATTCCCTGCTCGCATATGGTAGCCCGGCATGATGCAGGGACAAAAAGCTGACTGAAGACTTCATAGGGTAAGTTTCTGACTAAGGTGAGTATTTTTCCCTTTTTTTCTTTAGGGAAGATTTTCAACATCTGGAGACCCCCAATTTTTGGCCCACTCTTTTACATGGGGACTGTTGGGGCTGGCCAGGAGGGATTTTCCCTACTTTCCTTTATGGGGGGTTCTTTATTATTATACTGGGGCTGACATGTATGTGTGGTATTTTTTTCACAGTATTTCCGCGGCTGCATATCTCCTTGCTGGCGCTCGGCGCCCGTTCTTACTTTCATTTTGGCAGCGCGGCTGCCGACAGTATCTCGCCCGCTCCCTCCCTTCCCCGCCGGAGCATATGCGCCGACAGTATCTCGCCCGGGCTACATATTATTTACTGCGGGCTCTCGGGGCCCCTTCCGACTTTAGTTTCGGCAAGCTTTATTGTTATTCATTCGGCAGTGCTGCTGCCGACGGTATGTTCCGCCCCCTCCCTCCCTTTCCCCGCAGGCGCATATACTTTCGCATATGCGCTCGGGGCTGGGAGCGGGTGCCATTATGGACAGGTCTTTATTTTTATTCATTCGGCAGTGCGGCTGCCTACATTATGTTCCGCCCCCTCCCTCCCTTTCCCCGCAGGGGCATATACTTTCACTTATGCGCCATTAAGGTCCGGCCTGTATTTACTTCGGCGGCCCAGTGCGTGATGACTCTGCCCACCCAGAGCCGCCAAAGCCTGCATAAGGGTGCGAACTAAGCCCCAATCCGCGCTGTGTGCTGGGCCAATCACAGAGCCCTTGGTGTAGCACAGCCCCCTCTGGCTATTGGTTCAAAGGTTTTCTCATGTCAGCCACAATTCTCATAGGCATTGCAAAATGCTACTCACAGCTGCCTTAGGGACAAAGGTTGTAACTTAAAAAATGTCCGGTTCTGCCGAACCACTTGTTCGGCCTGCACACTGCTCCCCCAGACCCCCCTGCTATTCTACCACAGTTGTTCTTCCAGACCCGGTGGGTTCGGCCGCCCTTCCAGCCTGCGTTCCCTCCCTCTGCCAGTCCATATCAGACTTGGCTCAGGTCTTCCGGTATGTGGTGATTGCCTTGGAGAGTCCCTCCCTACACTGGCCCTCCGGAGGGTCCCGCCTTACCCCTATACTGCCGCTCTCGTACCATCATAGGGGTGTTCATCTGACTCATCCCCCGAGTCTTTGGGCAGGCACGGGCGCTCCCCGTTGCTCCCACTTGTAGCACGAGTCGCTCCCCTAGTGGACGCTCCAATGGTTGCCGCTCTGGCTATCCAGACCCGCGTACCAGGTCAGTCTCTCTCTCTTCCAGGGCCAGTCTCTCTCTCTTCACCTGGAGAACTTGTGAATGAAGTTTCCGATCGGCCTCTGACTCAGAGGACCGCACGGATATGTCGTACATGGTGCACTCATTGGTTTCGGCCATAAGAGACACCTTCCATCTAGAGGACCCACGAACTTCGGACGTGGCTCCAGAAGTTCCCTTTCATCGTGCCCGACCCCTTCCAGGGCTGCCTCACCTCGTTTCCCTTCTCCAGAGGAACTTGTGGATGAGGTTTCCGATTTGGCCTCCGACTCTGAGGACTGCACGGATATGCCTCATGTGGTGTACTCATTGGTTTCGGCCGTAAGAGACGCCTCCCATCTAAAGGACCCAGGAACTTCGAACTTGGCTCCAGAAGTCTCCTTTCTTTGTGCCCATCCGGCACTCAGGACTTTCAGCAGTCACGCTGAATTTGATGCCCTGCTGGAATCCGCCTGGATGTACCCTGACAGAAGTTTCAGGCAACGAAGAAGGCAAAGGCGCAGTTTCACTTTGCCAAGGACCTCATTGCTCTGTGGACCTCCTCTCCAACTGTGGATGCACCGGTCTCCCGCCTCTCTAAGGCGTCTACCCTGCCGTTGGTCGATGTGGCTGCCTTCAAGGATCCAGCGGACAAGAAGGTAGAAACCTTGGCTAAATTGGCTTTTGAGACAGCAGGTTTCTCGCTAGCTCTCCATTGCTCCTTAGCTGGAGATTTTCTTTGTTCGGCTTCCATGCGCAGCCGCTGGGCTGCCCTTGCCACTGGCTACCTGGTAGCACTCCGTCGCTCCATGTGGCTTATTGCCTGGAAAGCAGTCACCGCCTTCAGGAAGTGAGGCAACGGATGAAAAGAGCTCCCACCGGCCGACTTTTCATGAGTGGTTGGTCGTCTTACTCTTGCGGGATGCCTGGACCACGCACATTCAGCATCGAATTTGCCTCCCTTCATGGGATTGCTTTTTCCTTCCCGGACCCCCCGGTCCCCCTCTCTCGAAGGCAGTTCGGGGCGTGCTCCAGTTCCCTTTCATTCAGGGAGTAGTTGTCCGGGTTCCTTCAGGGGAACGTTTGAGGTTTTCATTTCAACCTCTTTGTGGTCCCCAAAAAAGGCGTTTCTGTTCGCCCAATCTTGGTTCTCGAGCATCTCACCCAGCACATTCTGAATGGAGTCTCTCCGTTCGTTGCTGGAGTCCATGGGTCAAGGGGAGTTTTCTTCCACAGTGGACATCAAGGATGCCGGTCATCAGCGGTACCTCCGCTTTGCAGTTCCGAACAGTCATTTTCTATTGGGGCTCTCCACTTCGGTCTGGCCACTTCTCCGTGGGCCGTTACCAAGGTTCTGGCGCCTGTGATAGCCCTTTAACTGACAGTGATTTCAGTGATTCCTTACTTAGACGACCTCCTGATCAGAGCTCCAACCAGGGCCCAGAATCTGGAGGGTCTTAATCTCCACGTCCGGACCTTGTCTCACTTCGGTTGGATGGTCAATCAGGACAAGTCCAACCTCTCTCCTGGGGCTCCAATTCGACACGGCCTCTGCCCGCTTCGACTCCGTCGAACAATCGGCTGACTCTCTTGCAGGAGTCCGATGACTTAGGCTCCCTGCTCCAGTTTCCATTCGCTTTTGCATGGATCTCCTGGGTCGGTTGGTGGTGGCTGTACCATTCGCCCAGCTTCATCACCGACGTCTTCAACTGGTGATTTTCTTCCGGTGGGACAGGTCTCCTTTATCTCTCGACCTCAAGTTCCTTCTCTCTGCATTCTTGTTGGTCCCTTCTATGGTGGCTACGTTTCCCCCTGCTTTTTCAGGGGTGCTCCTTTCTGCCCCTTCCTACCAGTCTGTCGAACTGGGGAGGTGTTTTCAAGGACCGGCCTGTCTGGGCCTTGGTCCCCCGAGAAGTCCTTCTCCCCATCATCATGTTGGGACTAGGGCAATTCTATCTTTGCTTGCTTCGTTGGGAAGTTACCTTCTGGGCGGGGCTCAGCTTTCCGGCCATCTCGGCGATCTTCGTTCCGGACATACTCATCTGGGAGTGGTATGTCCCAGCCGGTTCTTAGCCGTCGGGGCGAGTGGTCCCTAAATCCGGAGGTGTTTGCGGTGACCTGCAGCCTCTGGGGCGCTCCAGGCGTGGACCTCTGCACGTCCCACCACAACCGAAGCGTTCCTCTCTCTTGGTCGGGCTTTGCCCTACCTTATCTGTTTCCTCCCCTTTCTCTCATTCCAGGGTCTTGAGGAAGCTCACAGCAGAGGGCGTTCCCGCCATTCTTGTTGCTCAGACTGGCCCCGCCGTGCGTGGTATGTCATCGCGGTCAGGCTCCTAACTACTTGCTGCGCCTTCCCTCTCACCCGGACCTCCTATCTCAGGTCCCCTATTTACCGTCTCGGCTTTTGACGGAGTGGCGGTTGAGACTGCGGTTTTCTCTTCCAAGTGGTTTGCACCATACTGAGGGCTTGCAAGCCTTCCTCTGCAAAGAATTACCACCATACTTGGCGGTTTTATTTATTTTATTGAAACTCAGCCTTTCTCCGGTCGTGGTTTTCCCTTCCCCGACCCCTTTTCCCTTCCAATAAGGGCTGGTCCAAGGCTTGGCTCTCAGCTCCCTTAAGGGTCAAAGTTAACCCTTTCCGTTCTTTTTCAACGTCCTCTGGCATTCAATTCTCATGTCCAGACTTGCTTCAGGGAGTGGAACACGCTGCCTCCTCCTTATCGGTTCCCTTCTTCTCTAGCGATTTACACTTTGTCTTAGGTGCCTGCAAGGTGCTCCTCTTGAACCTCTCAGGGACAGTCCTCTTCGCCTTCTTCCCTGGAAGGTGGCGTGCTCTTACCTCTGTTAGGAGGGTGTTGGAGCTGGCAGCTCTCCTGCTGTTCTCCCTTCCTGGTTGTCTACCATGACATGTTGTTTTCCATCCAGGTCTCTCCTTACCTGAAATGGTTTCAAGTTTTTCATCTCGATGAGGACCTCGTCCTGCCGTCTTTTTATCCGGCCCCTTCTCATCCCCGGGAGCGTTTGCTTCACAATCTGGTTGTGGTAAGGGCTGTTCAGACTTCTCAAAGTCACCTTTTCCTTTTGACAGTGTGACTTCTTTTTTGTTTTTCTGGAAGATCGTTGTACAGGACAACTTACTTCTACGGCCACCATTTTTAGGTGGATCCGGTCTGCTATTTCGGAAGCCTACCACTGCAAGGGGGAAGATCCCACCCTTCAGGGTTTTGGCTCATTCCACGCATTTTTCAGGGCATCCTGGGCCCTCCACTATGTGGTTTCGGCCTCACAGTTCTGTAAAGCGACCACACGGTCGTCTTTGCACTCTTTCACAAGGTTCTACCAGATTCATACCTTTGCATCAGCTGATGCTACTCTGGGCTGTGGGGCGTTGCAGGCGGCGGTGGTCCAGCCGTCCACCTGACTGATTTTTTTACCCACCCAAGGGACGGCTTTGGTACGTTTCACGGTCTGTGTCCCCCAATGGAGCCGATAGAGAAAAAGAGATTTTTTTAATGCTTACTGTAAAATCTTTCTCGAAGGATCCATTGGGGGACACAGCTCCCGCCCTTTTGGGTTTCTCTTTGGTTCTCTGTCCGAGGGCGTGTTCAGTTATATTTTTTCTTCAGGTTCTCGGACAGTTCGTGTTTTTTCCTTGACCTGTCAGTCCTCTCCTGTTGCTCTGGTACTAAAACTGATTAGCTCAGGGCCTGGAGGCGGGTATATCCTGCTGGGAGGAGCCGACTTTTTTGTTGCCATAGTGTCATACCTCCTAGAGACAGCAGCATACACCCACGGTCTGTGTCCCCCAATGGATCCTTCGAGAGAGAGATTTTACGGTAAGCATTAAAAAAATCTTCTTTTTGCAACAAAAGTACTACACCGCTGCTTGAAGAATTGTCACTGACTGATAAGTGTCATTAAAAGGGGTAATTCCAGGGGGAAAAAAAATATAATCAACTCTCTGCAGAAAGTTAAACAAATTAGTAAATTACTTCTATTAAGAATCTTAATCCTTCCAGTAGTTATCATCTGCTGAAGTTGAGTTGTTCTTTTCTGTCTGACAACAGTGCTCTCTGCTGACACCTCTGCTTGTCTGAGGAACTGTCCCGAGAAGGAGCAAATCCCCATAGCAAACCTCTGATGCTTCGGACAGTTCCTGAGACAAGCAGAGATGTCAGCAGAGCACTGTTGTCATACAGTAAATAATTCAATTTCAGCAGCTGATAACTACTGGAAGGATTAAGATTTTTTTTAATAGAAGTAATTTACAAATGTTTAACTTTCTGGAGCCATTTGATATATAATTATTATTAATTTGTATATATGTGTGTGTGTATATGTGTGTGTGTGTGTGTGTGTGTGTGTGTGTGTGTGTGTGTGTGTGTGTGTGTATATGTATATATATATATATATATATATATATATATATATATATATATATATATATATATATATATATATATATATATACACACACACTTATTATTAATAATTATTATTATAATTCTGTACATGCTCACACACATTAGATAGGAGTTTCCCAATCTGGGTGCCTCCAGGTGTTGCAAAAATACAACTCCCAGGCATGCCTGGACTTTAGTTTTGCAGCAGCTGGAGGCACCCTGATTGGGAAACACTGCACTATAGAATGTACACAGCTGTGCCTAGTAGTGTAGCTCCGTACCGGGTACATGGTAAACAATGAAGAGGCTATAGTGCTTGCTGGTGTGTCACAGGCCATTCAAGTAACCTGATTGTTAGTCGCAGCAAAACATGCTGCATATGAATCCACCTATCCTATGAAACCTATATCTTATGTTGAGTCATATATAATTTATTTTTTCAGCGCGATTATGACTGGCTCTTACAACAACTTCTTCAGAATGTTTGACAGAAACACTCGCCGAGATATCACCTTGGAAGCATCTAGGGAGAGCAGCAAACCTCGTGCCATTTTAAAGCCAAGGAAAGTCTGTACCGGTGGTAAGAGGAAGAAAGATGAGATCAACGTTGACAGCCTAGATTTCAACAAAAAGATTCTACACACTGCATGGCACCCAAAAGAGAATATTATCGCTGTTGCTGCCACCAATAATTTGTATATATTTCAGGACAAAGTTAATTAAAGATGGCATTTTCTTTCTTTTTTTTTTTTTTTTTTTTTTTTTTTTCTTTTTGTCCATATTTTTATTTTTTGAGGACAAAGTCTTGTTCTTGCATAGTTAAACCTAGTTGTTTATCTGTAAGAGATCAGACATCACTGTCCTTCCGGTAAAGAACATGGATACCTCTATAGAGAGTAAAAGCTGGCCTGGATTTTATGTCACAGCAGCGATCGGTTATCAGTGGGTGGAAGAGAGGGCCCAGTGTTCAATTTACAAAGTGCAAATCTGGTATAAGCCGAACCGATTAAGGCCGGTATATGTTGTTCTTAACCTTGTTACCATTTCATAGACCAAGAGGGTGACCACAGGGAAATCAGATTATTTTTCCACATTTTTTTCTTTTCTTTTTATTTTTTTTATCTGCTTTGCAGTAATTTGGGTTTCCTAAAAAAAACTAAATAAAAAAAAACACAACAAACATGCATTGTGTTAATGCCTGTAACATTCCTTTTCTGGCCTTTCTTAGGTATTTTACATTTTGGCACTTAAAACTGAGCTAAACAGTTTTTTGGTTTTCATTTTATTTATTTTTTTTGTTCGTATTTTTCCCCCTTCCCGTGTATATTTACTTACTGTAATAACCACGCCTCCTTGTGGAAACCACTTAATAAAATAACAAAGTATAAAAAAGTGTTTTTAAATTTGATCTTACGTATTCAGTCTTTTCATTTTAATTTATTTTTTTATTTTCCTGTTTCTTGACCACCTTCAGACAGTTGCACATAAACACCGGTGCAAGACTACCCTGTAATTTTTGTTCTCAATGGCTTTATTTTTTCTTTTGTGCATGACATGGTGCATTCCAAATGTTGATCAAGTATGGAAGAAAATTTGGTAAATACACTTGTGATAGATGGAACATTTGGGAAGCTCTTTTGCTGCATGGGTCAGCTCTTAAAAAATGCATTGCATCAGGTAAAGAAATAAATATTTTTGACCTTTCGTAGTCACTATATAATGGTTATGCCTGTGAACTTAGGGCCCTGGTGACTGAAAAAAAAAAAAATACAGGGATTTTGCACAGTATTATGCAGAACTGCTATATGTAGACCATAATTGACTAATCATACCTAATGTGCATTATTTTATGATTTATATATTTTTCTAGTTTTTTATACATATTTTTTCATGTTTTTTTTGTCATTGAACTTCAACCCGTTTTTCTTTCTACAAATGCCAAACTTTTTTTTTCCCCTTCAACCATAAAAGGATAGCCGCAATGAACAAATGGGTTTAACAGAAAAAACGTTCTGCTCAAGTCCGTTTCCTAAAGCTAACATGTAAATACGCTTTAGTATTAGGAAACGTGGACTAGGACCAAGTTGAGCGATTGTTTTTTTTTTTTTGCCTCCATGATGACAAGATGTGGGTTGACCTGATGTCTTGGTTAGTTATGGTGATATGCAAGAACAAAATATGTACCTCATCCCCCAAATTTGCCAATAGAGAGCCACCTTTTGCATTAGGTGGAGTAAAAATTTTGTTTAGTTTTAAAGAGAAAAAAAATTAAGAGTTTTTAAATTGGAAGGTGGGGGGGGGCGGGATAAAAATTGGTTATGACACTACTTAACACTGCAAAGCTGGAGAACTTTTTTTTTTCTGGCCATAAGATCCGACCACATACGTAAATAGGCCTATACAACAGGATTGTATATACTTGTTCAGTTATTTTGACCAAAAAAGTTTAATAAATTTTAAATGTTTACCTGAATTTGCTTTGTCTATGGTAACATTTTATTTGTACATACTTGTGTGCCTTTTTAAAGTTATTGCATTATCTATTTACTTTTAATTCCTGTGGTTTACTTGGTTTACAAATGAGAAATAATGCATAAGAATCTTAATGTTGCAGCAATTTTATTTTTATATAATATATAGATAGAGAGATAGATAGAGAGAGAGAGATAGATATATAGATATATAGATATATAGATATATAGATATATAGATATATAGATATATAGATATATAGATATATAGATATATAGATATATAGATATAGATATATAGATATATAGATATATATAGATATAGATAGATATAGATAGATATAGATAGATATAGATATATATAGATATATATAGATATATATAGATATATATAGATATATATAGATATATATAGATATATATAGATATATATAGATATATAGATATATATATATAGATATATATATATATATATATATATAGATATATATATAAAAAAAATTTTTCAGAGGTGGTCATATTGAGGGTTCACGTATTGGTCATTGTCTGTATGAATAATGTAGCAGAGTATTGTGTGTGCTTTTGTGATAGCTGTAATAATACCCATAAACAAAAATTTTTTGGGAAAGAATATTGTGCAGCCACCTATGCTAGAGATGATGTAGTGGCAGCTGCATATAAAGACTTACCTGTGTGTATTGTGCAGCAGGTAGGCTCTATCCATGATGGAAACTTTCTTTAAAAAGCTCTGTATCTTACCTTTTATTCTTGCTCACATAGTGAAATCTTCCAGCAGGAGAAAGTGGGCATTTGCCAGCAGGTGTGACCTCACCGAAGCCTGCTGGGGGACCACTTCCGCCCGCACATTGTTGCATCATTGTGATGAATAGAAGACATCAGGCTCTGTGCAGCAGCTTTCAGTCTGTGTATCTTTCATTGAGGCTCTGTGCAAATAAACACTTCCTGAGTTTGGTCTCCTGCCATTACAAGCAGGAGACCAAAATCTGAGATTTTGACCAGACAGAATGAGTTCTGGCCAAGAAGGGAGACCCCTGGTGGCCAGAAGTATACAGCAGAAAAACTAAATTTTTTTTTTTTTTTATGAAAGCCAATTACAAAAGTTTTTTAAAAATGTTTAATCCCTTAAGAACCGAGGTCATTTGGGCCTTAAGGACCAGAGTATTTTTTGCACATCTGACCACTGTCACTTAAAGCATTAACTCTGGGATGCTTTTACTTATGAATTTGATTCAGAACTTGTTTTGGTCGATACTTGCATCGTTTCTTGGTGAAAAATTCCCAAATTTCATGAAAAATTCGAAAATGTATTTTTCTAACTTTGAAGCTCTCTGCTTGTGAGGAAAATAGACATTCCAAATAAATTATATATTGATTCACATATACAATATGTCTACTTTATGTTTGCATTATAAAGTTGACATGTTTTTAGTTTTGGAAGACATCAGAGGGCTTCAAAGTTCAGCAGCAATTTCCCAATTTTTCACAATTTTCAATCAAATTTTTAGGGACCAGTTCAGTTTTGAAGTGAATTTAAGGGGTCTTCATATTAGACATACCCTTTAGGTGTTTCACAGAAAGTGCAGCAAAGTAAAGGAGAGATTTCAAAATCTCAATTTTTTACACTAACGTTCTTGTAGACCCAGTTTTTGAGTTTTTACAAGGGGTAAAAGGAGAAAATGCCCTCCAATATGTGTAACTCAATTTCTCTAGAGTAAGAAACTACCCCCATGCTACCAGTACAGTGGAACACCCCCCCCCCCCCCCCCCCTACAACCCCATTTTGGAAACTACACCCCTTACGGAATGTAATAAGGGGTGCAGTTAGTATTTACACCCCACAGGTGTTTGACAGACTTTTGGAACAGTGTCTGGAGAAAAAGGGAACAAGACCGACGGACGGCGCCTCGTGTAATACCCAGGGATAAGATAGTAGTGAGTGGGGGGCAAGCCCGTGGAGCTTATAGATGGCTGCTCACCTTGTGATAGTAGTATATGCACATTTAACCCTCAATCAAGTTGGGGTACTGTAGGTGCGAGCCGCTGCTGAGCCAAATCGTTGCAGGAGAAGACAAAGTCGTCCTGGAGTAGGTAGTAGAAAAAGGCAGGGAAAAAAAAACTTTAAGTCGGCGCTGCTGACTTGTGAGAAGGATGAGGCTTAGCCAGAGGTAATGGAAAAGTCCTCAGCAGTACATTTTATTGAAAGAAAATAAAAGACTGACAGGATTACACGTTTCGGTAGGTTTATATGGTAACAGTGTTTTGGGGCCATATAAACCTGTCTATACTGTTATCATGTTACCCTGATCTGAGGAAGAGGTATCCTCGGGAAACACGTAATCCTGTCCGTTTTTTAAAATTTTCTTTTAATAAAATTTCCTGCTGAGGACTTTTCTATTACCTCTGGCTTAGCCTATTCCATCTCACAAGAGTCAGCAGCGCAGACTTCAAGGTTTTGTTTTTTTCCTGCCTTTCTTCTACTACGTTTAGAACAGTAGGCTGTTCAAATGAAAAATTTTTTTTTTCACGGTCCACTGTTCCACTGTCAGACACCTGTGGGGTGTAAATGCTCACTGCACCCCTTTTTTTTTTTCCTATTGCCCCTTGTGAAAATGAAAAAATTTGGGATGACATCAGCATTTTAGTGAAAAAATAAAACCTTTTTCATTTTCACAGAAAATGTTTCCAACACCTTTGGGGTGTTAAGGCTCACTATACCCCTTGTTACATTCCTTAATAGGTGTAGTTTCCAAAATGGGGTCACGTGGGTGTTTTTTATTTTATTTGTCAGAACCGGCAAATCACCTTAAATCTACATGACTCACTCACTCATGAGCCCTGTTGTGTTCCCGCAGAGCATTTTACGTCCACGTGCGTGCGTGCGCGCCTACGTCCACAGCGCCTTTATTCCCGGCACTTCGCTTATGTGTGTGTACTTGGTGTTACTACGTCCACAGCGCCTTATATGCGGCTTTCAGCCGCGGCGCTGTCTCGGGCCGGGTGTTCTCTGCGCCAGCTTACTTTCACTTTGCCGGCAGCGCCTTATATGCTGGCTTACTTTCTTTTCTCCGGCAGTCTCTTTCGGCGCTTGGCAGCCCGCTCTATTCCCCCGAGCACATAAGCGGCCTACAGGTGCGCTCGGGACAAGGAGCGGGTGCCATGACAGTTTTCTCTTCGGCCGGTCTGTAGCTCCGCCCACAGGGCTGGAAGCTCTCAGAGGCGCGAAGCAGCCTCCAATCAGCGCCTTGGGTGCGATTTCCAGTAGGATGGGGTCAGTTACTTAGTGCCTTGCTTCAGGCATGCCCCTCTCTTCCTATTGGCTGGCCTGTTCACTCTCTCTAGCTGCACAGAGCGAGTTTCCTCACTGCAGCTGACAGGGGACACAGACTAGGGTGAGAAAGTTCCTATCTCCCTTTTTTTCCCACATAATGTCTGTACCCAGAGCTGTTCCTCCCTCTAAACAGAGACCTGGAACTTCAGTGACTTACTATCTCTGTAAGCACTGTAATACCAAGATGTCTGGCTCTGCTGAGCCCACTTGCCCTGCCTGCTCCCCCTGATGCCCCTTCGGTCCCGGTGGATTCAGCCGCTCCACCAGCCTGGGTTTCTTCCCTGTCCCAGTATATGGCTGACTTGACCTAAGTCTCCCGTTCGGTGGCTGAGGCCACCCGGGAAGTGGTGTCCGCCTTGAAGGGGTCTTCCCTGCGCAGGACCTCTGGAAGGGCCCGCTTCTCGTCTCCACATACTTCACGCTCTCACAAGCGTCCTAGGGGTGCCTTGACTGACTCTTCCAATGAGTCTTCAGATAGACGTGAGTGTTCCCCTCGTGGGTCTCTTTCCACCCCCCCGTCATCTGGACACAAACATCGCTCCTCCAGAGGACGTTCTCGGAGTCGCCGCTCTGCCACGCCAGAGCCGCGTACTGTCAGGGTCGCCCCCCTCCAGGACTGCCTCTACTCATTCTCATTCCCCTGGTGGACGAGGCTTCTGAGCCGGCATCTGACTCAGAGGACCGCCCGGACTCCGTTGCAACGGTGAACTCTTTGGTGACCGCCCTAAGAGACACCTTTCACTTAGAGGACCCAGGATCTTCGGATGTCAATCCAGGAGTATACTTTCATCGTGCTAAGCCAGCACCTCAAAAGTTCAGCTCTCACGCTGACTTTGACGACATTCTGGAAACCGCATGGAAACATCCAGACAAGAGGTTCCTGGGAATCAAGACAATTCAAGAACGTTATCCATTTGACAAGGTCTTTGTCACTAAGGTGGTTTCACCTCCCTCGGGGGATCCACCAATTTCCCGGATCTCTAAAGCGACTACACTGCCTCTGGCAGATGCCGCTGCCTTCAAGGATCCCACGGACAAGAAGGTAGAATCCTTAGCAAAGTTTGCCACTGAAGAAGCTAGCTCTTCTTTTCTTCCCATCTTCGCCTCGACATGGGTGTCCAAGGGCCTGTCAGAGTGGTGCCAAAAGCTCCATCAGGATATCTTAGATCCTCCAGCGGGGGGGGGGGGGGGGAATCCTGCTATCTGCTCTGGCTCTCCAATGCTCTAAAGCTGGGGATTTTCTGTGCGCAGCTTCCATGCAGCTTCCAAATGTTCTGCCTTTGCTGTGGGTCACCTAGCGACTCTCCGCCACTCTATGTGGCTTAAAGCTTGGAATGCGGATGCCGCTTCCAAAAGGTCTCTCACTGAGCTTCCATTTACGGGTGGCCGTCTTTTTGGCAAACTCCTTGATGAGATTATCTCCGAGGCAACGGGAGGTAAGAGTTCCTTGTTAACTCAAAATAAGACTCTCCCTACTTCTCAAAGGAGGATATTTTCCTTTTGGTCCTTTCGGACCTCTGGCTCCAGCAAAGGGTCCGGGCAGGCGCCCTTGAGGGACAAGAAGGCTACCTCGTTCCGGGCTCGCCCATCTTGGAAGTCTGACTCCAACCGGTCCGGCCGTTTTGCGCCCAAATCAGGCAACCGCAAGCCCACTTCTGCATGAAGTAAGGCCCCCACCCGCGGTTTCTTCTCAGGTGGGAGGTCGTCTCTTGCTTTTTCGAGACATTTTGACCTCTCGCCTTCAAGACTCTTGGGTCAGGGACGTGGCGTCCAAAGGTTACCGGATCGAATTTGCATCCCTTCCGAGGGATCGCATTTTTCGCTCCCGGGCCCCCCCGGTCTCCTCCTCTGGCGAAGCAATTTCGAGTGGCTCTCCAGTCTCTGCTTCTCCAGGGGGTTATTGTTCCTGTTCCTCCAGGGGAACGGTTTGATGGTTTCTATTCAAATCTTTTTGTGGTCCCCAAGAAGGACTTTTCTGTGCGCACAGTTTTGGACTTCAAGCGTCTCAACCATCATCTTTTCATCCACCACTTCCGAATGGAATCTCTCTGTTCGGTGGTGGCATCCCTGGAACAAGGGGAGTTCCTTTCATCGGTGGACATCATGGATGCCAACCTCCATGTGCCTATATTCCCAGGCCATCATCGGTACCTCCGCTTTGCGGTCCCGGAAGGGCACTTTCAATTTGTAGCTATCCCCATTCGGTCTAGCCACGGCTCCTAGGGTCTTTACAAAGGTCCTTGCGCCGGTGATGGGCCTGTTTCGGCCGAGGGGAATCTCGGTGATACCCCATCTGGACGACCTTCTCATCGAGGCTCCAACCAGAGCCCAGACTCTGGAGAATCTGGATGCCACTCTGACTCGCTTCGCGTGGTTGGTCAACCAGGACAAGTCAGTCCTCCTACCCAGTCTCTAACCTTCCTGGGACTTCAATTCGACATGGCCTCTGCCCGAATTCGTCTTCCTCCGGACAAACGTCTGGCGCTCCGGTCGGGGGTCCGCTCCCTTCGGACCCAGGTATCAGTCTCCATCCACACTTGTATGGAAGTCCTGGGTCGGATGTTGGCAACTATGGAGGCCGTACCTTTTGCCCAGTTTCATTACCGCCCCCTTCAACTGGCGATTCTCTCCCGATGGAACAGGTCTCCTCTGTCCCTCAATCGTCAGATTGTTCTCCCTCGCAGGGTCCATCAGTCTCTGCCCTGGTAGCTCCGCTCCCCCTTCTTCTAGGGCGGTCGTTTCTTCCCCTTCACTGGCAGGTTGTTACAACGGATGCCAGCCTGTCGGGCTGGGGCGGCGTGTTCAGGGATTGGACGGTTCAGGGACTCTGGTCTCCCCAGGAGACCCTTCTTCCGATAAACATATTGGAATTACGGGCGATTCTTCTTTGTCTTCTTCATTGGGAGTCCCATCTTCAGTCCCGTCCTGGCCACTCCACTGCGCCTTCCGCTCTGTCCGGACCTGATGTCTCGGTCCTCTGCCACCCCAATTTACAATCACTGCATTTGACGGTGTGGCGGTTGAGACCGCGGTTTTGAGGGCCTGCGGGTTCTCTTCCCAAGTCATTCGCACCATGCTCAAGGCTCGTAAGCCCTCCTCCGCAAGGATTTACTACGGTACTTTGGTAGGTCTTATTTCCGTTGGTGTGAAGCACAGGACTTCTCCCCGGTGACCTTCTCTGTTCCCCATCTTCTCTCCTTTTTGCAGTCGGGGTTGGAACTTGGGTTGTCTCTCAGTTCCCTTAAGGATCAGGTTCGGCCCTTACTGTTCTTTTTCAGCGGCCCCTGGCTTCTAATCCTCATGTCCGGACCTTCCTGCAAGGAGTGGTGCACGCTGTTCCTCATCGGTCACCCTCTCCTCCTTGGGACTTGAATTTAGTCCTGAGTGCCCTCCAGGGTGCACCCTTTGAGCCCTTTTAGAGAGGTGTCTCTCCGCCTCCTTTCTTTCTTGGAAAGTGGCGTTTCTGGTGGCTATCGCCTTCATCTGGAGGGTGTCTGAATTGGCAGCTCTTTCCTGCCGTTCTCAGTGTCTGGTGATCCACCAGGACAAGGTTGTTTTCTGGCCAGACCCTTCCTTTTTACCTAAGGTGGTCTCGGCCTTTCATCTCAATGAGGATATTGTCCTCCAGTCATTTTGCCCGGCTCCTTCTCATCCTAAGGAGCGCTTACTGCACAAGCTGGACGTGGTTCGGGCTGTACGGTCTTATCTCTCCATCACTTTTTCGTTTAGTTAGTGTGATTCCTTTTTCGTCCTTACAGAAGGTCGTCGCAAGGGACAACCTGCTTCCAAGGCCACCATTTTTAGGTGGATTTGGTCCGCCATTTCGGAAGCATATCGCTGTAAGGGGAAGATTCCTCCTTTCAGGGTTGTGGCTCATTCCACACGTTCTGTTGGGGCATCCTGGGCTCTCCAGAATAGAGCCTCGGCCTCGCAGATTTGCAAGGCGGCTACCTGGTCGTCTTTGCACACTTTCTCGAGGTTTTACCGGGTTCATACTTTGGCATCGGCTGATGCTAGTCTGGGGCGTAAAGTGTTGCAGGCGGCAGTGGATCGGCCGTCTTCCTGATTACTCATCTCCCCACCCAAGGGACGGCTTTGGTACGTCCCACTGTCTGTGTCCCTCAATGGAGCCGATAGAGAAAAGGAGAATTTTTAACTCTTACCGTAAAATCTCTTTCTCGAAGGATCCATTAGGGGACACAGCTCCCTCCCTTTTTGGGTTTTTCCTTGGTTCTCTGTCCGAGGGTGTGTTCAGTTATGGTTTTTTCTTCTGGTTCTCGGACAGTTTTGGGTTTTTCCTTGACCTATTGGTCTCCTCCTATTGCTCTGGAACTTAAACTGACTAGCTCAGAGCCTGAAGGCGGGTATATCCTGCTGGGAGGAGCTGACTTTTTTTATTACCATAGTGTCACACCTCCTAGAGACAGCAAGATACACACACGGTCTGTGTCCCCCAATGGATCCTTTGAGAAACAGATTTTACGGTAAGTGTTAAATCTCCTTGTTGCCTTGAAATACGACAGGGCTCTGGAGTGAGAGCGCCATGTGCATTTGAGTCCTAAATTAGGGATTTGCATAGGGGTATTCTACGCCAGTGATTCCCAAAACAGGGTGCCTCCAGCTGTTGCAAAACTCCCAGCATGCCTAGACAGTCAATGGCTGTCTGGCAATACTGGGAATTGTTGTTTTACAACAGCTGGAGGCTCTGTTTTGGAAACAGTGCCGTACCAGATGTTTTTCAATTTTATTGGGAGGGAGATAACTGTAGGGGGGGGGAGAGAATGTGTATATGTAGTGTTTTACTCTTTATTATGTGTTAGTATAGTGTATCTAGGGTACATTCACATGGGCAGGGGTTCACAGAGAGTTTCCCGCTGGGAGTTTTAAAAATTTGTTGCATCTCAAACTTGCACTGAGAAACGCACTGTAAACCCGACTGTGTGAATGTACCCTGTACACCCTCCAGCTGCTGCACAGCATGTCCAGCATGCAGTGACAGCCGAAGGGCATGTCGGTACTTGTAGTTATGCAGCAGCTGGAGGCCTGCTACTACAACTTCAGTGTGCCCTTTGGCTGTCCGTGCATGCTGGGAGTTGTAGTTATGCAACAGCTGGAGGCACACTTTATTTAACGGTGTTTCCCAACCCGTGTGCCTCCAGCTGTTGCAAAACTACAACTCTCAGCATGTACGGACAGCCAAAGGGCATGCTGGAAGTTGTAGTAGTATGCTTCCAGCTCTTTAACTACAAGTCCCAGCATGCCATTCTGCTGTCACTGCATGCTGGGAGTTGTAGTTTTGCAACAGCTGGAGGGTGTACAGGGTACAATCATGGGCGGGGGTTTAAAGTGAGTTACATCTTCCCCTGCTCTGCCCAGTCAGCTGAGACACTGATTGGTCAACAGGAACCAATCACAGTGATCGCTGAGCAGGAAAATTCACAGATGGTCCTGGGGAAGGAGGGGGTTCTTGCAGAAGTGGTCTCCCGTTGGTAACAGCGGGACTTCTGCATGTTAACCCATGTGATGCTGCACATTGCCGGGTTAACTGAATGACTTATATAAACGTCATTTTATGCTGATAGTTCGCGCATCATGATGTTTATAGGTCATTCTGTGAGAAGGGGGTTAATGACAGTGCCCATTTTAATCGCCATTAGGTTTTACAATGAATTGCAGGGAACTATTCAAATGGCACTGCCTGCAGTTTGTAGCATGGTCAGGTGAGCTGTGCAATAAAAAATTATAAGGGGATGCATCACAGTCTGTGCTTTATGGTTGAACCCCAGAAGAGTAGGATTACAGCAATGTCCCATTGTGACAATAGGCTACCACTTTATAAGGTGAGCATGGGCCTTGAACATGTGACATAGTTTATTTTAAAGAAACCTGCAGTGAAATTGTTTAATATGGTGAGCAGTCTGAAACCTTCCCATAGCTATAAGGCTAGGTTCAGACTACAGAATTTCTGCCTGCAATTCTGCTTTGAAATTGCAGGTGGAAATTCCGCTTGCTAAAATGTATAGTGTAGTGAATGGTTTTCCGTTCACAAATTCACACTTCGGAATTTGTGAACGGAAAATCCGCTTGGAAATTTCCGCCTGAAGAAAGGGGTTGCTCTTCAGGCGGAAATCCGCGCGGAACACATTGCAGTCTATTGGAGACTGCAGTGTCTGCGTGGTCCTAGCGCCGACTGATTCAGTCAGCGCTGGCCGCACTCGGAGTCTCCGGGCGGAAATTTTCTGCCTGGAGATTCCGTAGTCTGAACCTAGCCTAATGCTTATCCTATGACTGTTACACCTTTAACGTGTCATTAAAAGAGCTTGTGTACACAGACCAGCAAAAAAATAGACAGTTTTGGGGTCAAACAGGATAACACATGAGAAGTACCAGTTTATCGCTGGTTCACACTGCATTTTTTTTTTGCCTTCGCTTTAATGTATATGTTGCGGGGGAACCCCACCCACTCTTCCAATTTACTTAATCGTGAGACAGAGGCAAAAGTGTGTAACTGGCGTCTACAATCCATACATGTGTAATGCATACATTGTGAGCCTTTTCATGGCCTAGGTATTAAATGGATGAATGTTATTACAGTCTGGGGGTAAGTTATGCCATGGTTAGGCATCTGTATAACACATTCATCACCCATACGCTATACATTTTGGGTGTGATTTATCTAAACCTATGCAGAGAGACAGAGGGGTGCAGTTGCCCATAACAACCAATCAGATTGCTGCTTTTATTTTTATATATATAGTGCAGCATAAATTATCATTGGAGAAAAATGTACAGACCTTGTGTATGCATTGTGCTAACGTGCTTATCTGTTTAGCAGGCATGAAATTTCTGCTGCTTATGTTTACCATGAATGAATCCTAGAGATGAGTGGAGTTACAATAATTCGATTTGTCCCGAACTCCTCGACAGTTGATGACTTTAGCCTACATAAATTAGTTCAGCTTTCAGGTGCTCCGGTGGGCTGGAGACTCTCTCCTAGGACTGTATACACATTTTCCAGCCCACCAGAGTACCTGAAAGCTGAACTAATTTAATTTATGCAGGCGAAAGTCACCAACTTCCGGGCAGAGAAGTTCATGACGTATCGATTTACTGTAACTTCGCTCATCTCTAATGAATCCTATGGCTTTGTAGAAAAACCGTGTGGAGTCTCAGCACTGCAACTTGGTGACTATCTGGCTAAATCCCAGCAGCTTAAACTGCTGTAACTCATAACTTAGAAGTGGGTTGGGATCAGTTCACATTGGGGGGAGATTCATCAAGACCTGTGCTGAGAAAAAGTTGCCCATAGCAACCAGATTGCGTCTTTAATTTTTCAGAGGCATTTTTAAAAATGAAAGTAATCTGATTGTTATGAGCGACTGATCGACCTCCTCTGCACAAGATTTGATGAATCTCCCCATTATGTGCAGTTTTATGCTTTTTTTTTTATTATATATTAAAGAATTATTACTATAAACAAGTGATTTGACATATAATCACAATTGAGGTGTTTTTGTAAATTTGAAGGCTGCAGGCTATGTTTACACATCACATTTTTACCTGTTTTATCTGCGACTTTTCAATATTAAAGCAGTTGCAAGCTTGAGGTGGGGCCGGGACATGTCGCCCTCTTATGTCTGCAGGGCCAGGACATGTCATCCTGTTTTGTGACAGTGGTGCCAGGACATGTAGCCTTATTTCTTACGAAGGGATTAGGACATGTTGCCCCTATCATGTCGCTGTGGGGACAGGATATGTCACCCTATTTCATGCTGGGGCCAGCACACATCACCCTATTATATCACAGAGGGGCCAGCACACATCACCCTATTATATCACAGAGGGGCCAGCACACATCACCCTATTATATCACAGAGGGGCCAGCACACATCACCCTATTATATCACAGAGGGGCCAGCACACATCACCCTATTATATCACAGAGGGGCCAGCACACATCACCCTATTATATCACAGAGGGGCCAGCACACATCACCCTATTATATCACAGAGGGGCCAGCACACATCACCCTATTATATCACAGAGGGGCCAGCACACATCACCCTATTATATCACAGAGGGGCCAGCACACATCACCCTATTATATCACAGAGGGGCCAGCACACAACACTGTATAATGTCATGGAGGGTCCAGGACACATCACCCTATTATATCACAGAGGGGCCAGGACACATCACCCTATTATATCACAGAGGGGCCAGGACACATCACCCTATTATATCACAGAGGGGCCAGGACACATCACCCTATTATATCACGGAGGGGCCAGGACACAACACTGTATAATGTCACGGAGGGACCAGGACATATTGCCCTGTTATGTTACAAAGGGGCCACGACCCCTTGTCCTGTTATGTTACGGTGGGGCCAGGATATATTGTCTTATGTCATGGAGGGGCCAGGACATTTTGGGGGAGATTTCTCAAAACCTGTGCAGAGGAAAAGTTGCTGAGTTGCCCATAGCAACCAATCAGATTGCTTCTTTTATTTTCAAAAACGCCTCTGAAAGATGAAAGTAATCTGATTGGTTGCTATGGGCAACTTTTCCTCTGGACAGGTTTTGATAAATCTCCCCCATTGTCCTATTATGTCATGGAGGGACCAGGACATGTCACCCATTTATACTATTCTGAAACTAGTATAAAGATCACAAGGTTGCAAAATGTGCCTGCAACTATTTCTATTTTTTTTATAAATTTTTCTTTAATAACAATAATACAGATCGCAGGCATGAAATGTAAAAAGGAACACAGTAGATTGGCATTAGGAACACTAAAAATTTTATTCAATAAGTCAACTTGAAGAACATTTGTGGTTTACATCAGAAATAACACAATTCTCCACCGGCAAGTTACTGAAGGAAAGAAATCGCTCTCCAGAATCTAAGTTAGTAGTTCCTGGTAAAGAATTCACTTGCCCTTTAAGTAATAGATATACGATGACTACATGTGGTCAATGCATTACTCTACTCTGCAACATGATATATCACAAATAGGAAAGTAAGCAGAGTCATCGAACTGCGGATATTAATGGGGGTACTCCCCATGGTGCCAGAAAGTTATACAGATTTGTAAATTACTTTTATTAAAAATATCTTAATCCTTCCAGTACTTATCAGCTGCTGTATGCTCCAGAGGAAGTTGTGTAGTTCTTTCCAGTCTGACCACAGTGCTCTTTGCTGCCAACACCTGTATGTGTCAAGAACTGTCCAGAGCAGGAGTAAATCTCTATAGCAAACCTCTCTTGCTCCAGACAGTTCCTGACACGGACAGAGGTGTCGGCAGAGAGCACTGTGGTCAGACTCGAAAGAACTAAACAACTTCCTCTGTAGTATACAGCAGCTGATAAGTATTGGAAGGATTAGGATTTTTAAATAATAGAAGTAATTTACAAATCTGTATAACTTTCTGGCACCAGTTGATTTGAAAAAAAAATAAAATTTCCACCAGAGTACCCCTTTCCTCCTGACGGGTCTGCTTTGCCAAATACTTGCCCATGAAATAATTTTGGAGCACCTCTGCTGTGGTTGGTGCTCTGTTATTCCTCCTGGAAATAAATAAATAAATCAAATGACAACTGGGTGTTACCATTCCTCTTGACAGTACTTCATTCCATTGAGTTAGTGTTAACCGTGTATGGACTTCTCACCAATAGGGCAGGTAGCACCCGGTTGTCAATTTATTCATACACTTCCAAGAGGAAGACTGGAGGAACACAATTTCAGGTATTATTTATTTTTATCTTTATTTATCTTTTTTTTTTTTTAATAGCCCCTTAAAATACAAATTATAAAACAGGGTAAATGAGCAAGGGAGAGATGGCCCTGCCCGTGAGGGCTTTCAATATACAACAGTGTTTCCCAACCAGGGTGCCTCCAGCTGTTGCAAAACTACAACTCCCAGCATGCCCGGACAGCCGTTGGCTGTCCAGGCATGCTGGGAGTTATAGTTTTGAAACAGCTGGAAAAAACAATCTACAAGATGCAGAGCTCTACCAAAGAAGTTCTAAGAATGATTTCATAGGGGATACAAGTATTCACTACAGAACAAACAAATCCTAGTTAAAGGGGTACACCGGTGGAAAACCTTTCTTTTTTTTTTTTTTTTATCAACTGGTGCCAGAGAGTTAAACAGATTTGTAAATTACTTCTATTAATAAAATCTTAATCTTTCCAGTACTTATTAGCTGCTGAATACTACAGAGGAAATGATTTTCCTTTTGGAACACAGAGCTCTCTGCTGACATCATGACCACAGTGCTCTCTGCTGACATCTCTGCCCATTTTAAGAAGTGTCCAGAGTAGGAGAAAATCCCCATAGAAAACATATGCTGCTCTGGACAGTTCCTAAAATGGACAGAGATGTCAGCAGAGAGCACTGTGTTCCAAAAAGAAAATAATTTCCTCTGTAGTATTCAGCAGCTAATAAGTACTGGAAGGATTAAGATTGTTTTAATATAAGTAATTTACAAATCTGTTTAACGTTCTGGCACCAGTTTTTCCACCAAAGTACCCATTTAAAGGGACCTGTCACCAGGATACATTCTACTTATGCCCTGTCGAAGCTAAACAAGTGGGTACAATTGTGTCCATAGGGGAGACCCCAAAGTAGATTGCACCAACGCCCTTTACCTCTATAGGATAGATATTGGTGCAGGCCCCTATGGCTCCATAGCATGTCATGTGTCTCCATAAGGCACCTAAAGGAAGCCTCATCCGGTGACAGTCTCTTTTGGATGACTTTGGTTTTAGAAATGAAATAAAAATGATCAACTTTGTTTGCTGAATTGAACCTTTCTGCACACATTTACAATATATATATTTATATAGATAGAAGAAGATGGTGGGACAGCAGCAGGTTCGACCTCTGTGCCCGTGGTTGCCCAGGCAGCCATCCCAGGATATTTGTACAAACAGTCCAAAATCACAGCACCAGACAGGTCAAGGATCTTCAAAGAAACTGGGTAGTCTTTATTAACCCCACATCAAGAGCAACGTTTCGGCAGATCAACCTCTACAGAATAAATGATCACACTTATATAATTACAAAAAAAATAATTTTTCTCTATCGGCTCCATTGGGGGACACAGACCATGGGTGTATCTTGCTGTCTCTAGGAGGTGTGACACTATGGTAATAAAAAAAAGTCAGCTCCTCCCAGCAGGATATACCTGCCTTCAGGCTCTGAGCTAGTCAAATAAGCTTAGTGTCTGAAGGAGGTGGACATAGTCTGGATTCTCCAGTCCAGGTCTTCTGTTTTTTATTTTCCTAGTATAGGGACGTGTTAGTTTTTTTATTCCCTTTCTTTTCCGTTTTCAGGTGGGGACTCAGGAACTGCGGTTCACTATTTCCCCATTGCGAGTAAGGGGGCACAGATATTGCGTATATGCGCTGTTAACCCCCTCTCGCCAACGGTCATCGTCTGGGTGGTACCTTATGGGTCCGGGTCCCCCTTTTTTCTCTGCTCCCCTCGCTCGTGCATAGCAGCCAGGCGTGATGCAGGGACAACAAAGCTGACTGAAGATTTCACTGAAGACTCATTAGGTAAGTTCTTCTGTCTGAGGTAAGTACTTTGCCCTTTTTTCCCATAGGTATGGACTCGCAACCTCTGGAGACCCCCTGTTTTGGCCCACCTTCAATGTATGGGGCTTGATTTTCAGGGGCTGCACTTATGCTGGGGGAGCAGCGACATGAGGAAGCATATTTTTATGTGGTATAAATCTCTTTAATATGTGTGTGTGTGTGCTTGGTGCACTACTCAGCCCCTTATATACGGCTATCAGCCGCGGCGCTGCTTGGGGTCGGGCGCTTTCAGCGCCGGCTTCCTTCTTATGCTTGCGCCTTATTCGCGGCTTCAGCTGCGGCGCTGTTACGAGCTGGGCGCTTCTGCGCCGGCTTACTTTCGCTTTCTCTGGCAGCCACTGCCGGCATTCTGGCCTCCCGCTCTGTTCCCCCGAGTGCATATACAGCTAGGCAGGTGCGCTCGGGACAAGGAGCGGGCGCCATGACCGTTCTTCTTCGGCTGTCTGAGGCTCCGCCCACTGGGCTGGGAGCTCTCAGAGGCGCGAAGCAACGTCCTATCAGCGCTGTGGGCGCCATTTTCTTGGGTAGGAGTCGGTTACTGGTTGCCTTGTTCCAGGCACACGCCCCTCCCTATTGGCTGGCTTGTTCGGTCTCTCTGGCTGCACGGAGCTAGTTCTCCTCACTGCAGCTTACAGGGGACACAGATCTGGGTGAGAAAGTGCCTGTCTTCTTTATTATGTTCGTACCCAGGGCTGTTCCTCCCTCTAATCAGAAACCTGGGAGTTCAGTGACTTACTATACCTGTAAGCACTGTCATACCAAGATGCCTGGCTCCGCTGAGCCCGCTTGCTCTGCCTGCTCTGCTGCTCCCCCAGACTCCCTGGTGCCCCCTGATGCCCTTTCGGTCCTGGTGGGTTCAGCCGCCCCTCTGGCTTGGGTTTCTTCCTTGACCCAGTATATGGCTGACTTGACCCAAGTCTCCCGCTCGGTGGCTGAGACCTCTCAGGAAATGGTGTCCGCCTTGAAGGGGTCTTCCCGGCGCAGGACCTCTGAGAGGGCCCGCTCTTCGTCTCCTCGTACTTCACGCTCTCACAATCGTGCTAGGGGTGCCTCGTCGGACTCTTCCATTGAGTCTTCGGATAGACGTGAGCGTTCCCCTCGCGGGTCCCGCCCCCCCTATCATCTGGGCACAAACGTCGCTCGTCCAGAGGATGTACTCGGACTTGCCGCTTTGCCACGCCAGAGCCGCGTACCCGGTCTGGATCGCCCCCCTCCAGGACTGCCTCTACATTCCCATGGTGAACCAGTGGACGAGGCTTCCGAACTGGCATCTGACCCAGAGGACCGCTCGGACTCAAGTGCTACGGTGAACTCATTGGTGACAGCCATAAGAGACACCTTTCACTTGGAGGACCCAGGTTCTTCGGATGTCAATCCAGGAGTATCCTTTCATCGTACTAAGCCAGCACCTCAAAGGTTCAGCTCTCACGCTGACTTTGACGACATTCTGGAATCCACATGGAAACATCCAGACAAGAGATTCCCGGGAGTCAAGACAATTCAAGAGCGTTATCCATTTGACAAGGACTTTGTCGCTAAGGTGGCTTCTCCTCCCTCAGTGGTTCCACCAATCTCCCAGATCTCTTAGGCGACTACACTGCCTCTGGCAGATGCCGCTGCCTTCAAGGATCCCGAGGACAAGAAGGAGGAATCTTTAGCGAAGTTCGCTTCTGAAGCAGCTGGTTCTTCTCTTCTTCCCATCTTCGCCTCGACATGGGTCTCCAAGGCCCTGTCGAAGTGGTGCCAACAGCTCCATCAGGATATCTTAGCGGGATCCTCCCAGAGGACCTATCTGCTTTGGCTCTCTGATGCGCCAGGGCTGGGGACTTTCTATGCGCAGCTTCCATACAGTCAGCCCGTTGTTCTGCCTTTGCTGTGGGTCACCTAGCAGACCTCCACCGCTCTATGTCGCTAAAAGCTTGGAATGCGGATGCCACTTCCAAAAGGTCTCGCACTGAGCTTCCCTTTACGGGCGGTGCATTGCCGTGGAATGAGATTTGCCATAGAATGAGATGGTCCGCCTCCATCACATCCTATTGGCTCTCTCTTGTCACGTGACATATTTAAACGTCACGCATCGATGCGCACAGTAGTGTCAGTTTGGCTATCACAGGGAGAGGATCTCCTCTCCCTGTGATAGCTGAAGCTGTACGGAGCTCTCATGGCCTCTGTGGCCCGACAGAAGTTCACACATGTACGCAGCTCATACGGCTGCCTCATATACATTTACTCTATTATTACATCCACAGCGCTATCGGGATCCCTATGCCCGATGGCGCTGTCATCAGTGTGCGTCCCCACGAGCGCCCCACGCCCACAGCTCCACTCCCCGTCCCCCGCAGCTGTATTCCCCGTCCCCCGCAGCTGTACTCCCCGTCGCCCGTAGCTCTACTCCCCGTCCCCCGCAGCTCTACTCCCCGTCGCCCGTAGCTCTACTCCCCGTCCCCCACAGCTCTACTCCCCGTCACCCGTAGCTCTACTCCCCGTCCCCCGCAGCTCTACTCCCCGTCCCCCGTAGCTCTATTCCCAGTCCCCTGTTAACGCTCAGGGAGCGATCAACAGCGCTATGGGGATTCCTATGCCCGATGCCGCTGTCATCAGTGTGCATCCCCGCGAGCGCCCCACGCCCGCAGCTGTACTCCCCGTCCCGTTAACGCTCAGGGAGCGGGGAACAGAAAATAGAGCATCGGGCGCAGGTAAAGTAGTACTGCGCATGCGCAGCACTACGCGAATAACTTAACCTGCGCCCGATGCTCTACTTTCTGTTCCCCGCTCCCTGAGCGTTAACGGGACGGGGAGTAGAGCTGCGGGCGTGGGGCGCTCAGGGGGAGGCACACTGATGACAGCGGCATCGGGATCCCGATAGCGCTGTGGATCAACAGTAAGTGTATATGAGCCAGCCGTATGAGCTGCGTACATGTGTGAACTTCTGTCGGGCCACAGAGGCCATGAGAGCTCCGTACAGCTTCAGCTATCACAGGGAGAGGAGATCCTCTCCCTGTGATAGCCAAACTGACACTACTGTGATGGAGGCGGACCATCTCATTCTATGGCAAATCTCATTCCACGGCAATGCAGCGGCCGTCTTTTTGGCAAATGCCTTGATGAGATTATCTCTGAGGCAACGAGAGGTAAGAGTTCCTTGTTACCTCAAAATAAGGCCCGCCCTATTTCCCAAAGGAAGTCCTTTTCCTTTTGGTCCTTTCGGACCTCTGGCCCCATTAAGGGGTCCGGACAGGCGCCCTCCCGGGACAAGAAGGCTCCCTCGTTCCGGGCACGCCCCGCCCCCGTCTTGGAAGTTGGACTCCAACCCCTCTGGCTGTTTTGCGCCCAAATCAGGCAACCGCAAACCCACTTCTGCATGAAGTGAGGCCTCCACTCGCGGTTTCTTTGCGGGTGGGAGGTCGTCTCTTGTTTTTCTGAGACATCTGGACCTCACATATTCAGGACTCTTGGGTCAGGGACGTGGTGTCTGACTCGCTTCGGGTGGCTGGTCAACTGGGACAAGTCAGTCCTCCGGCCTACCCAGTCTCTAACCTTTCTGGGGCCTCGATTCGACACGGCCTCTGCCCGAATTTGTCTTCCGTCGGACAAACGTCTGGCGCTCCGGGAGGGGGTCCGCTCCCTGCGGACTCAGGTATCAGTCTCCATCCGCACTTGTATTGAAGTCCTGGGTCGGATGGTGGCAACTATGGAGGCCGTACCCTTTGCCCAGTTTCATTACCGCCCCCTCCAACTGGCGATTCTCTCTCGATGGAACAGATCTCCTCTGTCCCTCGATCGTCAGATTGTTCTCCCTCTCAGGGCCCGTCAGTCCCTGCTCTGGTGGCTCCGCTCCCCCCTTCTTCTCCAAGGGTGGTCGTTTCTTCCCCTTCACTGGCAGGTTGTTACGACGGATGCCAGCCTGTCGGGCTGGGGCGGTGTGTTCAGGGATTGGACGGTTCAGGGACTCTGGTCTCCCCAGGAGACCCTTCTTCCGATAAACATATTGGAATTACGGGCGTCTTCAGTCCCGTCCTGTCCGCGTTCAGTCGGACAATGCCATGGCCGTGCCATACATAAATCGACAGGGCGGCACTCGCAGCTCGGCAGCCATGGCCGAGGTAACCAAAATTCTCCCCTGGGCAGAGAGCAAGGTTCCGGCCATTTTGGCAATCCACATTCCTGGAGCGCTCAACTGGGAAGCGGACTTCCTCAGTCGGTCCTCCCCCGACCCCGGCGAGTGGTCTCTTCATCCGGAGGTCTTCACGCAGCTCTGCGACCTCTGGGGCGTTCCAGACGTGGACCTCTTCGTGTCCTGGCATGATCGGAAAATCCTTCCGTTTGTGTCCAAGTCCGGGGACCCTCAGGCTTTGGCCATGGACGCCATAGTGATTCATTGGGCAGGGTTCGCCCTACCTTATCTGATTCCTCCTCTTCCACTCCTTCCCAGGGTGCTGAGGAAACTCAAGGCAGAGGACGTCCCCGCCATTCTGGCAGCTCCAGATTGGCCCCGAAGGTCGTGGTAAGCCGACGTAGTCAGGCTCCTGGACGACGTTCCTCTGCGCCTTCCGCTCCGCCCGGATCTTCTCTCTCAGGGTCCTCTTTGCCATCCCAATTTACAGTCGCTGCATTTGACGGCATGGCGGTTGAGACTGCGGTTTTGAGGGCCCGCGGGTTCTCTTCCCAAGTCATTTGCACCATGCTCAAGGCTCGTAAGCCCTCCTCCGCAAGAATTTACCACTGTACTTGGCGGTCTTATTTTCGTTGGTGTGAAGCTCAGGACTTCACCCCGATGACCTTCTCTGTTCTCCGTCTTCTCTCCTTTTTGCAGTCGGGGTTGGAACTGGGGTTGTCTCTCAGTGCCCTTAAAGGTCAGGTTTCGGCCCTTACTGTTCTCTTCCAGCGGCCCCTGGCTTCTAATCCTCATGTCCGGACCTTCCTGCAAGGAGTGGCGCACACTGTTCCTCCTTATCGGTCACCCTCTCCTCCTTGAATTGGGTTCTGAATGCCCTTCAGGCTGCACCCTTCGAGCCCCTTAGAGAGGTATCTCTCCGCCTCCTTTCTTGGAAAGTGGCGTTTCTTGTGGCTATCATCTCCATCCGGAGGGTGTCTGAATTGGCAGCCCTTTCCTGCCGTTCTCCATTTCTGGTGATCCATCAGGACAAGGTCGTTTTCCGGCCAGACCCTTCCTTTTTACCTAAGGTTGTCTTGGCCTTTCATCTCAATGAGGACATTGTCCTCCCGTCCTTTTGCCCGGCTCCTTCTCATCCTAGGGAGCGCTTACTACACAAGCTGGACGTAGTTCGGGCTGTTCGGTCTTATCTCTCCATCACTTCTTCGTTTTGTCAGTGTGATTCCTTTTTCGTCCTTACGGAAGGTCGTCGCAAGGGACAACCTGCTTCCAGGGCCACCATTTCTAGGTGGATTCGGTCCGCCATTCCGGAACCCTATCGCTGTAAGGGGAAGATTCCTCCTTTCCTGGTTGTGGCTCATTCCACACGTTCTGTTGGGGCATCCTGGGCTCTCCAGAATAGAGCCTCGGCCTCGCAGATTTGCAAGGCGGCTACCTGGTCGTCTTTGCACACTTTTTCGAGGTTTTACCGGGTTCATATTTTCGCATCGGCTGATGCTAGTCTGGGGCGTAAAGTGTTGCAGGCGGCAGTGGATCGGCCTTCTGCCTGATTACTTATCTGCCCACCCAAGGGATGGCTTTGGTACGTCCCACGGTCTGTGTCCCCCAATGGAGCCGATAAAGAAAAGGAGATTTTTTAACACTTACCGTAAAATCTCTTTCGCGAAGGATCCATTGGGGGACACAGCTCCAGCCCTTTTTGGGTTTTTCCTTTGGTTCTCTGTCCGAGGGTGTGTTCAGTTATGTTTTTTCTTCTGGTTCTTGGACAGTTTTTTTTTTTTTTTCCTAGACCTATTGGTCTCCTCCTATTGCTCTGGGACTTAAACTGAGCCTGAAGGCGGGTATATCCTGCTGGGAGGAGCTGACTTTTTTTTTATTACCATAGTGTCACACCTCCTAGAGACAGCAAGATACATCCACGGTCTGTGTCCCCCAATGGATCCTTTGAGAAAGAGATTTTACGGTAAGTGTTAAAAAATCTCCTTATTTATTTATTTTTTACAATTTTGCAGACATTAAGGTGCTTTCCAGGAATTTTGTTTGGTGCAAATGCATGGTTGCTTCTGCTTTAGCACAAGATTAGCACAGGAACAACAGTGCCCAGGTTGCCGTTCGCCTGAAGTCATGGCGACATTACAGCGTCGATAGTTTTACGTTGGACTGCAAGAAATTCTAGTGAGGTTCCCTAAAGTGTCACTGTCCCTAGAGACATGTCAAAAGTTTTTGATCGGTCTGGGTCTTAGTGATGAGACCTACACAGAGCAGGAGAACGAGCTGGGAGAAGTGTGCGGTAGCACCCTTTACTCCCTGGGGAAGTGAAAAAACTGTGACCCATAGCCGTTAAGGGGTGGGGATTAGGGTTAGGGATAAGGGTTAGGATCAGGGTTAGGATTAGGGATAGGGGTTAGGATTAAGGGATTAGGGAGTCAGAGGGAGACACCTGTAAAACAGAAAAGGGTGTCCCTGTGCGAAGGGTCACGTTCCACTACAGGGACACAGTTTTCTTCATTACACCGGCTTCAATTGATCTTTGTCTTACTGCCCCATAGACTTAGAATGGCGCAACTAAAGATCGCTACTAGACTAAAGATTGCTACTAGCGTGCCACAGGGCACTTATCCACACTTGTTCTGCTGATTGGTGCGAGACCCCGACCGATCAAAACTTATGATATTAACACGTCTTTTTTTTAAGTGACCGTGCCCATATAGAGATTCATTCTGTGTAGATCTGATTCACTGTGGTAAGCCTAGTGCAGGGCCTGGAAGGTGAGCACAACTTAGACCTTGAGACAACACCTTCAGGCTGAGCACAAGGTTCAATACAGTAGAACAGATTTAGGCAAGGGGTAACTGTGGCTTTGGTTGCGCAATGTCACGCATAATGTTATTAAATGGTGTCACTCCTTGGTTGAACTTGATGAATTCAACCATACTGACTATATAGCATGCAAGCAACTCTACCACCATTGACCTCAATGCAAGTCACATGCAACTGTGACTCTGACTTTTTTTTTCCCTTTATTGACAGCCTAGTTGCACAACAAGATGTAACAAAATATTTTGAAAGTGCACGTGAGACTTGCTGTCATGTGACCAAAGTGGCCATGTAGCCCCATACTTTCCATTGTTGTAGTTTTTTTTTCACCCTATTTGGATTTTTACCCAACTGGGTTTTTTTGCCACCAGATTTACAAATTTGGCGCCCATCTCTGGCAAATTTTGGCACATCCTTTAAAATTTGTGTGTAAGGTAAAGGTGCTTACTCTGGCGGTAAGTCTTTTTTTTTTTTTTTTACACAAACATGCCCAGGGTGTTGGGTTTAAAAAAAATAAACACAATATACTACCCCTCGGTATAAGATAAACCATCATCAATATCAAGACCATTAAAGGAGTACTCCGATGGAAAACTTTTTATTATTTTTTTTTTAATCAACTGGTGCCAGAAAGTTAAACAGATTTGTAAATTACTTCTATTAAAAAAAATCTTAATCCTTCCAGTACTTAGCTGCTGAATACTACAGAGGAAATTATTTTCTTTTTGGAACACAGGGCTCTCTGCTGACATCATGACCACAGTGCTCTCTGCTGACATATCTGTCCATTTTAAGAACTGTCCAGAGTAGGAGAAAATCCCCATAGAAAACATATGCTGCTCTGGACAGTTCCTAAAATGGACAGAGATGTCAGAAGAGAGCTCTGTGTTCCAAAAAGAAAATAATTTCCTCTGTAGTATTCAGCAGCTAAGTACTGGAAGGATTAAGATTTTTTAATAGAAGTAATTTACAAATCTGTTTAACTTTCTGGCACCAGTTGATTAAAAAAATTATAATAAAAAGTTTTCCATCGGAGTACCCCTTTAATAGTCCTGATATTGATGATGGTTTATCTTATACCGAGGGGTAGTATATAACCCCTTTTAGAAAAAATAAACTTGTACATACCGCCCTACACTCTCCTGCTACCTCAGTATCGCTGCTCTTGATCCCACCACACTTCTTTTCCTAGTGTTAGGAGCGGGGTCATCCATTACAGTGTCGGTAAACCAATCACTGGCTGAGGCAGGATACCGCTGTGGCACATTGCCCCCCCCCCCCCAGTCTCAGTTGAGCTCTTCTTCTTGGTGCTGGAGGTCACTACACTACAGGGGTGATCCAGGAATTTAAAAAACAGAGCTAATTTCTTTCAAAAAACGCTCCCTGTCTGTCTCCAGGTTGGGTGGGGTTCTGCAGCTCCGTTCCATTGAAGTGAATGAAACCAAGTTGTAAAACCACTCCCAATCTGGAGATAGACGTGGAGCTGTTTTTGTAAGAAATTAGCTCTGTTTTTCTATTCCTGGACATCTTTGTGTTAGGCTGGGTTCACGTCACGTTTTTGCCATACTGTTTTCAATCCGTTTTTCTAAAGAAAACCGTATGGCAAAAAAACGGATGGAACAGTATGGGAAAAAGTAAACCGTATGCGTTTTTAAACAGTATACTGTTTTTAAAAGTGCATACAGTTCCGTCAGTTTTTATAGAAAAAAAACCCATATGTTTTTGAAAATGTTGTACATTTTTAATGGGAGGGGTCTTGTGTGGGGACTTTAGGATGCAAATGCGCATGTGCAAAGTAAAAACGTATACGTTTTTCCCGTATGGAACCGTATACATGTGCGTTTCCCATTGACGTCCATGTTAAAAAAAAAACGTATGCGGTTGCAGTACGGTTTTCTTTAGAAAAACGGATTGAAAACAGTATGGCAAAAACGTGATGTGAACCCAGCCTTAGAGAGGGGGAAAAAAAAAAGCTTATCGCTGGAGTAGCCCTTTAACAGAATATTATGATACAGTAAATCATGTTGTTGTTGGTTTTTAACCACTTTAAGATAACCCCCAATCTGATAAAACCGAATTTCAGTCCCAGAAATTTCTGCGACAAAATCTAACCTTTCTGGCAGATAGCTAAATCTGCATGCGACATTCCATAAGATAAAACTGCATTGGGATATTGCCAGTGGTCTTTTTTTTAACAGGTCCATTACTTAGGCCAGTGTTTCCCAACCAGGGTGCCTCCAGCTGTTGTAAAACTCCAACTCCCAGCATGCCCGGACAGCCAAAGGCTGTCCGGGCATGCTGGGAGTTGGAGTTTTGCAACTTCCGGAGACACACTGGTTGGGAAACACTGTCTCATAGGCTGAATCGTAATATGTGAAATATTGTAAAATTTTTAGCACATTCTCTACTTTCTTCAATTAACCCCTTAGTTTATGAGGTTTCAACCTGCGAGTAAGTTTTGCCTCCTCAGATACTTGGTTTATAAAGAATGAAATGTTTATTTTCCCCTAACATTCTACTCCCTTAAAGGGGTACTCCAGTGGAAACCTTTTTTTTTTTTTTTTTTTTTTTTAAATCAACTGGTGCCAGAAAGTTAAACAGATTTGTAAATCACTTCTATAAAAAAAAAATCTTAATCCTTCCAGTACTTTTTAGGGGCTGTATACTAAAGAGAAATACAAAAAAAGAAATGCATTTCCTGTGATGTCCTTACCACAGTGCTCTCTGCTGTCCATTTTAGGAACTATCCAGAGCAGCATATGTTTGCTATGGGGATTTTCTCCTGTTCTGGACAATTCCTAAAATGGACAGCAGAGGTCAGCAGAGAGCACTGTGGTCAGGACATCACAGGAAATGCATTTCTTTTTTGTATTTCTCTTTAGTTTACAGCCCCTAAAAAGTAGTGGAAGGATTAAGATTTTTTAATAAAAGTGATTTACAAATCTGTTTAACTTTCTGGCACCAGTTGATAAAAAAAAAAAAAAAAAGTTTTCCACGGGAGTACCCCTTTAAGGCGACCATACATGTTAGACAGAAGTAAGTTGCTGGTTGGACAACTGTTTAATGAACAGTTCATTCACAGATGGAGCCATACACATGTCCAATGTTTCCCAATCAAGGCGCTTCCAGCTGTTACAAAATTACCACACCCATTATGCTAGGAGTTGTAGTTTTGTAACAGCTGGAAACATTGTATTAGTCCATATTGGCCGTTTAAAGGGGTTATCCAGGAAAAAAAACTTTATTTTATGTATCAACTGGCTCCATAAAGTTAAACAGATTTGTAAATTACTTCTATTAAAAAATCTTAATCCTTTCAGTACTTATGAGCTGCTGAAGTTGAGTTGTTCTTTTCTGTCTAAGTGCTCTCTGATGACATGTGTCTCAGGAACGGCCCAGTCTAGACGCAAATCCCCATAGCAAACCTCTTCTACTCTGTGCAGTTCCCGAGACAAGCAGAGATGTCAGCAGAGAGCACTGTTGCCAGACAGAAAACAACAACTCAACTCCAGCAGCTGATAATTATTAAAAGGATTAAGATTTTTTGAATAGAAGTAATTTACAAATCTATTTAACTTTCTGGAGCCAGTTGATATAAAATTAAAAATTTTTTACGGGTTCAATATTAGCGGGTGAAGTATAAATTATCTTTTTGGGTACGTTCCCACACGGCGTATTTGCTGCTGCGTATTTTATTTTCCCTGTTGAAGTCAATGGGTAGGAAAATACGCAGCACCAAATATGCAGCAAATACACAGCACGAACACTGAAGAAATGATCTTTGTTCCGAAAATTTGGTTTCTTGGTAAATATTACCCGGCAAACAATAATTTTAGTCAAAGTCGTAGATTTTTAGCAATTTTAATATATATATATATATATTATTTATTTATATATATATATATATATATATATATATATATATATACATACATACATACATACAATCTGTTTATTTAAACTTTGTTATACAATTTTTTTTATGAAACACAACATATAACATCTGAAAACTTCAGGAATAAAATAAACAAAGAAAGGAAAATTACAAAGGATCATAGTAAGGTTTCAATTGTACTCAATGAAATTGTATGATGTGTATGGGCACCTTTTTTTTTTTTTTTTTTAAGGTAACGATTAGCAGACAATGATGGCATAACATACATTACACCATCAATGTCTTTACAGAGACAATCCCTTTAATCACTTTGGGAGAATATAACACTTTGCCATACTTTGGATTTTTTGGCATGAACAGGTTTTGGAATAATGTGCATTGTGCATGAGTAACCGTGCCATCGTACCCTGGCCCCAATTCCTGGAGAGCCTATAGTTTCCCTTGCACCGATACATATAGGTAGACACTATCATACCTCACCATGCTGATTGCTCTTCACTTTATACTGCATACAAAAACCCCTTTAGATTATGGGCATCATGTTACTAGACATCCAAAGTTTTGCCCCCGAGCCCATAAGCTTCAAACTTGGCCTCCACTCTTTAGTAGTTTTATTTCCTGGTCTTTTTTAAAGACGGATATGGGTGAAATGGGATGGTTGGGAGATGTTTATCACATTGTAAAGGGGTCCAGATTTGGCACTTAAAGTCAACATAATTAGAGTTATTCACTATTCTGTAGCTTACATTAAATTGGCAGCTCCGTACCATTTGGAGCTGCAGATCCCTGCTGACTGGTGCAAGGGGGAAACTATTGACTATATCTTTAGTATTGGTGATAGCTGTTTGTAAAGTTATACAAGTGTCTAAAGAATCCAACTAGCGATGTTGAGCTGCAGCCAGGCCTCTTCCTCCCCCACCCTGCCCTGCATGATTGATGTACAGGGCTCGGCTTCCAGCCCTGTATGTCGATCAGTCAAAGGGCGGGAAGAGGAGGTATGGAGGCTCTGCTGCAGCTCGGCACCAACAGTTTAAATCTTGAGCTGCTAATTAAAAACAAAAACCTTTATAACTGATCATCAAAACTAAGGATATAGTTCATTTTATCCTCCTAGCACCTATCTGCCTGGATCTGCAGCTCTGTACCTGGCACAGAGCTGACAGATTCCCTTTAAAGGGGTTGTATAAAAACTTCACGTGAAAGGGGCAGAACTGCAATACCACTTGCCGCCAGTGTGGCACTGTTTTTGGAAGAAACTATTTAGTCTTATGCAACCCCTTTAAAAACAAAACATTTACTAAAGGCCTATTTGTTATCTTTGATGTTACTTCTCACAGTATACACTACAGTATGTGAAAACCCAACTTTTTGCATATTCAAAGTTTTGTATAGAGCACTTTAACTCTTTGTTTGACCTCAGATCTTACATTCTTTGGTGCTGTCTCCTAGAATCTGTGCTTCTTAAATCATGACCGCTAATGGCCTAGCCATTACATGCCGCCATATTGGGTAATGGAGATAAGCGGCGTCTACATTCATTATAAGAACTTTCTGGTTAGTGATCGTTATATCATTATGTAAAGTTTGCTGCAGGCTACGCAGAGGATACAGTATATATAATCTTCTTAATGGTGCACTATATTACTACCCCATGGTATAAGATAAACCATCATCAATATCAGGACTATTAAAGGGGTGATCCAGGAAACAAAAAAAGAGAGGGAAGGGGGCCAAGCTGTAATATCACACACAACCTGACACAGACGTGGCACTGTTTTTGAAATAAATTAGCTGTTTTTCCTTTCCCGGATAACCCCTTTAAAGCCTAATTCCACATGATCATTCTTGCGGTTCCTCCTTAGTGTATACTTCAGGCTGATGCATCTCAGGTTGACTTGCGACCACTTTACTTCTTGTCTAGGTGACCACAATTTCAGCTCATGTAGCTAGCTGTTCTGAAGTGGTCACAGGAAGTTCTGTCTGCTATGCAATACACGGCCTCTCCATCCTACACAGGTTTCTTTTAGGTCCCTTCCAATAGACAGCAAGAAGCACAAAAAACATTGAGTTTCAGGAGGAAAACATGCATGTATTGTGTAACCCAGATGTGGCCAACATCTAGTGACCAAACTTTGGACCTCCCGATGTTGCAAAGCTACAACTCGCAGCATGTCCAAACACCCAACGGCTGCAAGTTGTAGTTTTGCAACATCGGGAGGTTCACAGTTTGGAAACCACTGTAGAAAGGCTTTTGCTTTAAATGGAGGTATACACCAATCATCCATAACACTAAAACCAATGACCAGTGAAGTGCGTAATAGATTATGTCAAGAAAATTGCGCCTGTCAAGAGATGGGATATATTAGGCAGCATGTGATCAGTGAGTTCTTGAAGCTGATGTGTTGCAAGGAGGAAATGGACAAGCATAAGGACCTGAGCGACTTGGACTGAATTGTGATTGATAGAAGATTGGGTCAGAACATCTCCAAAATGGCAGATGCTGTCAGGTGTCCCCGGTATACACTGGTTAGTACCTACTAAAAGCAAGGATGTACAGTCAGTGAATGGGGCTAACCTGTCAAGTACGATCCACCAGAAGGTCTAGAGTTGCCCAAATTGCTTAAGGGCCCATTCACACGGATGGATCCGCAGCGTATTTTACACTGCGTATACGCTGACAATGGACCCTACAGTGCTGGCGCCTGCTCATTGCGGCAATCCACCACTACGAGCAGACACAATGCGATGTGCGAGTCGCCGCATGGATGCACAGTGTACTCGCACACATCGCGGCCGCTCCCCCTGCTCCCTGAGCTATGCCGAGACAGCCGCGATGTGTGCAAGAATGTATGAGCAGGCACAGAGGAGGCAGCACTGTAGGATCCATTGTCGGCGGATCCTCAGCGTAAAATACACTGCGGATCCGTCCATGTGAATGAGCCCTAAAAGGTTACTGTTGGCTACAATAAAAAGCTGCTGAGGAGCCTGCCTGATCGAATAGTATCGATGTCACTGGTAAGGTGGTAAGCCAGCATGGTGCATGACATGTTATCATGTAACTGGCACTATGTATATTGCCTTATCTGTGTGCAACTATAATACTAAGCAACTACCCCCCTTATGAATAGGAGGTGTGTGAGTGGTTGTTCATCAGTATTTTGGGAATAGGTGCCTAACCTGCCCTTGTATCGGCAACCAGTAAGTGGCCTTTTTTCTGTGATTTTTTACAATAAAAAGCACACAGGGCATCAAAGCTCGACCAACCAGGGTGCCTATATTGATTCCAGTCCACCACCAAATGCTCCTACAATGGGCACATGAACTGGACCGAGGAGCAATGAAAGAAGAAGACCTGCTCTGATCAATCATATTTTTTTGTGCATTATGTAGACACCCACTCATGCACATTGCTTGCCAAGGGAAGTGATGGCACCAGGATGCACTATGAAGAAGACAAGCCAGCAGAGGTTGTGTGATGCTCTGCTGGAAAACCTTGTGTCCTGGAATTCTGGTGGACGTTACTGTGACACGTACAGACTCAGTGCCCCCTTCATGGCAGCAGCATTTCCTAATGCCTCTCTTTGCCACTCTGCACACATTGTCCAGGAATAAGGAACATGGAAAAGAGATCAAGGTGGTGGCATGGCCTCCATATTCCTCAAATCTCCATCCAATTGAACATCTGTGGGATGTGCTGGAAAAACAAGGAGGCCACATGGATCCGCTGCTAACTTCTTGGTGCCAGGTACCACCAGACACCTTCAGAGGATTTGTAGAGTCTATTGTTTGATGGGTCAGAGCTATTTAAATGACCATATTAGGCAGAACATTTTAATGTTATGGCTGATCGGTGTATAACCTTTTGTCAGACAATGGCAGCATAGCCGAAACTTATATCCAATATTGAGATTTTGATACACTGCTCAAAAAAATAAAGGGAACACTAAGATAACACATCCTAGATCTGAATGAATGAACTAATCGTATGAAATACTTTCATCTTTACATAGTTGAATGTGCTGACAACAAAATCACACAAAAATTATCAATGGAAATCAAATTTATCAACCCATGTGTTACGCCTAGCGCTCCGGGTCCCCGCTCCTCCCCGGAGCGCTCACGGCGTCTTTCTCCCTGCAGCGCCCCGGTCAGTCCCGCTGACCGGGAGCGCTGCACTGTTTTGGCCGTTGGGGATGCGATTCGCACAGCGGGACGCGCCCGCTCGCGAATCGCATCCCAGGTCACTTACCCGTCCCGGTCCCCTGCTGTCATGTGCTGGCGCGCGCGGCTCCGCTCTCTAGGGCGCGCGCGCGCCAGCTCTCTGAGACTTAAAGGGCCAGTGCACCAATGATTGGTGCCTGGCCCAATTAGCTTAATTGGTTCCCACCTGTTCCCTGCTTATATCTAGTCTCCTCCCATGCACTCCCTTGCCGGATCTTGTTGCCTTGTGCCAGTGAAAGCGTTTAGTGTGTCCAAAGCCTGTGTACCTGAACTTCTGCTACCCATCCTGACTACGAACCTTGCCGCCTGCCCCCGACCTTCTGCTACGTCTGACCTTGCTTCTGCCTACTCCCTTGTACCGCGCCTATCTTCAGCAGCCAGAGAGGTGAGCCGTTGCTAGTGGATACGACCTGGTCACTACCGCCGCAGCAAGACCATCCCGCTTTGCGGCGGGCTCTGGTGAAAACCAGTAGTGGCTTAGAACCGGTCCACTAGCACGGTCCACGCCAATCCCTCTCTGGCACAGAGGATCCACTACCTGGAAGCCGAATCGTGACAGTAGATCCGGCCATGGATCCCGCTGAGGTGCCGCTGCCAAGTCTCGCTGATCTTCCCACGGTGGTCGCTCAGCAATCGCAGCAGATTGCCCAACAAGGACAGCAGCTGTCGCAGTTGACCGCCATGTTACAGCAAATTCTGCCTCTGCTACAGCAGCAACCATCTCCTCCGCCAGCTCCTGCACCTCCTCCGCAGCGAGTGGCCGCTCCTAACCTCCGCTTGTCCCTGCCGGACAAATTTGATGGGGACTCCAGACTCTGCCGTGGATTTTTGTCTCAGTGTTCCCTGCATATGGAGATGTTGTCAGACTTGTTTCCTACTGAACGGTCTAAGGTGGCATTCGTAGTAAGTCTTCTTTCAGGAAAGGCCTTGTCTTGGGCCACACCGCTCTGGGACCGCAATGATCCTGCCACAGCCACAGTCCAGTCCTTCTTTGCTGAAGTCCGAAGTGTCTTTGAGGAACCTGCCCGAGCCTCTTCTGCTGAGACTGCCTTGCTGAACCTGGTCCAGGGTAATTCTTCCGTTGGCGAGTACGCCATACAATTCCGTACTTTTGCTTCTGAACTATCCTGGAATAATGAGGCTCTCTGCGCGACCTTTAAAAAAGGCCTATCCAGTCGCATCAAGGATGTGCTGGCCGCACGAGAGATTCCTGCCAACCTCCAAGAACTCATCCATTTGGCTACCCGCATTGACATGCGTTTTTCTGAGCGACACCAAGAGCTCCGCCAGGAAAAAGACTTAGATCTCTGGGCACCTCTCCCACAGCATCCTTTGCAGTCTTCGCCTGGGCCTCCCGCCGAGGAGGCCATGCAAGTGGATCGGTCTCGCCTGACCCAGGAAGAGAGGAATCGCCGTAGAGAAGAAAATCTCTGTCTGTACTGTGCCAGTACTGAGCATTTCTTGGTGGATTGCCCTATCCGTCCTCCACGCCTGGGAAACGCACGCACGCACCCAGCTCACGTGGGTGTGGCATCTTTTGCTTCTAAGTCTTCTTCTCCACGTCTCACGGTGCCCGTGCGGATTTCCTCTACAGCCAACTCCTCCATCTCAGCCGTGGCCTGCTTGGACTCTGGTGCCTCCGGGAATTTTATGTTGGAGTCCTTTGTTAATAGATTCAGCATCCCGGTGACCCGTCTCGTCAAACCGCTCTACATTTCCGCGGTCAACGGAGCCAGATTGGACTGCACCGTGCGTTACCGCACAGAACCCCTCCTGATGTCTATCGGACCCCACCACGAAAGGATTGAGTTCTTCATTCTCCCCAACTGTACCTCTGAGGTCCTCCTCGGTCTGCCTTGGCTCCGGCTTCATTCCCCCACCATTGATTGGACCACCGGGGAGATCAGGAACTGGGACTCTGCCTGCCACAGGAAGTGTCTCTCCCCCCCTCCCAGTCCCATCAGGCAAGCCTCTGTGCCTCCCCATGGCCCCCGTCCTGGTGTCACACTGCCCCGTGCCAGGCCTCGCCCTCTGCCCTCCCTCCCCATTCCCACTCCTGCTGTACTGCCTGCCGTTGAGGAAACCCTCCATTCTTTCCCGGTGTCCTCATCCCAGGGGAGGCAGTTACCGGACAAAGAGAAGGGGAGACCTAAGGGGGGGGGTACTGTTACGCCTAGCGCTCCGGGTCCCCGCTCCTCCCCGGAGCGCTCACGGCGTCTTTCTCCCTGCAGCGCCCCGGTCAGTCCCGCTGACCGGGAGCGCTGCACTGTTTTGGCCGTTGGGGATGCGATTCGCACAGCGGGACGCGCCCGCTCGCGAATCGCATCCCAGGTCACTTACCCGTCCCGGTCCCCTGCTGTCATGTGCTGGCGCGCGCGGCTCCGCTCTCTAGGGCGCGCGCGCGCCAGCTCTCTGAGACTTAAAGGGCCAGTGCACCAATGATTGGTGCCTGGCCCAATTAGCTTAATTGGTTCCCACCTGTTCCCTGCTTATATCTAGTCTCCTCCCATGCACTCCCTTGCCGGATCTTGTTGCCTTGTGCCAGTGAAAGCGTTTAGTGTGTCCAAAGCCTGTGTACCTGAACTTCTGCTACCCATCCTGACTACGAACCTTGCCGCCTGCCCCCGACCTTCTGCTACGTCTGACCTTGCTTCTGCCTACTCCCTTGTACCGCGCCTATCTTCAGCAGCCAGAGAGGTGAGCCGTTGCTAGTGGATACGACCTGGTCACTACCGCCGCAGCAAGACCATCCCGCTTTGCGGCGGGCTCTGGTGAAAACCAGTAGTGGCTTAGAACCGGTCCACTAGCACGGTCCACGCCAATCCCTCTCTGGCACAGAGGATCCACTACCTGGAAGCCGAATCGTGACACCATGGAGGTCTGGATATGGAGTCACACTCAAAATGAAAGTGGAAAACCACACTACAGGCTGATCCAACTTTGATGTAATGTCCTTAAAACAAGTCAAATGACGTGTGGCCTCCACGTGCCCGTATGACCTCCCTACAACGTCTGGGCATGTTCCTGATGAGTTGGTGTATGGTCTCCTGAGGGAGGTCCTCCCAGACCTGGACTAAAACAGGGCTCTGGCAGTGCTCCTCCTTGCACAAAGGCGGAGGTAGCGGTTCTGCTTCTGAGTTGTTGCCCTCCTACTGCCTCCTCCATGTCTCCTGATGTACTGGCCTGTCTCCTGGTAGCGCCTCCATGCTCTGGAAACTACGCTGACAGACACAGCAAACCTTCTTGCCACAGCTCACATTGATGTGCTATCCTGGATGAGCTGCACTACCTGAGCCACTTGTGTGGGTTGTAGACTCCGTCTCATGCTACAACTAGAGTGAAAGTACTGCCAGCATTCAAAAGTGATCAAAACATCAGCCAGGAAGCATAGGAACTGAGACGTGGTCTGTGGTCACCACAGGCAGAACTCCTCCTTTATCGGGGTGTCTTGCTAATTGCCTATAATTTCCACCTGTTGTCTGTTCCATTTGCACAACAGCATGTGAAATTGATTGTCAATCAGTGTTGCTTCCTGAGTGGACAGTGTGATTTCACAGAAGTGTCATTGACTTGGAGTTATGTGTTGTTTAAGTGTTCCCTTTATTTATTTTCAGCAGTGTGTATTTATATTCTGGTAGCCATTTGGGCCAAATAAATCAACTATGGAGAATAGGCACTAGGATTTTTTTTTTTTTAACTGTGTACATAATATTGACCAATACTTAAACAACTACAATTCACAGTTGAAGAAAATCTACTTAACACATGCCCACTGAATGAAATGGGATATCTTAGTTATAGAGATTAGTACCCCCATGTTATGGAGGACAGATTTTTGTTATAACAATCAACAAAAGTAGATATACTGTACGACCAGTGGTCTGGTCTGGTGTCTTGTCATTTGTGATGCTGTCTCTCTGGTCTAAAATGTCCCTGTAGAGGTTGTCAGACGCCTTCCAATATATACCCTTTAAAGAGACAAATACAGATTTGTATATTAGACATATATTAATAATTACACATCCCTATAGACACATGAAGTCCATATCCCCTTTGTCCCCTCACACATAAAGGTAAAGGCAATCTCTTGCTCCATTACATCTAGGATAAAACAAGAAGCAACTTTGCAAATAATCTTGATTACAAATATCCTACTGTTTACAGTTCTTATTCAGACTAATCTGTCTCCATGGTAACAGACTACAAGCTGTGTGTAGTCTGATTCTGCAGTTATACTCTTTTCTATTTACCACCACGTCTTACTAATATACCAAATGTGTATAAGCAAAAAGGAGAGGACAGATAGAAGAGGATATGACTACAACAATGGTCTCCAAATTGGAGCTGTAGAACAAGTGAAACAGCCTGCCATGTGAAGCTCATATTTGTTAGGTTTTTGTTACTTTAAAGGGGTACTCCGGCGCTAAGACATCTTATCCCCTATCCAAAGGGGGCGGGACCCCCGCGATTTTCCACGCCGCACCCCGTTAGAATAAGCCCCCGGAGCGTGCTCGCTCCGGGTCTGATTACTGGCGATCACGGGAAGGAGCATAGTGACGTCACAGCTCTGCCCCGTGTGACGTCACACTCCGCCCCCTCAATGCAAGCCTATGGAGGGGGCGTGACAGCTGTCACACCCCCTCCATAGGCTTGCATTGAGGAGGCGGAGCGTGACGTCACTATGCTCTGTCCCCGTGATCGCAAGTAATCAGACCCGGAGCGAGCATGCTCCGGTGGCTGATTTTAATGGGGTGCGGCGTGGAAGATCACGGGGTCCCCAGCGGCGGGACCCCCACGATCAGGCATCTTATCCTCTATCCTTTGGATAGGGGATAAGATGTCTTAGCTCCGGAGTACCCCTTTAAGAAAAAAGGAACAGTGTATAGGTAAAGTCGGAGACAAAGATCCACCTGCTCATGAAATCTGTGCCGATCCCACGGATGAGTACTTTTTGTTCTCTCTTTTTTTCACAAATGTTGATTTGTATTATCATTAAAAAAATATTCTTTATAATTCTCTATAATTAATAATATTATTTCTATGCAGAATTTTCTGAGCTGCATATTTCTGTATGTAGGGTAATGGAGCACTAAGCAACATGTTAACAACAATCTGTAGAGCACTGATGTATGACATTGTTACATTGTGGCTCTTGTTGCACAGTATCACTTAGTTCTATTATAAAATAACAAAAAGCACCCCACATTAATGGGCTAATTCACATCCAGTTTAGATTCACATCCAGAAGCTGAAGCGGCAGTCATGGGAATTATCAGATCCTCATCATTCTTTCGCTCAGATCTCACGTACAATAGGAAGCTACAGTGTATCCTAATATACAAGCACTTATAGGGGAACTCCGGTGTAAACAAGTGGAAAACATGTTTTCAAATCAACTGGTGCCAGAAAGTTAAACAGATTTGGAAATGACTTCTATTTCAAAATCTGAAGCCTTCCAGTACTTATTAGCTGCTGTATACTACAGAGAAAATTCTGAAGTTCTTTCCAGTCTGACCACAGTGCTCTCTGCTGACACATCGATCCGTGTCAGGAACTGTCCAGATTGAAAGCAAATCCCCATAGAAAACCTCTCCTGCTCTGGACAGTTCCTGACATGGACAGAAGTGTCAGCAGAGAGCACTGTGGTCAGACTGGAAAGAACTTCACAGTTTTTTCTGAAGTATATCTGTAGTATACAGCAGCTGATAAGTACTAAGAGGGTTAAGATTTTTTAATAGAAGTAATTTACAAATCTGTTTTACTTTATGGCACCAGTTGATTTGAAAACATTTTTTCCCACCGGAGTTCCCCTTTAAGTACCAGGATAGCAGATAGAGCGAATGCTATCTGGCCTCGCAGATTAGGGGGCCTTTACTCCTCCACAGTTAGGAGTAGTGAGGGATTAATGGGGGAAAAGGAAGTATGTATACTATATAAGGCAGTGAAACCTCTCCAAAAGACCACCTTTTTAAGAAGACCTTCCCCTTATCCAAACCAGATTTTGTGTGACAGATTTTCAGTCCACAATACAATATGCATAGTGGCCTTTTTTTTTTTTTTTTAAGAGGATGTCAGAAGTTCCACAGTAACAATATTAAAGGAGAATTCCAGAATATAAAAATTCTGGAGTTCTCCTTTAAGTGATACAACGCGATAGAACGCCAAGGTTGGGAAGAAAAAAGTACTGCTGCTGGACCACTTGGTTACCGGTTTTGGCCCTGGTAGTACATATATATTCCCATGATCTGACAAAATAGCAGTTCTAAACATTTCCTGTTTTTATAGGCTTGAGTGGAGGCTTTATCCCCTAGTACAATGGGTTTGATCAGGGACAATATGGATTAGCAGGTTTAGCAGCTAAGCCCCTTCATGTGCAGCCACCGTTTAAGGCCTTAGAAGAAGGACGCCTCCTGTTTCCCTGGGAAGCAATTGCGGGGTGCCAGAAAAATGTTATAGCCAGGGCCTAGTGAAATCTTCCAGACTTGCCATCTTAGTCCACCTGTTGCAGGCAGGGTAACAATAAAAGAAGTATTGCAGTATACTGTACAAGCAATAACATCTTTAAAGGACAAGAATCATGTAAAAAAAAGGTATCCCCTAAACAAAAGGATAGGGGATAAGTTTAGATCGCGGTGGGTCCAAGTGCTGGGGTCCCCTGCGATCTCCTGTTTAGAGCCCCGGCTCTCCTATACAACGGGACATCACAACCCCGCCCGAAGCAGTGGTTGCCATGCCCCCGACATATAGCTCTATGGGAGAGTTGTTCGGCAATCTTCAGCTCTCCCAAAGAACTATATATAGGGGCGTGGGGGGGGGAGGTGTAGTGACGCGCCACTGTATAGGAAAGCCAGGGCTTTAAACAGTAGATCGTGGGGGGCCCCAGCGCTTGAACCCCCCGCAATTTAAAACTTATTCCGTTTTTTTTTTTCATGATACTTTTCCATTAAATTCTCTAGTGGGACTAAAGAAAAAGAATGTACAAAGTGTTAAAAAATATAAACTTTTCCTATTTAAGTATATAAAAAAATCTTAACAATTAGAAAATAAATGTAGGCATAGATTTAAAACTATCTAGCTCTTACAAAGCTACTTTAGACTAGACAGTCTAAGAATACACCAGATCTATTAACGTGGCTTAGATAAATCTGGCTCATTTTCAGGCTGTTTAGCTTACAGACCCTATTACATGGGCCGATTATTGGCCGATATCTCCCTGTGTCATAAGGTCAGCAATTAGCCGATAAACAAGTTTGTTGGCTGATCAGGTCATTTTGACCCATCAAAAAAAATCATTACTCGTAGGCCACACATCTCCTAATGCAATAGGGAACATGTGGCCAATGAGTGATGGCAGCAAAGGCCCCCACAAACAATACAGTGATGGTTAAGCCATGTGTTAGGCTCTATATAAGAGCTAATATAAATATAAGTGTTAATTTATGAGATTCATGATCATTTTCACCATGCCTCGAGCCGTCCCAAGTATGGATCATCAACTTAAGGGGGTACTCCGCTGCTCAGCGTTTGGAACAAACTGTTCCGAACGCTGGAACTGGCACGCCGGGAGCTCTTGACGTCATAGCCCTGCCCCTCATGATGTCACACCCCGCCCCCTCAATGCAAGTCTATGGGAGGGGGCGTGACAGCCGTCACAACTTCCCGACTCCAGCGTTCGGAACAGTTTGTTCCAAACTCTGAGCAGTGGACTACCCCTTTAAGCAGAGTTATGTGCCAGAATTCAGAATGGTGCATTTTTGCAGGCAAGCTGAAATGTGCCCAAAAGGTGCTCAAAAAAAGTGGCAGTGTTTTACTGCCTCCATAAATGTATGAACTATTGAGCCATATTGAGTGAATGGAGCAGGTTTAAATTATTATTATTATTATTGTTTTATTTTTACAATATACTGTGTTTTTTTTAAATCCATGTATAAAATGATGAAACACAAATGCTGCAATCCACCCCTCGACATAAATTCCCAGACAACAGTAAGTTGCCAACTGTTCCTAATGTTAGATAAAGTGTCCTGCTCAGGGTACATAATGTTTTAGGAACATGCTGGCCAACAGTACAAACAAAGGAAAGAATGAAAAGGAATAGGAGGTACAAAATGGTATGCACCATGTGTGTGGGATTAATGATGGTGTATAACCTTCTCAATATAGTGTATGCCGACACATGGAAATCACTCAGTGTATTCTGAGAGATCACATAATAGGCTTCAAGGCTTCCACATTATCTTCAGGAAAGACTCAACACCTAATAACTAAGGTTGAAGTAGTTACAGGGAGACTCCAAAGGATAGGGGATAAGATGTTAGATCGCGGGGGTCCCGCCGCTGGAAACCCCCGCGATCTCTGGGCCGGCAGCTGTGGCGTCCGGAACACGGAAGCTTGCATCTTCCGTTTTTGTGACATCACGCCATGCCCCCTCCATTTGTGTCTATGGGAGGGGGCGTGACTGCTAGTACAGAACCGTCATGCCTCCTCCCATAGACTTGAATGGAGGGGGCATGGCAGCCTGCATTGCCAGTCATTGGGCACATAATAGGCTTCAAGGCTTCCACATTATCTTCAGGAAAGACTCAACACCTAATAACTAAGGTTGAAGTAGTTAAAGGGGTACTCCGCCACACACATCTCATCCCCGATCCAAAGGATAGGGGATAAGATGTTAGATCGCGGGGGTCCCGCCCTGCTGGGGACCCCTGTGATCTCCGGGCCGGCACCCCTGTCATTTGGGTCTAGGAGGGAACTCCGCTCTGTGCCCGATGACTGGCAATGCAGGCCACCACGCCCCCTCCATTCAAGTCTATGGGAGGAGGCGTGACGGCTTTGTAGGGCAGTCACGCCCCCTCCCATAGACATGAATGTGTCCAGATGCCGTAGCTGCTGGCCCGGAGATCACGGGGGGTTTCCAGCGGCAGGACCCCCGCGATCCAACATCTTATCCCCTATCCTTTGCATAGGGGATAAGATGTGTGCGGCGAAGTACCCCTTTAACCCTGCCCTCCTTCTCCTGAAGACAAAAGGCCTCCACACATTAACCATGTGTCATGGGATCAGTCAAACATCTAATGTGTATGGTGGCTTCTTCCCATCTGTCCCCAGGTTGAGTGTGGTTCTTCAGCTCAGTTCCATTGAAGGGAATGGAGCCAAATTGTAATACCACACACAACCTGGGGACAGATGTGGAGCTCTTTTTGAAAGAAATTAGCTCTCTGTTTCTATTCCTGGACAACCCCTTTAAGGGTCCAATCCTTTTGTTCATAGGGACAACACATAAGTGTCCAGGCATTTGTGTGCATGGGTAGGTCAAAAAAGAGCATTAGGCCAACAGCTACTGAAGTTGTATGGCTACCTGAACTCTCAAGAGTCAAGGAAGCTGAAATTTGTGAAGTTATTTAATGGGGTCCTTACACTAGAAAGCTGGGAACCACTGGTGATTTGTATTTCCTAATTATACTGTAACTGGTTTTGAGAGTCAAAAAGATCCCATTTTTTCTTTAGGGTAAGAAAATTACCATTGATTTCCCCAGTGTGGCGGCCATGGTGAACTCATCTCCTTATCTAAGCTTCTCAGAGTTATGAACGAGTGACAATAGGGAGCTGGGATACATAAATAATAATGGCCTTTTATCTCCTTTACTTCTTTGATCCTCTTCTTTTTCAAAATGTATTTCAGGAGGTAATAATCCCCTCTCCCCCCACTCCTGGGGGAAAATTGTGGGAATAGATGGAAGAAAATACATAAGGCTGTCTGCCCTACTTTGCCCGAGATTCGAAAGCAATTTGATGCAAAATAAATGTTTTCCTACTGCTTTGTCAGCACTGGAGACGAGGCAAAGCCTTGACTCCTTAAAGGGGTACTCCATTGCTAGACATCTTATCCCCTACCCAAAGGAGACACATGGCGTTCTAAACATTATGTTCAGAACACTGGGTTCGGGAGGCCATGGTTGCGATGTCACGCCACACCCCCACAATTCATATCTATGGGAAAGGGCGTGATGTCAAGATCACGGCCTCCCGAACCCAGCGTTCTGAACATAATGTCTGCACGGAGATTGCAGGGGGCCCCAGCAACCGGACCCCCACGATCAGACATCTTATCCCCTATCCTTTGGATAGAGAGTAAGTTGTCTAGCAGAGTACCCCTTTAAAGGGGTTGCCCAGTTTAGAAAACCAATTGTCATATAACCTATTAATGCAGTGGTCTCAAACTATGGCCCTCTATATATTGCAAAACTTCCACTCCCAGCATGCCCGGACAGCCATTGGCTGTCCAGGCATGCTGGGAGTGGAAGTTTTGCATAATCTAGAGCAGTGATGGCGAAGCTGTGGCATGCCGAGCCCCCTCTGTGGGCACGCGGCCACAGGCCCCCGTCACATTCCAGACATCCCTGTGTCCCAAAAGGTCATTTCGGGACACAAGGATGTCCCGGTTACCTCTCTGCGGCCCCGCGTTAGCTTTAAAAATGCAGGGACTGCCGGTAGAGCACACAGGGACGTCACTGACATCCCGTGTGTGCGCCCGTAAAGCAGAGTGGAGCATCAGGGAGGACCGGGGATGGCGCGCGCATGGTAAGTGACCAGCGGGACGTCATCTTCGGTGTTCCAACACAGACATACAGCCTCCAGCCATACACTGTATAATGCTAGAGGCTGTTTGTCTTGGAGGAACACTGGCTGCCAAATGTGGGGGAACACTGCCTGCCTAATGTGGGGGAACACTGCTTGCCTAATGTGGGGGAACACTGCCTGCCTAATGTGGGGGGAACACTGCCTGCCTAATGTGGGGGGAACACTGTCTGCCTTGTGGGGGGAACTTTACTGCCAACCTTGTGGGGGAATTATATTGCCAACCTTGTGGGGGAACTATACTGCCAACCTTGTGGGGGGAGCTATACTGCCAACCTTGTGGGGGGAACTATACTGCCAACCTTGTGGGGGGAACTATACTGCCAACCTTGTTTGGGGAACTATACTGCCAACCTTGTGGGGGGAACTATACTGCCAACCTTGTGGGGGGAATTATACTGCCAACCTTGTGGGGGCAATTATACTGCCAACCTTGTGGGGAGAATTATACTGCCAACCTTGTGGGGAGAATTATACTGCCAACCTTGTGGGGAGAATTATACTGCCAACCTTGTGGGGGGGAATTATACTGCCAACCTTGTGGGGGGGAATTATACTGCCAACCTTGTGGGGGGAACTATACTGCCAACCTAATGTGGGGGAACTATACTGCCAATCCTAATGTGTATTCTGATTCAATTGCTGTGCTGGCACTTTGAGGGGAAAAGTGTTGGCGTGCATTACGGTTCGGGCACTCGGGCTCAAAAAGGTTCTCATCACTGATCTAGAGGGCCACCGTTTAAAATAACTGTGTAATGCTTAATTTCACCTGTGGGGGTGCTAAAGGGAAACTAAACACTCACCAACAGATTTCCCCACAGATTTACTACAGATCAGGGTCCCAACAGGAGGGGAGTTTCTGATCAGCTTTATTGCCATGGGACTCTTTTCCAAAGTGGAGAATCCCTTTATCAAGTCGCCATTTTGTTTTTGTTGATCATGAAGAGATCTTTAAGGTAAAGGGTCCCTCTTTCTTTTAAAAAATATCTTAAATTACTCAATCCAGCAAATATAATACACTGGGTATTTTACAGAAACCATTTGATGTGACAAATATGCATTATTAGATAGATGAGGGCTTAATCCTTTATTATATCATCATACGGATGATGGAATGAAAGTAGCAACTCTTTCTATGAGCTGCAGATTTCAGTCCTCTTATAGGCCTTGTTCACACATTGTAGGTATGTTGGACTTTTTAATGCAAGAAACATTACTGGATAAGAAACGGAGAAGAAAGATTCCAGCAGGGCAGAGAGCAGCCCCAAAAGTGCATCTCTTGAGTCAGAGGACCCAGCATGTCCATAAATTACACAGACAGCCTATAGATTTTATTTGAAACTGTGTAATTCCTAATTTTCCCTGTGGTGGCGCTGCATAACAATTTAACACTGCCAAATTTAAGACACCGTTTACGACTGAAAGTGGGACAACCTGTCATTTGCTTTACATCGGTAGTCCTTTCTAACAAAATGGATTGTCCAAAGCAGATCCCCTTTAACCCCTTTCCAACATTGGATGTTAATGGAAAGCATCCCTGTGCCTTAAAGGGTACTCTGGTAGAAAACAATTTTTTTAAATTAACTGGTGCCAGAAAGTTATACAGATTTGTAAATGACTTCTATATAAAAATCTTAATCCTTCCAGTACGTATCAGCTGCTGTATACTCCACAGGAAGTTCTTTTCTTTTTTAATTTCTTTTCTGTCTGACCACAGTGCTTTCTGCTCTCCATGTCAGGAAATGTCCAGAATACAAGCAAATCCCCACAGCAAACCTATCCTGATCTGGTCAGTTTCTGATATGGACAGAGGTGTCAGCAGAGAGCACTGTGGTCAGACAGAAAATAAATTCAAAAAGAAAATAACTTCTTGTGGAGCATACAGCAGCTGATAAGTACTGGAAGGATTTAGATTTTTTAATAGAAGTAATTTACAAATCCGTTTAACTTTCTGGCACCAGTTGATTTAGGAAAAAAAGTTTTCCACTGGAGTACCCCTTTATTGCACCATGCCGTACATTTACATTTGCTGCATTCTGTCTATGATACGAGAGCATGAGATGGTTAGTAATGGCTGCTATCAGCAGCCACCACTTACAGTGAATATGGACATCAACGATTATGCTGATGTCAATCATTTAACCCCTTAAGTGGCATGATCAATAGCTATGAAGGAACTTAAGTGCTTTTCTGACAGGTCAGGAGCCCAATCAGCACCACCACATGTTTGTTATTTATGTTAGCTGGAGGCCTTTACTATGCAGCCTAAGACTGATGCTACTAGCAGAGCACAGATCTCACTGATTATTGTAATGCAATAGCATAGCAATGATCAGTATATGCACTGCAAGAATTGCTTATAAAATAAAAACATGTCATTATTACAGTGAATAGCACTACATAAAGACGAACCCCCCAAAAAACTGCTTGCAAAATTGCCATTTTTTTTATTCCCCCACAAATAATTTTTGTTATGTTTCATCATACATTTTATGGTGAAATGAAAAGTGTCATTGCAAAGTACAATTGGTCACACACACAAAAAGAAAAAAAAACAACCCTCATATGGCTCTGTGAATGGAAAAATAATAGTGTTATGTCCATTTAAAGGGAAGAGGGAGAAAAATTAAACGCAAAAAAGGAAATGAGGCTTAAATGGGCATTGTCATTAAAACTAATTTTTGCTATTGCACATGGCTAAATAACTTTTTTTTTATAATGTACTTTGTTTAAAAAAATTAATAGATTAAGTTTTCTATGTTTTATTTGTGTTAAAAAAGCTGCCACTAAGTGTCTCCCTACTTGTACAGAGCACATTTCTCATACCCCCCCATCTCTCGCAAACACTTTGAACTCCTGCTGGCCTGGCAGAAGTCCAAAATCAGGAAATGCAGTCTGAAATGTTAAAGCGTGTGTGCAGCCTTAGCTAATCATAGTCCATCTTACACCCTGAACTGCTCTGGGCTGTGTGTGTAACAGAGTGAGGGAGGAAGTTCTACCCTGTATGTCTTCAGATGATGTCACGCCCCTTCCCAGTCTGTGAATCTGACTGAGACTGAGCAGAAAATACAGAGCAATATCAAGGTAGAAAACTAACAAATAATAAAAATAAAGGCAGGGGGTGATTTATTATAATGGGGGCAGTGAACTGGGAGGATTATAAAATTTAACAAGATCATAACAGGTACTCTTTAAGGGGTTAAATGCTCTTGTTTAAAATATGCATGGCTTTCCTATGAAATGATTAAAGGGGTACTCCTGTGAAAACCTTTTCTTTTAAATCAACTGGTGGCAGAAAGTTAAACATATTTGTAAATTACTTCTATTAAAAAATCTTAATCCTTCCTGTACTTATTAGCTTCTGAATACTACAGAGGAAATTCTTTTCTTTTTGGAATGCTTTCTGATGACATCACGAGCACAGTTCTCTCTGCTGACGTTATTATAATAATAATAACGCTTTATTTATTGTTGTCCTTAGTGGGATTTGAACCCAAGTCCCCAACACTGCAAGGCAGCAGTGCTAACCACTGAGCCACCATGCTGCCCTTAGCATACATCTGCTATGCATCTGCTATGCATGGTTGCTAAAATGGACAGAGATGTCAGCAGAGAGTACTGTGCTCGTGATGTCATCAGTGTTCCAAAAAGAAAGGAATTTCCTCTGTAGCATTCAGCAGCTAATAAGTACTGGAAGGATTAAGATTTTTTTTAATAGAAGTAATTTACAAATATGTTTAACTTTCTGCCACCAGTTGATTTAAAAGAAAAAAGGTTTTCACCGGAGTACCCCTTTAAGAAGCCACTTCAGTTATTTACACATATCCGATTCCAAGTTTCTGCACAGCAATTCAGCTTATCACTCATGTGTTTGTTGGGCACATTATTTCACAACTGCTTACAGAAATAGACATGTAGTGGGGTATAAGCAAACAAAAATCGAAAGGTTACAAAACATCCTGAGTCCTATGCAGACTATTGTTGTAATGTTGCATTATAAAAAAAATATAACAAGGGTCATTAGTATTGCTCTTTCACTCTCCAGTGTTCTCTTACAAGTGACCCCATAGTGTTTTGGGGATCCTTCTCAGCCCCTGGTGGCTGCTATAAGGCTGCCCTTAAAGGGGTATTCCGGCCTTAGACATCTTATCCCCTAGCGGCGGCACCCCCGCGATCAAAAATCTTATCCCCTTTTCTTTTGGATAAAGGATAAGATGTCTAAGGCCAGAATACCCCACTAGCTGTCAAAGGTGTAATGTTTGGGTCCTGGGACCTAAAAGGCAGTAATGTAAAGAAAAAGAAGAACACGGGAGGGCGCACTTAGTACTATTATCTCCTAAATATGGAGGGTTTAAAAGTGCAACACCTGATGAGCACAACATCATCGTATGCCTTATATAATTATTGACAGCCATAGGCAGCGCACATCTACTACAGAACCAAATCAGGACGGTAAAAGGGGTACTCCGCTGCTCAGAATTTGGAACAAACTCTTCTGAACCCTGGAGCTGGCGCCAGGAGCTCGTGATGTCATAGCCCCGTCCCCTCCCATAGACAACTGTCACGCCCCCTCCCATAGACTTGCATTGAGGGGGCGGGGCTATTACATCACAAGCTCCCGGCGCCGGCTCCAGCGTTCGGAACAGTTTGTTCCAAATGCTGAGCAGCGGAGTTCCCCTTTAAGAGTCCATGGAACAGATACGCAGACCTAATGAAGATGGTGCAATACCCTCAAAACTTGTCGTCTCTCCATAAACTATATTCTATGTTATTTTAAAGCTCCAGTTAACAGTATGATTCTTTCTCCAGCTAAATGCCAAGAAAAGCATATGCTTCTCCATATTCATGGATCATGTATCTTCTCCACTGTGACCTACCATGTAACACTTATAATAATATTATAAAGGCACTGGGGCTTAAAGGGGTACTCCGCTGGAAAACATTTTTTTTCTAAATCAACTGATGCCAGAAAGGTTAGCAGATTTGTAAATTATTTTTATTAAAAAATCTTAATCCTTTTAATACTCATCAGCTGCTGTTTTCTCCAGAGGAAGTTATTTTCTCTTTGAATTTCCTTACTGTCTGACCACAGTGCTCTCTGCTGACACCTCTGTCCATGTCAGGAACTGTCCAGAGTAGGAGCAAATCTCCATAGCATACCTCCCCTACTCTGGACAGTTCCTGACGTGGACAGAGGGGTCAGCAGAGAGCACTGTGGTCAGACTGAAAGGAAATTCAAAGAGAAAATAACTTCCTCTGGAGCATACAGCAGCTGATAAGTACTAAAATGATTACGATTTTTAAATAGAAATAATTTACAAATCTGTTAAACTTTCTGGCATCAGTTGATTTAAAAAAATGTTTTGCAGCGGAATACCCCTTTAAATGCAATTTTTTAAAATAACCCTATACATACACCCATGCTTTGGTTTCCTTACTAAAGGAGGGATATATATATATATATATATATATATATATATATATATATATATATATATATATATGAAACTGTCTTTTTGCAGAATTTCTTGTAACTAACCTCATCTACCAGATATAAAATATAATCTATTTAATAACTATGTTATTTCCGTATCCTAGAAAAATCCCCATAATGCCACAGGACAAATACCTAGTGACACCAAAGAACTGGTTTACAGGGACACTGGATAGGGGACCTATACCGGTAATGGGCCATAACCTGTAAGTCAGATACTATAAGAGGTATTTACAGATTATATTGCGGCGTTTTATTACAGCAGAGAAGGAGTGTATAGTATACACAGCATATGTGCTTATGGTATTTACCATTTAAGTTATAGATTGACCAAACACCATTTACAGCTTAATATAATCAATATGTAAACATAAGAGTGAGTGGATATTTAACGCTATAGAGATATGGGTGTGTATAAATATCCATTGTGCTCATACAAGTGAACAACTATATATAAAAAACAAGTTGTGTAAACCGTAAGAAAAGCACTTCTCATCTGCCTTAGATTGGCATATTTTCTATTTATAGAGATTGCCATATATATAAGTAAATAACACTTAGTTACTGCCATTTCCTAAATTTGTGGCCATATTGCAGGATTATTAAAGTCACATTATATATTTAATACTTTTCCCACCATAACTTATTATTAGTGCTCACTATGTCTGATTGCTACCTGGCTCCCCGTATTACAACAATGAATTATTCAGACATTTGTAAGTTTAGTCCATATACCGTATCATTAAACAAACTGGCCTACAGATGTCTTCCTGCATAAACCTTTTTCTTCTTATATAAAACTATGTCCTAAATATCCTCTCTTCCTCTACGTGTTGATTTACTTCATGTATTTTAGGGTTTCCATCATATCCCCTCCATCTCTTCTTTCTTCTATACACGTTAAAGTCCTTTAATCCTTCCTGATAAGTTTTATCCTGAAATCCATGCACTAGTTTAGTATCTACTTTGAATTCTCTCCAAAGTATCTATATCTTCCTGCAGATACGGTCTCCAGTACTGTGCACAATATTACAAGTGAAGTCTCACCAGTGCTAATACCTCTCCCTAAACACCCATGAGCACTTTCCTCTCTGCTGCTAATGCCTCTCCCTACACACACATGAGCACTTCCCTCACTACTGCTAATACCTCTCCCTATGCACCCATGAGCACTTCCCACTCTGCTGCTTATACCTTTCCCTATACACCCATGAACACTTTCTTCTACAGCCAATACCTCTCCCTATACACCCATGAGCACTTCCCTCTCTACTGATAATACCTCTCCCTATGCACCCATGAGCACTTTCCTCTCTGCTGCTAATGCCTCTCCCTACACACACATGAGCACTTCCCTCACTACTGCTAATACCTCTCCCTAAACACCCATGAGCACTTCCCACTCTGCTGCTTATACCTTTCCCTATACACCCATGAACACTTTCTTCTACAGCCAATACCTCTCCCTATACACCAATGAGCACTTCCCTCTCTACTGCTAATACCTCTCTCTATACATCCAAGAGCACTTCCCTCTTTCTACTGCCAATACCTCTCCCTTTACACCCATGAGCACTTACCGCTCTCTATACACCCAAACATTTTGCGAGCATTTCCTGCTGCTCTATGACATTGTCTGCCTATCTTTAAATCTTCTGAAAAAATAATCTCTTAATCCCTTTTTTCAGGTACTGAGGTTAGGACTATATCACATATTCTGTATTCTGCTCTTGGGTTTTTACACCTCTGATGCATTATCTTGCACTTATCCCCTTACATTAATCCTGTTACATATTGTTGCGTCATCAGCAAAAAGATCAATAGTTTACCATCGAGACCTTCTGCAATATCACTAATAAAGATATTAAACAAAATGGGTCCCAGTACAGATCCCTGAGGTCCCCACTAGTAACAAGACCTTGCTTTGAATTTCCTCCATTGACTACAACCCTCTGTTGTCTGTCCCTCAGCCACTGCCTAATCCATTCAACAATATGGGAGTCCAAACTCAAATACTGCAGTATATTGTGAAGTCAGAAGCCTTTTTAAATCTACATAAACAATGTCTTCTGCACCTCCACCATCTATTATTTTAGTTACCCAATCAAAATCAATATGATTAGTTTGACATGATATCCCTGAAATAAACTCATGTTGTTACTCATCTTGCAATCCATGTGATTTTTTTTTAGATGTTTCACAATTCTATAACTTTGTATGATTTCCTTTAATTTCTCCACTATTAATGTCAGGCCTACTGGCCTATAGTTGCCTGATTCCTCCCTACTACCCTTTATGTGAATGGGCACAACATTTGCTAATTTCCAATCTTCTGTAACCATCAGAGCCCACGCTTTCCCTAGCTTCTTGCAAAGTCAGCACATGCCCTATCTGGCTGCAAGGAATCCTGGGAATTGATTGCATTTGTGTCAGGATGTACTGGCAGATGCGGGACATAGGAGAAACACGTCGGCTTTTACGGATGAGCAGCATATGGGGTCAAAAACAAATACATGGGGAATTAGAATTTTTAGGCACTTATACATCAGAGAGGTCTATTTCAAAGGTCTATGAAATGATAGGTAGGCTTTAAAGGGGTACTTCACCCCTATACATCTTATCCCCTAACCAAAGAATAGGGTATAAGATGTATGATTGCGAGGGTCCCGCCACTGGGGACCCCTGCAATCCCACCTCAGACAGCAAGCTGAGATCTTGATCATGATCAGGCATTAAAAAAAATGCTAGTTGCAAAATATTTCATTGTCCAATAATTAAAGTGGTACTCCGCACCTAGATATCTTATCCCCTATCGAAAGAATAGGGGATAAGATGTATGATTGTGGGGGTCCCGCTGTTGGGGACCCCCGCGATCTCTCCTGCAGCACCCCTGTTCACCAGCTGCACAGAGCGAAGAAAACTCCGTGGCTGATGACGGGCGATACAGAGGCCGGAGTATTGTGATGTCCTGACCCCACCCCCTTGTGATGTCACAAGGAGCGGGGCCATGACATCAAGATACTCTGGCCCCTGTATCGCCCGTCATCAGCCACAGAGCGTTCTTTGCTCTGTGCAGCTGGTGAACAGGGGTGCTGCAGGAGAGATCGCGGGGGTCCCCAACAGCGGGACCCCCACAATCATACATCTTATCCCCTATTTTTTCGATAGGGGATAAGATATCAAGGGGCGGAGTACCACTTTAATTATTGGACAATGAAATATTTAGCAACTAGCATTTTTTTTAATGCCTGATCATGATCAAGATCTCAGCTTGCTGTCTGAGGTGGGATCCTCATCTACCAGATGTTTATGACACATCTTGTGTATATGCTAAATGTAAATGTGTATATTTGTAATACCATCAGTGACAATTGTATCATTTTTGGCAGTAGAAACATACCCCAGTCCAATAGCAAGAAGGTGTGATAGCAGTAAGGATGGAAGAAAGACCTTTAAGAATTCTGCTGAGAAAATGCCACCTTTTTTCATGACACTTGTGTTCCTCATACTTAATGTAGAGCTTCGCTTTGGATGTTTGAAGACAAATTCCCTATGTAAAAAAAAAAAAGGTCTGTAAACAGAATCTGAACATCTGAAATCCCCTTGTTACGATGTGAATCAGCAAACCAGCGATTATCTCACCCACAAGGCTTAATCAATCATACACCCATGTAAATACATCATTATTGATCACACATCCCCTGTTCACATAGGGCAATATGCAGTATATAGTGCTGATATTATTGGTTGCTCAAAAGATCCAATCATCCAAGCATTTTCTCATTCGTCAGCTGATTGCTGGCCTTATTACAAGGGCCAATTTTAGGGAACAAGCCTTTCTGCAAATGCTCATTTGTCCGACAATTGGTCCACGTAGACGGGTCTTAAAGGGGTGCTCCACCCCTAGACATCTTATCCCCAATCCAAAGGATAGGGCATAGAGTGTCTGATTGTGGTGGGTCCAGACGCTGGGCTCCCCTGCGATCTCCGGGCTGGCACCACAGCGTTCATGAACATGGAAGCTTGGAGCTTCCATGTTCATGATGCCACGCTACACCTCTTCCATTCATGTCTATGGGAGAGGGCCTAACGACTAGTACAAAGCCATCACGCCTCCTCCAATAGACATGAATGGAGGGGGTGTGATGGCTGTGGTCGCGCTTCAACCAGCACAGAGCGGAGTTTGCTCCGTGCACAGAATGACTGAGGTGCTTTGCCAGAGATCACAGTGGTCCCAGCGATGGGGCCCCTGCAATCAGACATATTATCCCCTATTCTTTGGATAGGGGATAAGATGTTTAGGGATGGAGTACCCCTTTAAGAAATATAGCAGAAAAGTATTATAGCATAACTCTCCACTCTCCTTCCCATCTATAAGCCAAAGCATAGAGTGGATACAAAGAGTGTTGCTTGCCTTGGAGGACCACAGCACATTGGTTTCAATTGGCACAGTGTAATGCCTCAATTCTCCTGTGGAGGCACTCTAGGGTGATTAAGCACACAAACAAAAGGAACTAAATGCCCAATATCTTACTTTGGAGGGATATTTTCTGGCCTGCTAGACCAATCCCAGATCCAGTCTGAATTCTTCTTTAGTAAGTTTTCTAATTCTTTCCTTCGTTCGATGTAATCTTCTTCTGACTGTTTAACAGAAGAAAAAAAAATTACTGTGTTTAAAAATTACAGACATTTTTTACAATACATATAATATATAAAGATAATCATAATTTATGAAGAACACAACAATTCAGTATGTGCAACCAATGGATGACGGCTATTCATACGTAGACGAGACATGTAAACAGTGGCCCTCATTTACTATGGCAAACCCAACATGTTTTGTCGGATTGTGTGCCAGATTCTGTCACATTGCGCCAGAAATTCTGCCTGCGCCAGATTTTGCGCCAGAATTGAAAAAACCCCGACTAACTCTCCATTTTGCTAAGAAAACCCGAAAAGGGTGCGTGGCCACCAGGAAAGGGGGCATGGTCTCCGAAAAGGGGCGTGTTCCCGACATTTTCACAAAAACCCAACATATTTACTAAGGTTTCCACATAAAATGTGGTGGATTTGAACTAAGGAAAACCCGAAAGATCAGAGCATGTGTAAAAAAAAGCAAAGGGTAGGGAAAGTGCAAAATGTAGGGAAACCTTAGTAAATACCGTGGAAAATAAATTGTAGGGAATTAAAACCCATAAAGAAACCTACACTCCACTCTTAGTAAATAAAGGCCAATGTATGTGTCCCGACGATGAGGGTGGTTTATAGTTCAGTGAATGAGCAAATATGTAAACATTGTAGCCACATTTTACTTACATGTCCAGCTTACAAATAGAATGAGCCACAGACGTTTGCACAATTTTTCTCTTTCCCCCCAAACTAACTAAACATTAATCACAAAAGAAAAAACAATCTATTTTTGGAATTCAGGAGGAACCAGAAACCAATTCACTTCCATATTTAAGTATCTCTTCAAGGACACACTGTATTTGTACAACAAGAGAAAGTTAGTTCTATTCTAATTGTTACGCATCCACACTGTCCATCTGGTGTAGGATTCTATTGTGGCACTTATAGTCTGCTGCAGCCATCCTCCATTGTATGCATTTTTATGCTGGGGATCGCCCCTAGCAACGGACTACAAGGGCAGGATCTGCTCCCCCAGTATAAATGCACAACCACATTTGGGGTTGAGCACCTCCAGCCATTGGAGACCACGTTTTTTGTTGTTTGTTTAAATTTTATACTTGGAGGTGTGTAAACTCCATGTGTAATGCGCCTTGAATATCTTCCAGGCAGCATTAGGGTAGCACCTGTGAGGCCATGCACCTATATTAGCCAACTCAGGTGGGGCTTGCAGCCTGCCTCCCTCCTCCCATCAGTCACGCTGGAGGGTACCTGGGAGGAGGCTGTGAGTCGACCAAATGCTGCCGTAATTGCCCACTGGCCCCTGTTTTGCTTATCACGCACATGTAGGATTATCGTTAGGTCCCGCGCCATTTTGAGAAACCTTGGCGTTGGTGTGCGGGCTCTGGTATGTCCTTCATACAAGGATATACTGGCGAATGTCTCAATTTTAACATCAGTGTTGAGGGATAGCCAATGTCATTGTATACATCTACCACAGTAGTGCACCCATATTCCTGTATTGTATCATTCTTATTGTTACACTTTCACACTGTCTATCTGGTGTAGGATTCTATTGTGGCACTTGTAGTCCGCTGCAGGCATCCTCCATTGTATGTATTTTTATGCTGGGGATCGCCCCTTGCAACGGACTACAAGGGCAGGATCTGCTCCCCCAGTATAAATGCACAACCGCATTTGGGGTTGAGCACCTCCAGCCATTTGAGACCACGTTTTTTTGTTGTAAGAGAAAGTTAGTTAAATACTTTTATATAAAATAGTAACAAAAAAGTTACAAGAAGTCGCATGTGGTGCCATATGGTGCTCTAGAAACAGTGTGTATATCTCTCCATAATATAGCGTCCAGTGGAACACGCTCCAGCTTTGCTGCTGTCAAATTCTATCTACTGTAAAAGCAACAGAAAAAGCCTCTGTATAACTCCCTATATAAGCAACAGCATACAGTGGGACTGTATAGCCCTATAGAAAACATGGGGAAGTATTATGACTTCTTACTCCCTGAAAGGAGATCTTGGCCATTTTATTTTGAGTGGTCACTTCAAACAATTTCCCATCCATATGATTCCTTACGAATTTGTAAATCATTTAATTTCACTTCTGGGCCAGAAGATGTCTCACTACTCTGCAATCTGCTGTTCACTGCCTGTTAGGGGAATTCTTTCTCTTCTAACAGCTAGATGTAGATGAAACACAGGAAGTGGGAACAGGGCTTAGCATGTGCTATGTTCACAAGAGGGGAGAGAGCCTGAGAAATCCTGGGCGGTGTACTTGCGAGCTGAGCTAGTCTGCCTGCTGAAAATGATCCACACTGTTTCTGAAAGGTAAATCAAAGCTTCTTTCTCATCTGTTAACACCAATAAAGCTCAGGACAGAATTTCCTTTCCCAGCTCTGGTTCTGCTATAGCTGTTCACCATGGAAGGGGCTCTCAGGGGCTCTGTAACAGCACAGAGAGTCTTAAAATCACCTTGTCTAACAAGACAATATAAGCTTTTAACAATCTTTTGAAATTACTAGAAAGCTTTGAAAATATCATAACTGCACAAACATAAAACCCTAAATAAATTGCTACCAAAGAAAGCAGTATAATATACTGTACATATATAGTTAAGTCCAATTAAAGCAGGGCACTCTGGGGAATGCCAAAATTGCTACAGTTTCCATTAGCAAGTCTTATAATAACCTGCAAATTAAAGAATGGAGCTTTGTGAAACCGTTTATGTCTCGCAGACAGATGCTTTTATCCTACAGTGAGATGTTATCATTTCTTTGTTACGTTGTATGCCAATTAGCTTTCCTCCATTAAGAAGTAAGTGTCTCATACTAGCCAAATCTGAGTCTCTTCCAAAAACAAGATGCAGGCTATCGCAAGCCCTTCTCCTGAAGGCAGAGGCCTCCCACAAACTTTCCCCTTGGGTCAAAGGACACCTGCAAGGGTCCAAAATTGATGTCTTCCCTTCACTGAAGCTTAGGGAGGACCTAAATATCAACAGAGGTTCATAACAACTGGTTGGTATACCTTAAAGGGATACTCCGCTGCTCGGCATTTGGAACAAACTATTCCGAATGCTAAAGCCGGCGCCGGGAGCTCGTAATGTCATAGCCCGCCCCCCTCATAACGTCATGCCCCGCCCCCTCAACGCAAGTCTATGGGAGGGGGCGTGACGGCTGTCACGCCTCCTCCCATAGACTTGCATTGAGGGGGCGGGCGTGACATAATAGGGGGCGGGGCTATGACATCACAAGCTCCCGACGCCGGTGTGAGGTGGTTTTTTGCGCCCCGTAGATCCATGCGTCCGCTCCTCCCCCAGCTCTCCGAACATTTCCGAAGCTAGAACTGGGGGAGGGCAGAGCAAGGGGAGAGAGAAGGTCCACGCCCCCTCCCTCATCTACGGGCTAAAGAGGGACATACTGTATGGGCTAAAGGGGGACATTTAGCCCATACAGTATGTCCCCCTTTAGCCCGTGCAGTATGTCCCCCTTTACACATAGAGCTCATTGGGAGCACTGCTCTACGTCCTCAGGGAGGAGAGATGAGAGAGGGGACCTGCCGTGGTGATCTAGGTCCTCAGGGAGGGGGCGTGCCGTAGAGATCTGCGTCCAGCCGACCTCAGGGAGGGGAGATGAGGGAGGGGGCGTGGACGTTCTCTCTCCCCTTGCTCTGCCCTACCCCAGTTCTAGCTTCGGAAATGTTCGGAGAGCTGGGGGAGGAGCGGACGCATGGATCTACGGGGGCGCAAAAAAACACCTCACACCGGCTCCAGCGTTTGGAACAGTTTGTTCCAAACGCTGAGCAGTGGAGTACCCCTTTAAGGTTTTCGGGGAGGTGAGGAACCTGATGGCTATGGGAAACTAGAAGTGAGTGCCCTAAGAGGGTACAAGTGATATCCCAAGTGAGTTCCAGCACCATTACTCCCAGTGCATTGTACCCATAGACACAGGTCATCTGACGGTAGCCATTGGACCAGTGCCTGTACATATGAAGTAATTCCATTCCGTGAGTAGATCCATTCTGTCTCAATGGCTTTAGTACTAGACACCTTTAAGAACAGATACTACATAGCTTGTTGTTTTTCCTCAGCACAGAGTAGGGCATTGATTCCCTAGAGAAACCTTAGATGCAACTGGGAAGGTTCTGACCCTCATTGAAGAGATCACTTGTATGGAGGCTCATTTTTGACTCAATTTTCCATGAAAGAAAACAATGCAAATTTTTAGACAACGTTGGTAAGTATGAGAGTTGTCTTTCCTTCTGGAGGACGGTGCATTTGGATCCTTTGCTTCCCTAAAAGCATTGGGGGAGATTTATCAAAACCTGTCCAGAGGAAAAGTTGCTCAGTTGCCCATAGCAACCAATCAGATCCCTTCTTTCATTTTTCACAAGGCCTCTGCAAAATGAAAGAAGCGATCTGATTGGTTGCTATGGGCAGCTCAGCAACTCTTCCTCTGCACTGGTTTTGATAACTCTCCCCCATTGTTCCTAGGAAAGAATATGATTTCTCAGGGAGGTACCCTACTGCAGCACATGAAGTGACTATGGATGCTTTCGGGCAGGGTCTTTGCCATAAGCACAACCTCTAAGGCTGGGTTCACACCACGTTTTGTTAAATACGGTTCCCGTATACGGCTGGGAGGAGGGGGGGCGGGGCTTAATCGCGGCGCTTGCACTCAGCCGTATTCGGGAACCGTATTTAATGTATGTCTATGAGCCGACCGGAGTGAACCGCAGCCTCCGGTTGGCTTTGTTTTCTGCCGTATGCGGTTTCCCGACCGCAGGCAAAAACGTGGTCGACCGCATACGGCCGAAAAAGCAGCTGACCGGAGGCTGCGGTTCACTCCGGTCGGCTCATAGACATACATTAAATACAGTTCCCGAATATGGTTGAGTGCGGGCGCCGCAATTAAGCCCCACTCCTCTCCTCCCAGCCGTATACGGGAGCCGTATTTAACAAAACGTGGTGTGAACCCAGCCTTAGGCTATGATTTCAGAATTTATTTACTCATTCACAGTGTGCTGGAATAAGTTACATGTCACTTATTCCAAACTTGTTGCTCAGGAAACCGCGGCACACCGATTAGCGCCATCTAATGGCGAGAAAAATATATAAGGTATCTGAGGCTATCCTCACAATTCTTGTCACCTATTGTACAACTTATTGATATCTCTTACGGCATTTACAGGATGCACCTGTTTTTTTTTTTTTTAATCAACCGGTGGCAGGAAGTTAAACAGATTTGTAAATCACTTCTATTTAAAATTCAAAATCCTTCCAGTACTTATCAGCTGCTGTATGATCCAGAGGAAGTTGTATAGATCTTTTCTGGCTGACACCTCTGTCCGTGCTAGAAACTGTCCAGAGCAGGAGAGGTTTGCTATAGGGATTTATTCCTTCTCTGGACAGTTCCTGACATGGACAGAGGTGTCAGCAGAGAGCACTGTGGTCAGACAGAAAGGAAATTCAAAAAAGAAAAGAACTTTCTCTGTAGTATACAGCAGCTGATAAGTACTGGAAGGATTAAGATTGTTATATAGAAGTAATTTACAAATCTGTTTAACTTTCTGGCACCAGTTGATTTTCAAACGGAGTACCCCTTTAACATAATGATCTTACGCAAACCGTGGCTTCCACCAACATGCATGCACTTATAAACCTACACTTAACACTTACAGGATGTAGATAGATTTGGGAAAGTAATCTTGGCCTTTGCGATGTCCCTATCACTACACTGAATCACTGTCTACACTGAAGTGCTGCCATGGGAGCACAGTGGCAGATCAGCTTCATCCTAACACTACCAATAAGTAAGCTAATGAAATGTTTCAGATTTTGCTGATATACTGAGCTGCCTTTTATGTATGAAGTCTGGTAGTTTTCCATTCGAGATCATTTGTCTTTCTACCTAATATAATGTTGAGTCAAAGAATTGAAAAGCATAAAAACAAAACATAAAAGAGATTAAAAGCTTCAGGGTAAAAGTAGGACACATTATAATCAAAATCCATTCCAAGGAAACACACGGGGTGGAGTGCCAAATACTCATAGCGGAAAAATATAGACACATGACAAAGTACGGTACATAATGTTTGCAGCCAAATTACTGCATAGAATTGTAGCTAACAAGCAGGATTAAGGGACAATTAACATATTAGCAAAACTAGCTGTTTTTATTTCAGAAATGGCGTCAATCGGCTGGCTATGGTATTGCAGCTTAAAGGGGTACTTCGTCGAAAAATATATTATCCCCAATCCAAAGGATAGGGGATAAGATGTCTGATCACAGGGGTCCCGTCACTGGGGACCCCTGCAATCTTCGGTCCGGCAGCGTTGGCGTCCAGAACATGGAAGCTTGGAGCCATGCTATGCCCCCTCCATGGCACGCCCCTTCCATTCATGTCTATGGGAGGGGGCGTGGCGGCTGTAGTCAACAGTCATTCAGCACGGAGCGGAGCTCGCTCCATGCACGGATGACTGGGGTGCCACGCCGGAGACACTTTGGATAAGGGAAAAGATGATTGTTGGCGGAGTGCCCCTTTAACCCTGATTTAAAGTGTACCTAAAGTTTCACACATAAAATTCTGTAACATGCTCAAAGGTACCAGCACAATGTGACCAGGTCAATCTCAATCATTTTTTCCCCATACATACCTTTTTATCTTTGGCCTTTTGGCCTTCCTGAATAAAGCAGGCAAACAGTGTGATGTCTGCCAGCACTTTATATTGGTTTCCTGTTTGCCCATACTACCTATTAGGCTTTGCGTGAGCATACAGAGACACCCAATCTGCACTCAAGCTCTCTTATACCATCAGGGTATGGTCACACATAGCGTACATGCTGTGGAGTTTATACTGCAGATTTTATGTAGTGTTTCATTTTTTTATTCCCATTGATTAACACAGCATAAAATAAGCAACATAAAGTCTGCAGCGTATATATGCTACCTGTGAATATACCAGTATATAGCATAAAATCTGTGTCATAAAATCTTTAACATAAAACTTGCAGTCTAAAATCCCCAATGTACAGTATCTCACATAAGTAAGCAAACCCCTAAAATTTTTGTAAATATTTTATTAAGTCTTTTCATGTGACAACACTGAAGAAATGACCCTCTGCTACAATGTAAAGTAGTGAGTGCACAGTGATATTCCTGCTCTTTTCCTTTCCTAGCTGATAGCTCGTTGTCAAGGTTACAGACCACAGCTCCACCCTAGAAGAGGGGATCAGGCTGGTGTGTATAGGTAGCAGAAAGGGGAAGTGTGTTTAAAAGGAAGTCAGACAGAATAGTTGGTGCTCTCTCCAGAAGACAGCAATATGGCTGTAGGGGTGAGGCAGGGGTCCCGGTGAGAAACACACAGCCCGAGCTGTGAGTGGTCCCAACAGTGAAGTGTGGACAAGACACACAGCAAGACGTTGCAAATGCTGTGTGTGAACAGTGAGTAGAAGGTTGCAGGGGCATAAGTTTAAATGGCCGAGAAAAGCCCACCAGTTGATAGTCAGGGCATGCTGGATTGTTTAGTTAGTGACTAGACAGTCTAGGTTTTCGTTTGCTCCTGTCTTATGTTTTTATTTATCCTGCAACTTGTCTAATAAAGCTGGCGAGGGGCCGGACTTGCATAAAGTACTATGTGCTCTGGAAAAGTAGGGAGACACCTAGTGGCAGCTTTTTTGAACACAAATAAAACATAAACATTCCTTTTTTTAAGTGCAATAGCAAAAATTAGTTAATGAGAGTGCCCATTTAACCCCTTCACGATGAGCGACGTACATGTACGGCGCCGCGAAGTGTCACTTGGCGCGCGGCGACGTACATGTACGTCGCGGGGTTCCGGGAGCGCCGCGTCACCGGTAGCGGTGATCGGGCCGGGATGACTGCTGTTATCTAACAGCAGGCATCCTGACACATCGCCGAGGGGGGTCCTGAGACCCCCCCATGACCGCGATGCGCGCAAATCGCAGGTCAATTCAGACCTGCGATCTGCGCGATTCCGGGTCATACGGGTCACTGGTGACCCGGTGACCCGGAAAATAAGAGGGATCGTAGGTGTCCGAGACACCCTCGATCCCCCTAAAGGGATAGGAGTTTGGTGGCAGGGTGCCACCCCTCCTATCCCTGCTATTGGTCGGCCGAGCGACCGACCGATAGCAGACCGGGGGAGGGGGGGTTAAAGTTCGGTTCCCCCGCATTGCCCACCTATCGGTGTCCGGGCAAAACGGGGGAACCGTCCAGGGAAGGTCGGCGCCGAAGGTCCCTACCTGGATCCCGGATCGCGATCCTCCATGCGGGGATCCCCCACGTGCGGCGGCGGCGGCTTCCGGGTCCTGCTAGGTGAGTTGCTGCCTAGCAACATCCGGAGGGCCACAGTTTACAGTGGTCTCTAAACCGTGGCCCTCCAGATGTTGCAAAACTACAACTCCCGGCATGCCCAGACAGCTGTTTGCTGTGCGGGCATGCTGGGACTTGTAGTTTTGCAATATTTAGAGGGGTTCAGGTTGTAGATCACTAAGTGGTCTCAAACTGTAGCCCTCCATATGTTGCAAAACTACAACTCTCAGCATGCCCAGACAGCAGTTTGCTGTCTGGGCATGCTGCGAGTTGTAGTTTTGCAACATCTGGAGGGCCACAGTTTTGAGACCACTGGACAGTGATTTACAACTTGAACCCCTCTAAATCTTGCAAAACTACAACTCCCAGCATTCAGGAACAGCATAAGGCTGTTTTGGCATGCTGGGAGTTGTACTTGCGTGCCTCCAGCCATTGCATAACTACATCTCCCAGCATGCCCTTCCGCAATCAGTACATGCTGGGAGTTGCAGTTTTGCAACAGCTGGAGGCACACTGGTTGGAAAATACTGAGTTAGGTCATAGAACCTAACTCAAGGTTTTCCAGCCAGTGTGCCTCCAGCTGTTGCAAAACTACAACTCCCAGCATGCATGGTCTGTCAGTGCATGCTGGGAGTTGTAGTTTTGACCCCCCTCCCGTGTGAATGTACAGGCTACATTCACACTGGCGGTAGATTACAGTGAGTTCCCCGCTACAAATTTGAGCTGCGGCAAATTTTCCGTCGCAGCTCAAACTCCTAGCGGGAGACTCCCAGTGTGAATGTAACCTAAAAACACTACACTACACTAACATAAAATAAAGAGTAAAACACTACATATACACACGTACACTGCCCCCCCACCACCCCCCTCTCCAATAAAAATGAAAAACGTATTGTATGGCAGTGTTTCTAAGATGGAGCCTCCAGCTGTTGCAAAACAAAAACTCCCAGCATTTCTGGACAGCAATTGACTGTCCAAGCATGCTGGGAGTTTAGCAACAGCTGGAGGCACCCTGTTTGGGAATCACTGGCATAGAATACCCCTATGTCCACCCCTATGCATGTCCCTAATTCAGGCCTCAAATGCGCATGGCGCTCTCACTTTGGAGCCCTGTCGTATTTCAAGGCAACAGAATAGGGTCACATATGGGGTATCGCCGTACTCGGGAGAAATTGCCTAACAAATTTGGGGGGGCTTTTTCTCCTTTTACCCCTTATGAAAAGGAACAGTTGGGGTCTACACCAGCATGTTAGTGTAAAAAAATAAAAAATTTTACACTAACATGCTGGTGTTGCCCTATACTTTTCATTTTCACAAGAGGTAAAAGGGAAAAACGCCCCCCAAAATTTGTAACGCAATTTCTTCCGAGTACGGAGATACCCCATATGTGGGCGCAAAGTGCTCTGGGGGCGCACAACAAGGCCCAGAAGGGAGAGTGCAGCATGTACATTTGAGGTGATTTGCACAGAGGTGGCTGATTGTTACAGCGGTTCTAACAAACGCAAAAAAAAAACACACCCACATGTGACCCCATTTCGGAAACTACACCCCTCACGGAATGTAATGAGGAGTGCAGTGAGAATTTACACCCCACAGGTGTCTGACGGATCTTTGGAACAGTGGTCCGTGAAAATGAAAAATTTTGCACAGCCCACTGTTCCAAAGATCTGTCAGACACCAGTGGGGGGTAAATGCTCACTGTACCCCTCATTACATTCTGTGAGGGGTCTAGTTTCCAAAATGGTATGCCATGTGGGGGTTATTTTGCTGTTCTGGCACCATAGGGGATTCCTAAATGCGACATGCCCCCCGAGCAAAATTTGCTCTCAAAAAGCCAAATATGACGCCTTCCCTTCTGAGCATTGTAGTTCGCCCGCAGTGCACTTCAGGTCCACTTATGGGGTACCTCCATACTCAGAAGAGATGGGGTTACAAATTTTGGGGGGTCTTTTCTCCTATTAACCATTTAAAAAATGTGAAATTTGGGGGAAAACCAACATTTTAGTGATTTTTTTTTTTTTTTTTTTTACATATGCAAAAGTCGTGAAACACCTGTGGGGTATTAAGGCTCACTTTATTCCTTGTTATGTTCCTCAAGGGGTCTAGTTTTCAAAATGGTATGCCATGTGTTTTTTTTTTTTTTTTTGCTGTTCTGGCACCATAGGGGCTTCCTAAATGCAACATGCCCCCAAAAACCATTTCAGAAAAGCGTACTCTCTGAAATCCCCTTGTCGCTCCTTCGCTTCTGAGCCCTCTACTGCGCCCGCCGAACACTTTACATAGACATATGAGGTATGTGCTTACTCAAGAGAAATTGGGCTACAAATATAAGTATACATTTTCTCCTTTTACCCCTTGTAAAAATAAAAAAATTGGGTCTACAAGAACATGCGAGTGTAAAAAATGAAGATTTTGAATTTTCTCCTTCACTTTGCTGCTTTTCCTGTGAAACACCTAAAGGGTTAAAACATTTACTGAATCTAATTTTGAATACTTTGGGGGATGCAGTTTTTATAATGGGGTCATTTATGGGGTATTTCTAATATGAAGACCCTTCAAATCCACTTCAAACCTGAACTGGTCCCTGAAAAATTGCGAGTTTGAAAATTTTGTGAAAAATTAGAACATTGCTGCTGAACTTTGAAGCCCTCTGGTGTCTTCCAAAAGTAAAAACTCGTCAATTTTATGATGCAATCATAAAGTAGACATATTGTATATGTGAACCCAAAAAAAATTATTTGGAATATCCATTTTCCTTACAAACAGAGAGCTTCAAAGTTAGAAAAATGCAAAATTTTTAATTTTTTCATCAAATTTTGAGATTTTTCACCAAGAAAGGATGCAAGTTACCACAAAAATTTACCACTATGTTAAAGTAGAATATGTCACGAAAAAACAATGTCGGAATCAGAATCATAACTAAAAGCATTCCAGAGTTATTAATGTTTAAAGTGACAGTGGTCAGATTTGCAAAAAAGGGCTTCGTCCTAAAGGTGAAAATGGGCTCCGTCCTTAAGGGGTTAAAAGAGCAGTCTCATGGAAAAAAGATGTATCCCCTAGCCGCAGAAATCTGAGCGCTGAGGTCCCCTGCGATCTCCTGTATGGAGCCCCGGCTCTCCCGTGGAGTGGCACGTTTCCATATATCTCTATGGGAGAGCCGGCTTTCTTCGGCTATTCCATAGAGATATATGGAGAGGGGGTGACACGCCGCTCCACAGGAGAGACGGGGCTCCATACAGGAGATTGCGGGGAGCCCCAGTACTCGGACCCTCCGTGACCTAAAACTTATCCCCTATCCTGTAGATAAGGGATAAGTTTTATTCCATAAGATATCTCCTTTAAAGCAAACGAAGCTGAGCTGCAATACCTCTCACACCCTCTAGACAAGTGTGGTGCTTTTTCTGGAAAAAAGACTGTAAATCTCACACAATCCCCATTTTTTTTATCAGATTATTAAACTGTTAGATTTTGTTAGATATCTTTTTGTAGCATTACATGTAGCAGTATATTCTGTAGCATTATATGTAGTATTCAAACTATTATGTACCTGCGAGCTGCTCTTCTCTTTACTCCCATGGGTGTCAGTGTCGCTCAGTCTTTGAATGCTTTGAGGTGTTTGAGATCGCGGTGGACTTAAAAAATCAAGAAATAGTCAACACATTAGAACAAACTGAGAAATGGTTTATGAAATCTTATACATAGTGACAAAGAGCCGGATATGCATATTGGTTAATTTTTTTTGTTATCGGTGAGATTTCAGTAAGAACGCTATTGAATATTATGACAATGCTTTTGGAATCCACCTAGTTGGCTTAATTTGTTGTCATTTTTATGGTAATTTTGTATCTTTATATGGCGGTAAGCCAATGCAAGAGGTCAGCCTCAACAAAAAATTGTCTAATGCAAGCAAACAGCCGAAACCGATAAAGGGGTTGTCCTTAGGAGAGGGCAGTGGTCTCCAATCTGTGGCTGTCTGGATGTTGCAAAACGACAATTCCCAGTATGCCCGGACAGCCGTTGGCTGTCCGGGCAAGCTGGGAGTTGTCGTTTTGCATAATCTGGAGGGCCACAGTTTGAAGACCACTGGGATAAGTCACCAATGTATGATTATTGGGGTCTGACCACCAGGACTTCTTCAATCAGCAGAATTTAAGGGCAGCATCTGTGTTTGGTTCTCCGATTCAGCACCTTTAAAGGGGTACTTCAGTGGAAAACCTTTATTTATTTATTTTTTAAATCAACTGGTGCCAGAAAGTTAAACAGATTTGTAAATTACTTCTATTTAAAAATCTTAATCCTTCCAGTACTTATCAGCTTCTGTATGCTCCACAGGAAGCTCTTTTCTTATTGAATTTTTTTTTCTGTCTGCCCACAGTGCTCTCTGCTGACACCTCTGTCCATGTCAGGAACTGTCAAGAGCAGGAGATGTTTGCTATGGGGATTTGCTCTTGCTCTGGACAGTTCCTGACATGGACAGAGGTGTCAGCAGAGAACACTGTGGTCAGACAGAAAAAAAATTTACAAAGCAAAGAACTTCCTGTGGAGCATACAGCAGCTGATAAGTACTGGAAGGATTAAGATTTTTAAATAGAAGTAATTTACAAATCTGTTTAACTTTCTGGCACCAGTTGATTTAAAAAAAGTTGTTTCCCACCGGAGTACCGCTTTAACAGGGCTGGGCTATGAGAGTGACTAATAAGCAGTGGAAGTTTATCCCGGAATCTGTTCCAAATCAGTCTTTGAGGGAGGAGGCTAGACTTTCTCAAATATATATGCTTTACAAAGTATACCAAACCTCTGCTTTCCTTTTTAAATTTGGCCTTACAGAGGATTCCAAGTGCCCACGTTGCTCTCACATAGATGCAGATCTTATCCACATACTTTCATATTAAGAAATACTGGAAATTCATATTAGATTATATCCCAGAATCCTTAACAGTAACAGTTCCTAATGAATTTAAGATATGTATTTTGGGCTATATTGAGGATTTGGCCATAGAGGAGAATCACAAAACGGCAGTGGGTAGATTGCTATATAATGCTAGGAAACTAATTACTCAATGTTGGGAAGACTCAAAACCACCTACAAAGGAAGAATTTATTAGGAAGATGGAGACAGTGGTGGCATGGGATAGGGCCATTTACAGCAAAAGGGGTAATGAATATAAATTCAATCTGATTTGGGCATGTTGGCTGAATAGGGCCTGATTATGAGTAAGATATCTAATATTTTGTCAAGTAAAAGGATTCATAGTTGTTCCATGAAAGAGAAGTCTGAAAAAAAAGGAGCACTCACCCCAAAAGTAGTCTTGTAGTAATAATATGAAAAAAAGCAAAGAACACGTAGGTGCTCCGAGCACTACACACCAGCGCCTATGCCGTGACCCGGCATCCTGTTACCAGACTCCCATACCTGACCATCTCTGCTCAGTGGTGAGTGCACCTACGTGTTCTTTGCTTTTTTTCATATTGATGCTTCATGCTTGTGTGTGTGCACCCCGCAGGAGACATTGAGATAGGTTGCCGAGGACCTTGCTGTAAGTCGTAGAAGGTGATATTGCTTCCTGAGTGCTCTCTTTCTTGCTTCACTTTGTAGTCTTGTAGTAACTGTATTCCATGACGGACATCACAGTACACGATCAGGTGCAGGATATTTAGGTGCAGACATGAGGCGGGGGTAGACAAACAGACGGAGGAGCAACAATTGTTTCACGCTGTGAAGCGCTTTCTCGGGCTCCAAACCGACACCATCGCGTGGCAGCACATTTAAATGCACCAGGTAACGTCACTCATAATGAATGCAAACAGGTAAGTGTGTGAATACATTAAAATACAACTAAAAGTAACATGTGTGATCAACAAACAATGCTTAAAACCAATTCTTACTCAGCTTGTTACTATTTCTTATGAAAACTCCTAATTTGTTCTTATCATTAAAGCCGAGTGGGCCCATCGCGTCTAATCTCATGATCCAACGGGCTTCTGCTTGCATAAGTGCTGCATGTCTATCTCCACCCCGCTCTGGCATATCAACTCGTTCGATGCCAGCGAATTTTAAACACAAGGTATCGCTTGCATGGACCTGTCTCTTATGATGTATTAGTTTTAAGACGCCTGTTCCCGATTGTATGGAGCGAATGTGTTCCTTCATTCTGACAATCATTTGTCGCTTTGTCTTTCCGACATAAAAAAAAAAAGCCAATATACCACATGGGTCGTTTTTCAGGTTATGAACTGTGTCAATTGTATATATTTGCTACCTAGTTTCAGAATGTTACTGGTAATATTGGACTGGCATAAAGAGCAATTTCCACATTTAAAGTTGCCTAATGGATGAGAATCAGTTAACCAGTTACTCTTCTGCTTGTGTCCTTTTTTGGTATTATTTATTAGAGGGTTTTATTCCTGCGATAAGTGACTATAGGTTTTTGGAGTCCTTAGTCATGGCTGCCTCCGTGCTCCCGATATCTACAGACCTGCTGAATATCTACAAATCCATCTGAATGCTGTCCTAGGGGTGGTGAGTTGAGAATACCATTTTTTCAATATTTTTCACTGTTTCATTCATCGGTGTATTTTTGAATAAAAAAGTGAATCTGTCAGATTGACTGGGTGATTTGTTTTTCTTTTTATGGTTATGTAAGAGTTCTTCTCTGTTTTTTTGTTCCACTTTATTGAATGCTTCTCTCACTAATGTGGCTGGATACCCCCGTTCCAAGAAACAGGAAGTCAATTTCTGTGCCTGTATTAGAAAAATTTCCCTATTGCTGTTGATTCTCTTGATACAGACAAATTGTCCATAGGGAATGCTTTTTTTGACATGGGCTGGGTGAGAGCTCTTAAAGGGGTATTCCGTTCAAATATATTTTATCCCCTATCCAAAGGATAGGGGATAAGATGTCTGATCGCGGGGGGCCAGCTGCTGAGACCCCCCCGGCTATCTCCCTGCAGCACCCGCATTCCAGCCGTCACGCCCCCTCCCATAGACATAAATGGAGGGGGCGTGGCATGACATTACGTCCCCAGTCCCGGAAACCCGGAGGTTTCCGAAACTAGAGACGCAGTCCCCGCATAGAATGCAAGTGCTGCAGGGAGATCGTGGGGGGTCTCAGCAGCGGGCCCCCCTGTGATCAGACATCTTATCCCCTATCCTTTGGATAGGGGCTAATATACTGTTGCCCAAAATACCCCTTTAAAGTGCAACAGTGCATTTTTAGAAGTGGATTTCCTAAAAGAAGATGTAATTATGGTGTTATTTTTGATTGAAATGTTGACATCAATGAAGTCCAGGGATTTGTTCCCAAAAAGAGAAGGGAATGCCATGTTAACATCATTAACAGTATTGAGATGAGTTACAAAAGCCAAAAATTTGTCTTCACTTCCATCCCAAATAATAAAAATATCATCTACAAAACGTTAAAAAAAAAGTTTAATTTGCCCAATAAAGGGGTTGGAGGAAGTGAAGACGAATCTGTGCTCAAAAACTGACAAAAAAATATTCGCATAACTACAGGATACCGGAGTACCCACCACAGTACCATTTTTCTGGGCATACCATCTACCATCATGCTGAAAAGTGTTATTATTTAAGACAAAATACAGGGCTTCACTAACAAATTAAATGTATGACTGGGATTTGCCTGTGAATGAGAGGCATTCTTGGATCGCCTGTACATCTGCATCGTGAGGATGCGGGTGTACAGGCACTCCACATCAATTGATGCCAGTTTGTATTGTTCACACCAGACAAAATCTTTGAGGGAAGCAATAAGGTCGCTAGTATCTCTCAAAAAAGAAGGTAATAGTTTAAGTATGAGAGACAAGGTCCAGTCTAGGAAAGCTGACAGGCTTTCAAGCGCCGAGCCGATCCCTGTGACAATGGGGCGTCCCGGAGGTCGGCTCAGCGACTTATGAATCTTGGGAATTATGAATAGATAAGGTTTTCTTGGAAAACGGGGGATGAGTTTCTCAGCCATTTGTTCATATATTAACCCTATCTCCACTCCTCTCCTCAACAATGATCTTAAGTTACTAATGATCTTTTGTGTTGGATCTCCTGTGAGTATTTGATATGTAGCAGTGTCGTTTAGCTGCCTGTAAATCTCATAATCATGATCTTCCTACTTCCAGATCACAACAGATCACCCCCCCCCCCCTTATCAGCCTTTGTAATAAGGACATCTTCCCTACTTGCTAATGCTGTAAGTTATTTCCTTTTTTTGTTAGATTAGTTAAGCATGTGTTCCGGATACTTAAGAGCCTTTACCTCGCGCATCACTGTTTTACTAAAAATGTCAATTGGACTGCCAGGGATAGTGTTTGTGTGTGTGTGTGTGGGGGGGGTGAAAGGTAGATTTATTGCCCCCTTGAAACAGTTTGGACCCCACAGCCATGGGCGAGGCAAAGCAGAAGTCACCTTCAGATAACTCCACTAGCATTTTGGCACAATCTATGTCAGTTTTTGTAAACTCCTCTGGCACGGAAAAACCCAAGGGACCTATATGACAAGGCAACTCACCCTCTTTAGTCTGCTCGGTGTGTACATCTGTATTGCCCTTAACAGAAAAATACTTCTTTAAGTTCAATTTACGTATTGCCCTGAAAAAATCAATCTCAAATTGCTCAAGCTTAAGCGGCTCAGTGATACCAAAATTTAATCCCTTCTCTAGAGCAGAGACACAAGATTCGGTCAGGGCAATATCAGTAAGATTAGTGAGTTATGCTCAGGAAAAGTCAGTATTCAAACCAATTGATCTGCATCTAGTTGTTCCAAGTTACAGTCTTTTTCTTCTTCCTGACATTTCTCCATGGTTGTCTTCTTTGATTTTCTTCTTCTGCCTCCTCGGTGGATTCTCTTCCTAAAGGGAAGTGACCGGAGGCAGTGTTTGCTTTAATTATCCGTTCCTTCATCAGACAAACTAGTCTCTGATTCAGTAGTGAGAAAGTCTGAACTCTTCGGATATTTATTTTTTCCACCTCTATTCTTCTGACCTTGGTTATATTAATGTTTAGACCAGGAAAATTCAGTTTTAGTTTTGAAATCTCGTTTATCTCTCACATATTTGTCACGTTTAATTTCCTTCAAAGTGATTTGTACTTGTAACAATTGTAACAAAGCGACAAATGATTGTCAGAATGAAGGAACACATTCGCTCCATACAATCTGGAACAGGCGTCTTAAAACTAATACATCATAAGAGACAGGTCCATGCAAGCGATACCTCATGTTTAAAATTCGCTGGCATCGAACGAGTTGATATGCCAGAGCGGGGCAGAGATAGACATGCAGCACTTATGCAAGCAGAAGCCCGTTGGATCATGAGATTAGACGCGATGGGCCCACTCGGTTTTAATGATAAGAACGAATTAGGAGTTTTCATATGAAATAGTAACAAGCTGAGTAAGAATTGGTTTTAAGCATTGTTTGTTGATCACACATGTCACTTTTAGTTGTATTTTAATGTATTCACACTTACCTGTTTGTATTCATTATGAGTGACGTTACCCGGTGCATTTAAATGTGCTGCCACGCGATGGCGTCGGTTTGGAGCTCGAGGAAGCGCTTCACAGCGTGAAACAATTGTTGCTCCTCCGTCTGCTTGTCTACCCCCGCCTCATGTCTGCACCTGAATATCCTGCACCTGATTGTGTACTGTGATGTCCGTCATGGAATAAAGTTACTACAAGACTACTTTTGGGGTGAGTGCTCCATTTTTTCACACTTCTCTTTCATGGAATATTTGATGTGAACTATACCTTATTAATGTGAGCACCCCCCATAGTCTTATGCACAAGCCTTTCAAGCCTCTGTTTGTGGAAGCCTTCACCAGATTGTGTGATTCTCCAAGTGTCTAATACAGAGACAGTAGTGCCGGTGTCCGAATCTCCCTCTGATGTCGGATTTATAGTTGTGTTTGAAGTTCATGCAAAGCTATTTGTAAATAACAATGTTATCCTTTGTTTCATTTGATGACTGACTGTATGCTGAGGCAAGATGAAATTTCTATGCAAATAAATAGTTATAAAAAAAAAAAAAAAAAAAAAACAGGGCTGAGCTGCAGTACCAGGTGCGGCCTCACTCATATGTATGGCACTGTACATACATTACATACATATATACAATAAACTCTTACAGGTGCCTCCTGATTACTGGAGGTCCCATGGGTCAGTCCCAGAGGCGTAGCTTGTAGCTTAGGGGCCCCGATGCAAAATCTGCAACAGGGCCCCATTATTGTACTGCTTTTTTATGGGGCAGATGTGCTTTGGGGCCCCCTTAGGCACCAGGGCCCCGGTGCGACTGTAACCTCTGCTACCTGTAAAGCTATGCCCCTGGTCAGACCCCCTTCTTGTATATATATTGCTAGTCCCTTAAAGGGGTATTCCGGGCAAAAATATTTTATCCCCTATCTCCCTGTAGCACCCGCATTCTATGCGGGTGCTGAATCTCCAGTTTCGGAAACCTCCAGGTTTACGGGACTGGGGATGTGACGTCATGCCACGCCGCCTCCATTCATGTCTATGGGAGGGGGCGTGACGGCCTTCACGCCCCCTCCCATAGACATGAATGGAGGCGGCGTGGCGTGACGTCACGTCTCCTGTCCCAAAAACCCAGAGGTTTCCGAAACTAGAGACGCAGTCCCCGCACAGAATGCGAGTGCTGCAGGGAGATTGCAGGGGGTCTCAGCAGTGGGCCCCCCGCGATCAGACATCTTATCCTCTATCCTTTGTATAGGGGATAAAATGTTTTTGCCCGGAATACCCCTTTAACCCCACTTAGCTAGGGCTTTCTTCACATTCCCATTTGCTTCTGTTCCACCAGGGTTCTGGTGCTTTTCATGGGTGTAGTCTGCAGTGCTGTTTTTGCCATGAACACGTGAGACCCGTTTAAGTCACGGATGAGAGCCATGATGGTATTTTAAGTCTCAACAAACATCCAAGGTAGGTATGCAGGTATCCAGGATTATGACATTAGATATTAGTTTGGACTTGTGAGCAACTATACTGTATATGGAATGATATAATGAAATCTTACCTATCACAATGGGAACTCTCTCTGGAGCTGCTCCTGCCAGACTCATGTTGAGCATCCAATAATATCTTCTCCATGTCCCCATTGTGAATGGAGATCGAGGCTGGCCCCGGTTCTTGTCCTCCCACCATTGTTAAGCCACCATTACCGTTATTGGTGAAATGCAGCTCTACCCAGGAACCTGCTGGTCAGAACACAAGAGCACAAGAGTCATACAATGACATTGTCTGGGAAAGCAGGTCCTTCTCCAAGTGCTCATCGCGAATAAAGAAGATCAGGGTACCGGATGGAGGCGAATGGGTGGTGCGGGGGACCAGTCAAGAATGAGCTAGTCCTACTCTTTTCCACTAGAAACGCAACTAGACATATGTAAAGGGGGCCTTGAATGTTATTTTTCTAATTTATACAAAATCTATTAAGATCAAGTATAACATATTGATTTACAGGGGTACTCCACCCCTAGACATCCCAAGGATAGGGGATAAGATGTCTGATCGCGGGGGATCCCGCCGCCAAGAATCCTTTCGATCTCTGTGCAACACCCAGCATTCTAAACAGTATGTTTAGAATGTTGGTTCCCGCAGCGGGGCCATGACGTCATGCCACGCCCCTCCCATAGACATGAATGAAGGGGGGGTGGTGTGACATCATGAGGGGGCGAGGCATGACATCATGACCTCCACCTTGGGAACCCAGCTTTCTAAACATAAGGGGATATTTAACAAAACCTGTCCAGAGGAAAAGTTGCTGAGTTGCCCATAGCAACCAATCAGATTGCGTCTTTCATTTTTCAGAGGCCTTTTTAAAAATGAAAGAAGTGATCTGATTGGTTGCTATGGGCAACCCCCATGATCAGACATTTTATCCCCTATCCTTTGAATGCTACAGGGGCTGTAAAGTTAGTGTAGTTCATAATATAGTGTCTGTACCTGTGTGTGACGGTTTTCTCCCAATTCTTCTGTGATTTTTCACCCCAATATTTATTTTTACCAGCATGCAAAATTACTGTTGTCTCAGATTTTTCCCAGGTTGCAATGCGGCCGAGACCTGACATCACTAGTCAGCTGATGACAGGGAGCCTATCTGCTTCAATGGGTGGAGCGATCGCTTGGTGGGAGAGAGATCAATTACCCACTAATGCAACAGCTGTAGGCACCCTGATTGAAAACCACAGGTCTTTTGAATGGATGCAGCTCATTTATGTTTCAGTGGGTGGGGTGGCTGATGTGTGGGAGGGAGAAAAATGGAATTATGGGATTTATAGTCAAAAAAGAAAAACTCAAACAGGAAATACCAATTCACAAAAAGCTAGCCACAGTGTTATGGTAATCTCATGACATAGTCATTTAGCCCCAAGACAAGCACCTCCCGTCCTCCCGTCCATTACTATCTACCAGGTACGTGCTAAAATCTCTTTATGGTGGAGAACCCCTTTAAACTTCTTGTATCATGTGGAACTGCAGGAACCAAGCTTTACCTTACAGCATAAGACAAGCATTTACATTGCAGCTGTGGAGATATCTTATGGAGGAGGGAAAGGGGTTTCCTGACTTGTTATACAGATCAGATGTACTAGTTTACCCAGCTAGGTTCTTATCATGCTCTTCTTATTATAGAATCAGCAAGTCAATAACTGCGGATTAAAATAGCGGTCTGTTAGGGTCCGATAAAGTCACAGGACAAGGGGGTGGTCTCTTCTAATGTTTCTAGTTAACATGTGTTGTATGATGATTACTACCCTACTTCCAGGGCTCAAGTCCTGCAGGAACACATGGGAACGGAGTTCCTGCACTTTTCCCACAGCAGGAACACTGTTCCAACTAGCAGGAGTCCTGCAGGACCAGCCCTTAAGTGGAAATCTTGGGTGAGTTCCCACATTTTTCTCCCAGGACTTGACCCCTACCTACTTAATAAATAATGATTGCCACTGCCAGTGGTGCCAACCTGTGTAGATGAAGGAGTCACCAATAATGTATGTTCGCCCCAACCGCAGTCCTGCCTGAACTGTGGGCTTGCATCCATTACATCTATTAGCGATTTTGTTGGTATGAAAGGATTTCTGAACTCTTTTAGTCCGCCCCCCCCCCCCTCCCCCCCAACTGTGGAGAAAAGTAGAATGAGTCGACCGTGTATTATAAGAGCAATTATGGGCTTGAAATGCATCAGTAGCTTCTAGGATGACCTAAGCAGCCCAGCAAGTTATGGTCCTATCTATCCAACAGACAGTGGTAGTGACAGTGTCTAAAAGGGGCCAAATGTGTGTTCATTTTATGCTGACCCCACATGGCTAGCTTCAACAATAATTGGAGTTGGAGCTGTGCCACAGGTTATTGGTTACAGATAAGAATCTTTCGGCCCATCTAGTCTGCCTGCCCAATATTCTGAATAGTCCATTGCGTATCTTACATGAAGGATAGTCCTATGCCTATCCCATACATGCCTAAATTTCGTTGCTGTATCTTCAGCAACCACTTTTGCAGGAGGAGTCATGCAGTGACATTGGCTGAGAGAGCAGGTCCTTCTCCAAGTGCTCATCTCGAAAGCAAGAATAAAGAAGATCAGGGTACCGGATGAGGTGAACAGGTGGTGCGGGGGACCAGTCAAGAACGGGGCTAGTCCTACTCTTTTCTATAGCACCTACCCCTGCTGTTTTATTTAAAATTGTTTTAATACCCCTTTTAAGTTATATATCCATAATGTCCCTATAGAAGATACATATACAGTACAGTCAGTAATTGTCTTGTAAATATAGAGATAAATGTATAGAAGTTATTCATATATGTAGGGAAGACACGGATCTGTACTTCATAGAGTACGACAGGCAGATCTACTGTATATCTTTGAACTGCATTGCCTTCCATTGAGAGAATACAGATATGTTACCATGGTCCCTCAACTTACAATGGCCTCGGGTTACAATATTTTCAGTCTTTTCTGGACCATTGGAACTTGAAACCATACCCAACATACAATGCTAAAGACAGTCCAGATCTGCAAAAAGTGTCAATGGCCGTAAGAACCAACCAATCAGAATGGACATTTCACAAGTAAAACCCCTGTACTACTGAAGTGCATGCACTGACTGGCTGTCTGGTAGTGCCTCCCTACAGTACAGGGTTGTACTACATGTTCTGCACTACTCTTTACCTGTGCCAGTGTTAGGCTACATTCACACTATATGCGCCCCGTCAGTAACGTCCATCAAACTCTCTCTTTTTTTATTCTGGAGTTTGACGGCCGTCATTTTAACGGAGTGCAACAGGCAATAACGGGTCCCGATGGACTCGATTATAGTGAATGGGGTACGTGGGGCACAGCTATTTTCAGAGAAAATAGCAGGAGAAAAAGATGGTGCAAGCACTATGCTTTCTCCCGCTATTCTCCCCGGCGGCCCTGATGGCCGTCACACTACCAGGTCATAATGGTAATGTGAAAGGGGCCTTAGCTGCTCCTTTGGACACTAGGTGAGGGCAACTTCATTATACTTTTTTGGGAAACTGTGTGTGTTATTTTTCTTTAATCTTCACTTTTCTGGGGGGGGGGGGGGGGATCAGCAGAAATGGACATTCTGAAACCATTGGGTATTGTAAGTTGAGGGACTGCTGTATATTGATCTAAACTTTCTTGACATCCATGCTGTAAACACATTGAATTTGCAGTATATACCAAAATTGGAGACATTTTCTCCACTGCTACAATTTAGTAAAATGCCAAGAGAATTATCTCAGTTTCGGTCATTTCTGTGCAATAGACAAATGCGAGGATAAAGGTTACTTTGGTTCAGCCCTCAGGACAAGCACCATCCGTTTTATTATTAACCTCCACAACAGCGACAATATTTACCAGAAGCAATGAGAACATACCTCACGTCACCGGGAAACATATCTTGTGTTATCACAGTCATCGTTCCTCTCTATGCAAACAGACTGTACTGTATGTGGAAATCAAATGACTCCTAGTCACATGTCATTTGTTTTCACCTTACGCCGGAGGCGAGAGAACAAAAGTTCACTTAAAAATAGCAATACAATCCGTCCTGAGATGTTACTAGAAAACCAACCTCCACATAGCGAGTCATACATCTAGAAATCTTTAACCCGCTTATTAGCTAATTAAAGGGAATGAAGCGTTTGCTCCGTCCATTGTTGCAGGTTGTGTCGCTTTAATAGCCTAGCGGAAAACTTGGCTGCCCGCCTTGTTTATGCCACGGAGGCTCAGGCAGTGCCAGCTTTAGTACTTCCATGTTTACATACTTGCTAATAATGTAGCAGATATATTGACATCATTTGTTAAAGCGAGTTTAACTCAAGGCTCAGGTTAGCACTGTTGCCTTACATCACTGGGGTCCTGGGTTCAAATCCCCCAACAGACAACTTCACGGAAGGAAATTGTATGTTTTCTCTGTGTTTGCATAGGTTTCCTCCAGTTATAGGGGGAGGTTTATCAAAACCTGTGCAGAGGAAAATTTGCCCAGTTGCCCATAGCAACCAATCAGATTGCTCCTTTTATTTTGCAGAGGCCTCGTTAAAAATGAAAGCAGCGATCTGATTGGTTGCTATGGGCAACTGGGCAAATTTTCCTCTGCACAGGTTTTGATAAATCTCCCCCTATATTAGTACATATAATGCTACAGAAGATACTGCTACACATAATGCTACAAAAATATATCTAACAAAATATTCCATACTCCCAAAGATACGGACAGGTGAATTTAGATTGTGAGCCCCATTGAGGACAGGGAGCTCTGTAGAGTGCTACGGAATATATTGGCGCTATATAAATAAAGTAGTTATTACAGTTTTGATGTTCTAGTGTTTGGTATATCTACTTGTATAGATCATAGAAAATTCAAGGGCCATTTTAACACATTGGTGGTCCAGTGCTAAAATATCAGGAGCGCCCCCTACCCACTTTGAACATTTTTATACTTTCCAACCAGGCACATACAGTCGCTGTAGAGGGTACAAAGGTAGTATTCACACATGTCCTAGTGCCTGAGGGGGTCCAAAAGCCTCTCTGTTACATTAAATACACCAATATAATAAGAAACACATTGCAGTTGGGGGACCTGTTACACCTTTTCGAATTGGGGCCCAGCTATTGGAGCAGCCATGTCTGTTATAGATATCAGTAGTAAAAAGAATAATGCAATAGACGGCACTCACCAGGAAGGGGTATATTTATTGACAACAGAGGAACATCTCACAGGTAGCAGGCGGGGGAGCGGTAGCAGGCAGGGGAGCAGTGGTGGAGGACGGGGCTAGCCCCGTCCTCCACCACTGCTCCCCCGCCTGCTACCTGTGAGATGTTTCTCTGTTGTCAGTAAATATACCCCTGCCTGGTGAGTGCCGTCTATTGCATTATTCTTTTTACTACTGGATTCTTGACCTTGTTGTGGCTGAGCACCACCGTCACAAGTTTATCAGGGTCAGTTCTATGTGCTTCCTTGTGCTTCTCCCTGCGCTTAGTTTTGTATTTGCCAGCTTCTTCCTTCTCTGTGCTAGTAGTCAGTGTAACATCTGCGCTCCGGCCAGACACGCTGGCCGTGAGCCCTCTCTTGTCACGTCCCCGCTGCCGGCGGGGCTGGGATTCGCATCGCGGGACTCCAAGCCCATCACTCACCTCCCTGGTCTTTCTGTTCCCGAGCTCTTACATTGAAAGGGCCAGTACTCAATTAATTAAGTGTCTACACCTGCATCTTGTCTTTAAAGGGGTACTCCAGTAGAAAACTTTTTTTTTTTAATCAATAGGTGCCAGAAAGTTAAACAGATCTGTAAATTACTTCTATTAAAAAATCTTAATTCTTCCAGTACTTATTAGCTGCTGAATAGTACAGAGGAAATTATTTTCTTTTTGGAACACAGTGCTCTCTGCTGACATCATGACTACAGTGCTCTCTGCTGACATCTCTGTCCATTTTAGGAACTGTCCAGAGCAGCATATGTTTTCTATGGGGAATTTTATCCTACTCTTGACAGTTCTTAAAATGGACAGAGGTGTCAGCAGAGAGCACTGTGGTCATGATGTCAGCAGAGAGCACTATGTTCCAAAAAGAAAATAATTTCCTCTGTAGTATTCAGCAGCTAATAAGTACTGGAAGGATTAAGATTTTTTAGTAGAAGTAATTTACAAATCTGTTTAACTTTCTGGCACCAGTTGATAAAAAAAAAAAAAGTTTTCCACCGGAGTACCCCTTTAAGTATTAGCTCCTCCCTTTGTTCCCTGACGGATCTTTGTTGCCTTGTTCCCTAGAGAAAGCATTCTGTGTTCCTGTGTTCCTGATATCCGTGTACCTGATTCTTGTTCCGTTACCTGATCCTGCACCTGTGCCGCCTGCCCTGACCTACTGCTACCTTGACCACGTCTTGCCTGTTTCCTTTTGTGCCATGCCACATCCCAGCAACCTGTGTGGACGAGTCATGCCAGGGGTAGCAACCTGGGTGCTGCCTGCTGCAGCAAGGACATCCTGCTTTGCGGCAGGCTCTGGTGAAAACCAGCGGCACCTTAGACTCCGCTCCCTGGCAAGGCTCACGTCATCATCCACCATCTACTGTGACCCCTTACAGTCTGTAACTTTTGCAGGAACTTTGCTTGTAGGCGACTGTGGGAATTAAGAAAAAGATTCATAAAAAGTTGTTCCCTCTAGTGATTTTATGCTGAGTTAACTCTTCGAGTATTATGAAAGATTGAACAATTCTTGGCAGTTCTTCATAACACTATGACCTGGATAAATGGCCAATGATGCAATGTACAGAGATGTTGCTGCAATGATTCACTGTCAACACTGGTCAGTGTTCTAGAAAGTGACAACATTCTGCCCATGCTAAAAGAAACTCTCCATTATAGAATTTAATGATTTGTCTTGTGCAACTATCATTTTTAAAAACTTTTTTTTTCTTCGGATGTGTCCACATATGTCCAGTGTCTGGCTCAGCCTATACTGGTGCCACAAACAATGACAAAAGTACCGTATTTTTCGCTGTATAAGACGCACTTTTTCTTCCCCAAAACTGGGGGGGAAAGTTGGTGCGTCTCATACGGCAAATACACATTAAAACCCTGTCTTATCACGGCGGTCCCTGCGGCCATCAACGGCCGGGACCTGCGGCTAATACAGGACATCACCGATCGCGGTGATGCCCTGTATTAACCCTTCAGATGCGGCGATCAAAGCTGACCGTCGCGTCTGAAGCGAAAGTGACACTATGCCGGCTGCTCAGTTGGGCTGTTTGGGACCGCCGCGGTGTCCCGAACAGCTTACAGGACACCGGGAGGGACCGTACCTCCCTCCTCGGTGTCCGCTCCGTGCTGGGATCCCCTGCATGGCCGGCGCCTCTCCTTCGCCGTCATCACGTCATCGTGCACGCCGTCCCGTCATCCAATAGGAGCGGCGTGTGTAGCGGCGTGCGTAGCGACGGAGAGTGAGGATACTGGCAGCAGAGACTTTCCGGAGCGACGGGGACACCCCGGGGACGTGGTGACAGCGATAGAGGGCAACATCCAGGGCAGCGGTGATGATCGGTGACGGGTCCGGAGCGGCGGGACACATGAGTATTACCTCCTATACCAGTGGTCTTCAACCTGAGGACCTCCAGATGTTGCAAAACTACAACTCCTGGCATGCCCGGACAGCCAACGGTTTATTGGGTGCGTCTTATATGCCGGAGCATCTTATATGGCGAAAAATACGGTACATCAAGATTCAGCAGTTGTTTAGGATCCGGTGTTCATAATTAGGCATGCGGGACAGGAAAATGCAGTAAGATGTATTCCCATGCGGTGTGTCCCACTGTCCGGCGTCCAACTCGAGACACCAGATGAATGTGAACTGTCTCATTCGAATAAATGGGAACATTTCCTCATTTAGTTTCTGCTGCTTTTTCTACAGTGCCTGAGGGATACGCCACCAGACGCTTGACATATGTAAAGGGAGGCCTTAAATGTTATTTTTCAAATTTATACAAAATCAATTAAGACCAAGAACATAGTGATTTAAAGGGATACTCCGTCCCTAGACATCTTATCCCCCATCCAAAGGAAAAGTTGCTAAGTTGCCCATAGCAACCAATCAGATCGCTACTTTCATTTTTCGGAGGCCTTTTCAAAAATTAAGTTGATTGGTTGCTATGGGCAACTCAGCAACTTTTCCTCCGGACAGGTTTTGATAAATCTCCCCCATGCTGTTTAGAACGCGGGGTGCTGCACGGAGATTGCGGGGGGGGCGGTCCTGGCGGCAGGACATCATGCCACACCCCTCCCATAGACATGATTGAAGGGGGTGTGGTGTGACATCACAAGGGGGCGTGGCATGACATCACGAGCTCCACCTTGGGAACCCAGCTTTCTAAACATAGGGGGATATTTAACAAAACCTGTCCAGAGGAAAAGTTGCTGAGTTGCCCATAACAACCAATCAGATCGCTTCTTTCATCTTTCAGAGGCCTTTTTAAAAATGAAAGAAGCAATCTGATTGGTTGCTATGGGCAACCTCCGCAATCAGACATCTTATTCCCTGCTTTTTTGATAGGGGATAAGATGTCAAGGGGCTGAGTATCCATTTAATTAATCAGTTTAGAAATATATTTCTTAACCCTATCGGCTAGCTTATAGGAATAATAAGTTATACTTCTTGTATCATGGTGAACTGCAGGAGCCAAGCTTTACCTTACAGCATAAGACAAGCATTTACATTGCAGCTGTGGAGATATCTTATGGAGGAGGGAAAGGGGTTTCCTGACTTGTTATACAGATCAGATGTACTAGTTTACCCGGCTAGGTTCTTATCATGCTCTTCTTATTATAGAAGCAGCAAGTCAATAACTGCGGATTAAAATAGCGGTCTGTTAGGGTCCGATAAGGTCATAGGACAAGGGGGTGGTCTCTTCTAATGTTTCTAGTTGACATGTGTTGTATGATGTTTACTACCCTACTTCTAGGGCTCAAGTCCTGCAAGAATGCATGGGAACGGAGTTCCTGCCCTTTTCCCACAGCAGGAACACAGTTCTAATTAGCAGGAGTCCTGCAGGACCAGCCCTTAAAGGGGTACTCCGGTGAAAACCTTTTTTCTTTTAAATCAACTGGTGGCAGTAAGTTAAACATATTTGTAAATTACTTTTATTAAAAAATCTTAATCCTTTCTGTACTTATTAGCTGCTGAATACTACGGAGGAAATTCTTTTCTTTTTGGAATGCTCTCTGAAGACATCACGAGCACAGTGCTCTCTGCTGGTGTTATTATAATAATAACAACGCTTTATTTATTGTTGAGCCACCAGGCTGCCCTAAGCATACATCTGCTATGCACGGTTGCTAAAATGAACAGAGATGTCAGCAGAGAGCACTGTGTTTGTGATGTCATCAGTGTTCCAAAAAGAAAGGAATTTCCTCTGTAGCATTCAGCAGCTAATAAGTACTGGAAGGATTAAGATTTTTTAATAGAAGTAATTTACAAATATGTTTAACTTTCTGCCACCAGTTAAACCGGAGTACCCCTTTAAGTGGAAATCTTGGGTGAGTTCCTGCACTTTTCCCACAGCAGGAACACTGTTCCTATTAGCAAGAGTCCTGCAGGACCAGCCCTTAAGTGGAAATCTTGGGTGAGTTCCCACACTTTTCTCCCAGGACTTGACCCCTGCCTACTTAATAAATAATGAACGCCACTGCCAGTGGTGCCAACCTGTGTAGCTGAAGGAGTCACCAATAATGTATGTTCACCCCAAGCGCAGTCCTGCCAGAACTGTGGACTTGCATCCATTACATCTATTAGGAATGAAAGGATTTCTGAACCCTTTTTGCCCCCCCCCCCCCCACCCCAATTGTGGAGAAAGGTAAGAAGAGTTGACCGTGTATTATAAGAGGCTTGAAATGCATCAGTAGATTCTATGATGACCTAAGCAGCCCAGCAAGTTTTGGTCCTATCTATCCAACAGACAGTGGTAGTGACAGTGTCTAAAAGGTGCCAAATGTGTGTTCATTTTATGCTGACCCCACATGGCTAGCTTCAACAATAATTGGAGTTGGCGTAAATGTATGAAAATAGGCTAGAGCTGTGCCACAGGTTGTTTAGAAACTGCTCATGTTCAGTAAGTAAACCGTACTTACCTCATCTTCTTTTGCGTACCAGATACCACTCTGGATGGTTTGCATGACTACTCCAGAGACTCTTCACAGATAGCGCCTGCCACATTCTAATGTTATATTTAAAAATATTGAAACATAGAATGTGTCTGCAGATAAGAATCTTGTGCCCATCTAGTCTGCCTGCCCAATATTCTAAATAGTCCATGGCCTATCTTACATGAAGTATAGTCTTATACATGCCATATATGCCTAAACCTCTTTTCTGTATCTGCAGCGACCACTTCTGCAGGAAGGCTATTCCATGCACCCACTACTCTCTCAGTAAAGTAATACTTCCTCATATTACTGCAGAAATCTTTGCTTCTCTAAAACTATGTCCTCTTGTGGTAGTTTTTCTTCTTTAAAGGGGTACTCCGGTGCTTGCACATCTTTTTCCCCTATCCAAAGGATAGGGGATAAGATGCCTGATCACGGGAGTCCCGCCGCTGGGGACCCCCGGGATCATGCATGCGGCACCCCATTTGTAATCAGTCCCCGGAGTGTGTTCGCTCCGGGTTTGATTACAGGCGACCACCGGGCCTTGCATTGAGGGGCGGAGGCGTGACGTCACACCGGGGCGGAGGCGTGACGTCACATGGGGGGGAGGCGTGACGTCACACGCCGCCGGCCCGGTGGTCGCCTGTAATCAAACCCTGAGCGAACACGCTCTGGGGACTAATTACAAACAGGGTGCCGCGTGCATGATCCCGGGGGTCCCCAGCGGCAGGACTCCCGCGATCAGGCATCTTATCCCCTATCCTTTGGATAGGGGAAAAAATGTGTAAGCACCGGAGAACCCCTTTAAATATGCTCTCCTCCTTTATCGTGTTCATTCCCTTCATGTATTTAAAAGTCTCTATCATATCCCCTCTGTCTCTTCTTTCTTCTATACATGTTAAAGTCCTTTAGCCTTTCCTGGTAAGTTTTATCCTTCAATCCATGTACTAGTTTAGTATCTTCTCTGACCTCTCTCCAAAGTATCTATATCCTTCTGGAGATACGGCCTCCAATACTGCGCATAATATTCCAAGTTAGGTCTCACCAGTGTTCTGTACAGCGGCATGAGCACTTCCCTCTCTACTGATAATACCTCTTCCTATACACCCATGAGCACTTCCCTCTCTACTGATAATACCTCTTCCTATACACCCATGAGCACTTCCCTCTCTACTGATAATACCTCTTCCTATACACCCATGAGCACTTCCCTCTCTACTGATAATACCTCTCCCTATACACCCATGAGCACTTCCCTCTCTACTGATATTACCTCTTCCTATACACCCATGAGCACTTCCCTCTCTACTGATAATACCTCTTCCTATACACCCATGAGCACTTCCCTCTCTACTGATAATACCTCTCCCTATACACCCATGAGCACTTCCCTCTCTACTGATATTACCTCTTCCTATACACCCATGAGCACTTCCCTCTCTACTGATAATACCTCTTCCTATACACCAGTGAGCACTTCCCTCTCTACTGATAATACCTCTCCCTATACACCCATGAGCACTTCCCTCTCTACTGATAATACCTCTCCCTATACACCCATGAGTCCTTCCCTCTCTACTGCTAATATCTCTTCCTATACACCTATGAGCACTTTGCTCTCTACTGCTAATACCTCTCCCTATATACCCAAGTATTTTCCTTCTGCTCTGTGACATTGTTCGCCTACCTTTAAGTCTTCTGAAATAATGACTCCTAAACCCCTTTCCTCAGATACTAAGGTTAGGACTGCATCACAAATTCTGTATTCTGCCCTTGGGTTTTTATGCCCCCAGGTACATTATCTTGCACTTATCCACATTAAAGTTGCCATGAATGGTTATGCTGTGACTTTTTAGTAAGGGCATAACGCCCTTCATATGTCATGACAGGTTCCTTTAACAAAATTTCTGCCCCAGAATCAGATATAACTACGATGTCTACAAAACCAAGTATTAATGGGCCAATATGGAGAGGATTGGTATGCTGTCAAATAACCAGCTACAAAAATAGACTTTCCTGCTAATGCATTATTGATCTGACATTGCTTCGTGCAGGACACTGGGGAAAACGTCAGGTCTCATCATGTATTAAATGTATTAGTGGTGGCAAATAGGGAGTCCTATGCAAATAGGGAGTCCTATGCCAGTCCCCAGCTTGGTCTGGACCCCTTCTCTTTCCGCGCCCTTCACAAAGTAAGATGCTCTATTTCAGTACTCCCCAACCTATGACTCTCTGGCTGTTGCGAAACTACAACTCCCAGTATGCGGCTGTCAGGGCATGCTGGGAGTTGTAGTTTTGCAACGGCAGGAGAAGCATACGTTTGTAATCACTGCTCTATGTAACGCCATGTGGGTATAGCATTGGCGTTTATCCTGGCTTTTTGTCCCCATTCCTTCTATAGAAATCCTTGAGTCACATGATAAAATAATCACATGACTTGTCATGATTTAAAAAAAAAACGCCAAATTAGAAAAAATAAAATCAAAACTAAAACCCACTATTTAAAAAAAAATAAAAATAAAAAAAATAAAACACCACAAAAACAGCATATTGTGAGTGCAAATTAACAGGGCAGTCTTTTTTTTGTCATGTGTTTTATTTTTTTGTTTTTTTATGGTCTATTCACATGTACAGGATTCTGCGCAGATTTGATGCGCAGGATTTTCTGCTGCAGATTTCAATGTAAACTGAATGACTGAACACAGCTTGAAATTCTGCGCATCAAATCTGCGCAGAATACTGTACGTGTGAATAGACCCTAAATAGAAAAAAATAAAATAAAAACAGCAGTAAAAAAAAAAAAAACAGCCTGAGACTTTTTTTTCCTTTTCTTACAAAGCTCTACCCATACACCTTGATAACATAATAGTTTACAGCACGGTGAGACGTGACAAGCTGCAGGACCAGGAGAACTACTGATAACAGCCACAGCCTGCGGTAAAGAACAATTAAGAATAATCCAGTTACACTTATTATGGAAATAACCTTCATATATGTTCCTATAGGTCACGCTGGGTAAGGCTGATCTCACACGGTGTCTCGCAATGTCCATTGAAGATAGACGATAGAGATGAGCGAACTTACAATAAATTCGATTCGTTACAAACTTCTCGGCTCGGCAGTTGATGTCTTATCCTGCATAAATTAGTTCAGCTTTCAGGCGCTCCGGTGGGCTGGAAAAGGTGGATACAGTCCTAGGAAACAGTCTCCTAGGACTGTATTCACCTTTTCCAGCCCACGGGAGCACCGGAAAGCTGAACTAATTTATGCAGGATAAGCCATCAACTGCCGAGCCGAGAAGTTCGTGACGAATCGAATTCACTGTAAGTTCGCTCATCTCTAATAGACGACATGCCACTTAATGCAGTTATTTGTTCTATGTAAAAACGGAATAGGTAAGATGCTGATACCCTAATGGATATCACTTAAATAGAAGCCAAAATTAGCCAATTTTTTTACTTCAGCCATGCTATGGGGTCTATTAATATGTTTAATGCAGTGTTTTGTCAATCAGGGTGCTTCCAGCTGTTGCAAAATTACAATTCCCAGCATGCCCGGACAGCCGTTGGCTGTCCGGCCATGCTGGGAGTTGTAGTTTTGCAACAGCTGGAGACACCCTTCTTGGGAAACACTGGCTTAATTTATACACCAGGAGTGGAGATCCCAGTCAGTCTCCCCAATTTTAACTTTTAGATGCCACAGTTATAATTGATTGCACAATCAATGGTGGATATCAGTGGTCATTACTGGTGGGTCCTGGCTGCTGATAGCAGCTGCCACTCATCAACTTTGAAGCAAGTTTATAGGGGTACTCCCTAGGAAAACTTTTTTTTTTTTCAATCAACTGGTGCCAGAAAGTTAAACAGATTTGTAAATAACTTCTATTAAAAAATCTTAATCCTTCCAGTACCTTTTAGTGGCTGTATACTAAAGAGAAATAAAAAAAAAAGAAATGTATTTCCTCTGATGTTATGACCACAGTGCTCTCTGCTGACCTCTGCTGACCATTTCAGGAACTGTCCAGCGCAGGAGAAAATCCCCATAGCAAACATATGCTGCTCTTGACAGTTCCTAAAATGGACAGCAGAGGTCAGCAGAGAGCACTGTGGTCATGACATCAGAGGAAATACATTTCTTTTTTGGATTTCTCTTTAGTATACAGCCCCTAAAAAATACTGGAAGGATTAATTTTTTAATAGAAGTGATCTACAAATCTGTTTAACTTTCTGGCACCAGTTTTTCCACCGGAGTACCCCCTTAATCCCTTAGCACGCAGAGGACTTTCACCACGAGGCCTCCATATTCCAACCAGATCATCATTGGATCCCGAATAGTACCTGGATTTGTCACTACACCATAGTATTCCAGGTTTCTTGTTCATGGCACCACTGCATGGCTGTCAATGGCAGGGTTACGTAATGAACACGTAATGGGCACTGTGACGCTGCTGGCTGTCCGGGCATTCTGGGAGTTGTAGTTATGGAGGTCCACAGTTTGGAGGTATTTGGCCTATATACCTCCAAGGTCAATATTTGCCAACCAGTGTTCCTCCAGCTGTTGCAAAACTACAACTCCCAGATTGCCCGGACAGCCGTTGGCTGTTTGGAGACCACTGACCTACACTGTAGCAAACTATCCGAAAAGACAATTTAGTTTACTGTATACTAGTGAACCACAGTACTAGCTATGAGCAAGTCTTAGTCTATACAGCAATGTTTTCCAACAATGTGCCTCCAGCTGTTACAAAATGACAACTCCCAGCATGATAAGAGTTATAGTTTTTCAACAGCAGGAGGTACACTTGTTGGGAAACACTGCTATAAAGCTTTTCAGTCTCTGGATGTTAACAATAATGTTTTTACACAATTACAGCAAGCAGAGATCTTGAAAAGGGTGAAGAATGGAAACATTAAAGGGGTTTTCAAGGATTTTTTTTTTATTTGACTATGCTACAGGGGCTGTAAAGTTAGTGTAGTTCATAATATAGTGTCTGTACCTGTGTGTGACGGTTTTCTCACAATTCTCATGTGATTTTCACCCCAATATTTATTTTTAACAGCATACAAAATGACTGTTGTCTCAGATTTTTCCCAGGTTGCAATGCGGCGGAGACCTGACTCACTAGTCAGCTGATGACAGGGAGCCTGTCTGCTTCAATGGGTGGAGGGATCGCTTGGTGGAAGGGAGATCCATCTACAACTAATGCAACAGCTGTAGGCACCCTGATTGAAAACCACAGGTCTTTTGAATGGATGCAGCTCATTTATGTTTCAATGGGTGGGGTGGCTGATGTGTGGGAGGGAGGAAAATGGAATTATGGGATTTGTAGTCAAAAAAAGAAAAGTCAAACAGTAAATACCAGTTCACAAAAAGCTAGCCACAGTGTTATGATAATCTCACAACATAGCCATTTGCCCAAAGACAAGTGCAGACCCTTCCTAAGCATGTCCATTACTGTCTGCCAGATACGTACTAAAATCACCTTATGGTGGAGAACCCCTTTAAATATATTAGAAAGCTGAAGATTTCTTTTCCTCTTATACAATTATTAAAATTTTAACTATACAAAGAAATCCCCATAGCAAACTTCTCCTGCTCTGGCCAGTTCCTGACATGGTCCGAGAGGTGTCAGCAGAGAGCACTGTGGTCAGATTGGAAAGAACTACACAACTTCATGTGGAGTATACAGCAGCTGATAAGTACTGGAAGGATTAAGATCTTTTTAGATTTTTTTTTATATAGAAGTAATTTACAAATCTGTAGAACTTTCTGCACCAGTTGATTTGAAAACGTTTTGTTTTCCCCTTTAAGGTCAATGCTGGCAATGTTGTGTGCAACCACAAATCCATCAAAGTTGGGGCTGTGTTGTGGTGTCGCATGGTGGCTACATTAACAATCATTAGATGTGGTGTCGCAGTGCCACGGTGCCTGTTGCGTGACCAAAAGTCGCCGTGTAGCCTGAGCCATAGACAAAAGCAAATAGAAAGGTCTACAACAATACATAGGAGAAATACCTTGAAATTATAGTTCCAATACAACAAAGAACCTTTCACAAAAAAAAAAGGCCTATACAGCGTTGCTGAGCTGACAGTCCTTGTGGAGTCATTGTTAACCTTATTCCCACTGTTACAGATATAGCAGATTGTATCATTCTGTTGTATGTTTTGTACAAATAGAGGCATATTATGAAGTTGCTGCTACTCTATTGCAAAATCTGAAACTTTGGAACTTCTAACTTTAAAGGGGTACTCCGGTGAAGACCTTTTTTCTTTTAAATCAACTGGTGGCAGAAAGTTAAACATATTTGTAAATGACTTCTATTAAAAATTTTTTTAATCCTTCCAGTACTTATTAGCTGCTGAATGCTACAGAGGAAATTCCTTTCTTTTTGGAACACTGATGACATCACAAGCACAGTGCTCTCTGCTGACATCTCTGTCCATTTTAGGAACCATGCATAGCAGAAGTATGCTAAGGGCAGCATGGTGGCTCAGTGGTTAGCACTGCTGCCTTGCAATGCTGGGGACTTTGGTTCAAATCCGACTAAGGACAACAATAAATAAAGTGTTTTTGTTATTATAATAATGTCAGCAGAGAGAACTGTGCTCGTGATGTCATCAGAGAGCATTCCAAAAAGAAAATAATTTCCTCTGTGGTATTCAGCAGCTAATAAGTACAGGAAGGATTAAGATTGTTTAATAGAAGTAATTTACAAATATGTTTAACTTTCTGCCACCAGTTGATTTAAAAGAAAAAAGGTTTTCACCGGAGTACCCCTTTAAAGCAGTACTGTATTTATCACTTATCGCGGTGTTTCCCAACCAGGGTGCCTCCAGCTGTTACAAAACTACAACTCCCAGCATGCCCGGACAGCCGAAGGCTGTCCGGGCATGCTGGGAGTTGTAGTTTTGCAACAGCTGGAGGCACCCTGGTTGGGAAACACTGACTTATCAGATAGGGGATAAGTGTCTGATCGCGGAGGGTCCAACCACAGGGACACCCTGCGATCTCCTGACCGGCGCCCTGGTTTTCCTAGCACACGAAGTGGAGATAGTGCGCAGATTCCATTCATTTCTATGGGAGAGTCAAAGATACCTGAGCGCTGTACTGGATAGGGGATCAATTGTCTTATATTGCAATATCCCTTTAATGCTTCATTTAATCATTTATAGTTCTGGTCTCCACGTATAGAAAAAAGAGACCCCCTCTGTGTTCGGGATCCGCGTGCAACCGCATCTTGTGCTCTCCTTATAGTTATGTCCCTGCAAACAGATTTAAAGAAGATCTGTAGTGCAAAATAACTTATCCCCTATACGAAGGATAGGGGATAAGTTATAGATCGCGGGGGGTCTGAGCGCCGGGGCCCCCCGGGATCTCCTGGACGGGGCCGCAGCAGTGTGCAGGAAAGGGGGCGTTCCGTCCCAGCATGACGCAGCGGCCGACATGCCCCCTCCATGTACCCCATAGAGATACATGGAGGGAGCGTGTCTGTTGCTGCTTTCTGCTGGGGACGAAACTTCACTTCCTGCAGACTGCTGCGGCCCCGTCCAGGAGATCCCGGGGGGCCCCAGCGCTCAGACCCCCCGCGATCTATAACTTATGCCCTATCCTTTGGATAGGGGATAAGTTATTTTGCTCTGGAATACTCCTTTAACTACAGTCCTATGTAAAATAATAATGATAATAAAAATAATGATGATAATAAAAATAATGAGAATAATAATAATAATAATAATAATAAATAATAATAATGATAATAATAATAATATCATTTTTTTATTATTATTATTTTTTTTATTATCATTATTATTAGAGATGAGCAAACTTACAGTAAATTCGATTCGTCACGAACTTCTCGGCTCGGCAGTTTATGACTTATCCTGCATAAATTAGTTCAGCTTTCAGGTGCTCCCGTGGGCTGGAAAAGGTGGATACAGTCCTAGGAGACTCTTTCTTAGGAATGTATCCACCTTTTCCAGTCCACCGGAGCACCTGAAAGCTGAACTCATTTATGCAGGATAAGTCATCAACTGCCGAGCCGAGAAGTTCGTGATGAATCAAATTTACTGTAAGTTTGCTCATCTCTAATTATTATTATTTTATTATCATTATTATTATTATTATTAATTATATTGTGCCAAGAGATTCCACAGCACTATACAATTGTGGGGGTAAAACTAAAAGTCAAATATCAGACATTACAATATTACACACCAAATATTCAAACAAGCGCAAAGTAACAACCTCAGCCCTGCTACACTTACAAACTCAATACTGCTACACCTGACCATTACTCATCAGATCCCTCTGCGGCCAGGTGCTTCTATTTGGGGACAATCTAATCTTTAGAGCAGGCAACGTCACCGGCCGCTCATGTCAGGGATCCGGCTCTGCTGACTCTTAGGAAAAACACGTAGTCGCTGCCTCCATTGCCCCCCTTGTCTATACCATGTCAACAAACCCCTGGGAAAAGCAATCACACCTCGCACTGTTGACACAGCGCGTGCCAGGGAACGCAGCTGACAAACCGCGCAAACAAAAGGGGCATTGAAGAATCGTGTTTAGAAAGCAAATACGGCTCCTTCTCCCTATACCGCTCAATGCACGCGGCGCGCCATGCTGTCGGTAGCAGAGTCGTCACCATAGCCCCACGTGCGGCATTACACAACTGCATTATGCAAACACAAACCGATCGCAGCCTAAGGGTTAGGGTTCGTTCACACGTACGCAGATTTGATGCAATGTAAACTAAATGACTGAGCACAGCTTCTAATCGGCAGTGGCAAATCCTGCGTATCAAATCTGCGCAGTATCCTGTATGTGTGAACGTACCCTTAGACGACAAACTCAGCTCTGCTACGTCAGTATGAGATATTCTTTTTTTTTTTATTATTATTATTGGAGAATCATAGGGTAGAAGGAAATATTCTTACCCTGCAAGGGCTCGTCCTGAAGGTTCTGCCCTTCACTGTGGGACATGGTGCTACTGCTGTGTGCTCAGGCTGTGGTTCCCTGGGCTCCGCACTGCTCTCATATACACGGCCACAGCTGCTGCAGCTGTCTTTGTCGCTGGGCTTGTTATTGTTATTGCTTTAAGCTCCAAGGATGACGTTTCACACGTAGCTAGGAGCTGATTAGCTAGATGCAGCTCCCACCCACTGTGCTGGAAGGGCCAACTTCCAATACAGACACATAACAGGCGGCCATTGGCCTGTACAGTGCTCAACTAGTTCTGCACAAGTTCAATGACAGCGAAGCACTGCTTACTGGAGGGATCCTGTCACCTTTTTCTAGACCAGCGCTGAAAAACTACAACTCCCAGCATGCCCGGACAGCCGAAGGCTGTCCGGGCATGCTGGGAGTTGTAGTTTTTGCAACAGCTGGAGGCACCCTGTTTGGAAAACACAGCTCTACGCTGCTTATTGACATACTGCAGTGTCTTCTGGTATCACAAGGATATGGAATCATCCACTCAGTAGGAAGTAGGGGGTTACAGAATGACTAAAGGAAACAATGTTAAGAATAATTACAGCAACAATAATAACGACAACAATCATCCTCATCATCATAACAATAATAAGGATCACAGAAGGAACAGAAGGAAAAAAACATAACAATAATCATGATGATACGGAAAAAAAATAGCACTAAGATAATACTAATAAAAACAAGGATGATTATAACAGCAAGAATAATACCAATGATAACTTTTACAATCACACCAAACAGCAACAGTAACAAAAAATGTAATAATAATCATAATAATAATAATAAATTAGTAACAAAAACAACAACAAAACTAAAATACAAAGATAATTGTAGTAGTAGTAGTAGTAGTAGTAGTAGTAGCAGCAGCAAAAATAATAAAAGTAATAAGAATAATATTGCTAATCAAAGCCAACATAATACCAATCATTATGAAAATAATGTTAATAATAATAATAGTAAAAGTTATAAGAATAATAAAAATAAATAATAATGCAAAAACAACAAGATTAGAAAGAAAGATCATTTTAACAGTAGCAAAAATCCTAAGGATAATAAGAACAATATTTCCACCATAATAACAATCATTCTAAAAATAATAGAAATAATGATAACTTGTCAGGAGAATCCTAATAAGGATGGCACTAATAAAAACAATGATGCTTTTAATCGTAAGAACAAGAATAATACTAATGATAACTTTTACAATTGCAAAAAAATAAGGCAACAATAAGAAGAAAAAAAGAAGAAATTAGTAACAAAACAACAATAAGAATATTAGGAAATAAAGGTGATTGTAATGGTAACAAACATTATAGTGATAAAAACATTATAGTGATAAGAAGAATAATACTGCTAATAACAGCCACCAAGATAACAATTATGAAAATAATAATAAATAATAAGGAAGGAAGGAGATAAGTGTCTGATTGCAGGGCAGCCCAGTTCAACAGCTGGAACCCCTCTGCAATCTCCTGCATGCCACCCTGGCCATCTCCAGGAACGGGGCGTGTTGACCCCCTGCGCAAAGTGACGGCTGACACTCTCCCTCTATGTATCTCTATGGGAGAGCTGGAGATATCAAAACCGTGTGTTGTGGTCACATGGTGGCTACATTAACAATGTGGTGTCGCAATACAACATCTGCTTTACGTGCAGGGGTAAGTGCACATGAATGCCGAGGCCAGTGGTTCACAGCAGCATCTCATGCACAGTGTATGGTGACCTTACTAAGGCACTTCTACTGGGGACTCTGTAGAGGCGGCAGTGCTGGATCAGGAGTGTGCGCTGGGGTGAGTATAAGTGTTTTTATATTTCTTCTAACTAATTCCATATCTACAGTATATCCATTAGCTTTAAACTCGACTTTAAGGATCTTCCTATTGATGAGGAACCTAAGCCTAAAAAAGTGTTTCCCAACCAGAGTGCTTCTAGCTGTTGCCAAACTACAACTCCCAGCATGCCTGGACAGCCTTAGGCTGTCCAGGCATGCTGGGAGTTGTAGTTTGGCAACAGCTGGAGAGAATAAATCCCTTATAAATGAGGTTTCACAACTAACAGAGAAGCGTCTAACTTCATCAAACAAAAGGTAGAGGATGTTCTTGCTCTTTATAAGAAATTAAATATTTCTGCTTCTTCTATTTTTCTAATCTGCTCCAGAAAAATCTGGAATGGACAATCCACTGGAGGAAATCCTAAAGCTTTTGTGCTTTTTTAAAAGTTGGTAAACCAATGGGTACCGACTGATATTTGTGATACCTAAAGATTGGAAAACAACTTCAACATCTCCATGCCATAGACTCTCCCCAACCTTCAACATGTTTATAGATAGAGCATCATGCTACAACCACATCCAGCCTGAACACCATATAGACAACGACGACAATAAAGATGTTTAGAATCCCATTACCATGTATATGAATGTTATGTCATGTAGGGTAGGAGTGAGCCCTGCCTATTGCTGAACAGCGATTCAACAACTTGGAGACAGTCCATACTCTAAGGTGCAGGGGCATCATGGTCAAAACAGTAAAACAGAACTGTACAAAGTCGGTGACACAAGTCAGGGAACCGGAATACTGAATAATGGCAGGAATGCAAAGTAGTACAAACAGATATCAGGGAAACATGGCAGCAGGTATATAGTGTTTAGACAACAACCTAAGAACCAAGGCAAAATAAATGGCAGAAATGATAATATGAACAGGATAACTTGAAATATGCACCAACGAGGTATATGCGGCATGTTTAGCACACACACAAGTCAAGTAACAGGGGGCTGCTAGGGCCCTTGCTATGCCCCTAACTGAGCTACGGTCTCTTCCTACCTAAATGCAAGGGAGATGAATAGGATAGACAGAAAGCTTAAAGGGGTACTCCGTTGCTATCTTGCTTTTTACCTTACCTTACTACTGTGGCTGTGTTCTGTTCAATCCTCTTCTGCCGTGCATGGTGTTTGGTTTGTTTTCTTGTTGTGCACTCCGTTTGTTTTGTGTATCTTTTCCTGTCTTTTGCGGCGTTCGGACTACTGTTCCCAGGAGAACCCACGGCTACCTGGCGGGTAACTTGGCCGGCCCCGTTGTAATGTTCTCATGCCCACCTGGGCTTGTCTTGGCTCATGCCCTTTCTAATGAATAATTAATATAATGGTGCCCTGTTTAGCATATTTATTGACGCCCATAATACGCCCTTGGTTTTGCTTGTTGGGGTGTGGTTTACATTTTATGCCGCCCTGGTTAGCCTAGCTTGCTAGCACTCGTCTGCTCTGCTCTGCCCAATCACCTTGCTGTTCTGCTGTGTCACAATGCTGCATCGACCCAATGCAGTGACGTGCAGCTTTGTGCTGATTTGCTAGGAGGTTGGCAGCAGTATGGCGTGTTCTCTGCTTTCAGTATGCAAGAAAAGAAGATTGTCCAGCGCACACACGTGTAAAACCGAGCTGCTTTATTGCATAGTTGCCATAGGTCGCCATGAATTCTGTGCAATGGCGACCTGAGTGCAGGTGGGTCACAGCAGATGTGCCTTCCCTGTACTCGGTCATTCCACACAGATTAGCGATCAGTGCACTTACATGGTTTCTAAACACCTACTCACAGTATCCAGTTAACTTACGTGAATTCATAATTTTGGCTGTTGAATATCTCCTTGGTCACAATTTTTTCATGTTTGACTCAAAATTTTTCCTGCAGGTGACAGGAGCGTCTATGGGGGCGAAGTTCTCCCCCTCTCTCGCTAACATCTACATGTGTTGGTGGCAGAGGGGGATTCTCTTCGCCCCCACAAACCCTTTCTCCTCTGGTTTGTTGTGGTATGGCCGCTACATTGACGACCTCCTGTTTATTTGGGGGTCCGATGTGACGGCCATACAGGGGTTCGAAGAGTTCATAAACTCTAATGAACTCAACCTTCATTTTACAATCAGCCAGGAGCATAGTGTGGTTAATTTCATGGATCTTACATTGCGGGGAGACAGTGACACCGGCAATATTGTTACATGCACGTTTAGAAAACCCACCGCAGTAAATTCCTTCCTACATGCCGGTTCCTGTCATCCCTCGTATGTGATAGAGAACTTACCCACAGGAGAAATGATCAGGGCACGCCGCAATTGCTCGCTTGATGAGGATTTTTCGAGCTAAATGGTTGCCATTAGCAACAGACTTAAGCAACGTGGCTACCCTGATTGGATCATAAAAAAAGGAAAGAGAATTGCTACTAAGAAGAGTCATTCTGATTTAATAAAAGAAAAAACCCATAGCAACAAGACCCATAGTCTAAATCCACCTGTGGTTTTTTCTACTCAGTTTAGTACTGAGTTCAAGCCAATCAGCAATATCATTAAAAAGAACATTTATATATACTGATCCCGAATTTCGGACAGCATTGAAAGGGGGCATTAGATGTGTATCCAGGAGAGCCCCAACTTTGGGTCAGACATTATCCCCTAGACTCTTTTCCAGCTCTACGAAAAAAGCATCTACTTGGCTTAATTGCCAAGGTACATACAAATGTGAATCTAGAAAATGCATTTGCTGTAACTACATGAATAACTCAGTATCATTCACATTCACAAGCAACAATAAAACATTTAATATTAGACAATACATTAACTGCAATACAGCTGGGGTGGTGTACCTATTTACGTGCCGTGCCTGTAGTGTGCAATACGTGGGCTGTACCATCAACCCACTAAAAATCAGAGTACGAAAACATCTATCAGATATTGCACATTTCCAGGCACGGCACGTATCAATGATGAGCAAGCATTGTGCTGAGGTACATGGTGGAAATACCTCTAGCCTAGCGGTACAAGGCATCGAAAGGGTGGATAAACCACTGAGAGGTGGAAACATGAGACAGAAAGTGTTGGATCGTGAAATATACTGGATTCTCACCCTTGAGACGAGGATACCGCTAGGTCTGAACAGGAGACTGGATACGATTTTACATTATTAAATTAGTTGGGTTTTATAACCATAATGTTAAAAATCCAGATATTGCTGTGCATGTCTCATTTGTTGTATGCTTTCCAGTCACCTGTTCAGTGTTTTATATAAGCATATAAATTTATATTCTGCTTAACTTGTCTGTAACTTGACATTTTGGCTGCTTGAAACTGTTTCCCTGCTCCGGCACACAATCGCTCTTCAGGATCAGCATTGGATATTTTAGGTCTATGTGCTAGTTGTTCACTACCATCCGGGTATATGTTTAAAATGGATGGAGTCTGGTCTTCCAGGTTTTGGAACCAGATGTGTATAACTAACGCATAGGATTTATTTTACAATGTTTCATTTTTCTTTTTCTTTTGTATATAATCTTGTTATAATTATGATGAAATAAAGATATGGTACGTACCTTTTAACATTGTTAGTAATTATATGTGCAGACGTGATGTCACGTGAACCGGGGCTAAGCCCCGCCCAGGATATTCTCACCCTGCATATATAAATGATCTAAGTGCTAGTAACATGTGTATGACTAAGGCCCTGCGGGCTGAAACGCGTCACGTTACCTGAGTGTCCGATGTATCCTATGGCAACTATGCAATAAAGCAGCTCGGTTTTACACGTGTATGCGCTGGACATTCTTCTTTTCTTGCAAATGTTTGGACTAGTCCTGCTCCTGTCCGCGCTCAGAAGCCTGGGGTGGAGCTGGCTCTACTTGCTTGTACCTGCTTTCAGTATGGTTTAAAAAAATGTTTTAACTTTTTTTCTGGTTTTCAGCAGGGTTTCCGCACTGTTTGGAATAGTGTGCAGAAGTTTTTTTTTTGTTTCAGCCATTGCTTTGTTGTGCGTCGTCCAGTTTCAGTGACTTACAGCTTTGTGCTGAGTTGTTGAAAGGTTTGCAGCTGAATGGTGTGTTCTCTGCTATCTGTATGGTATTTGGACTGTTTTTAATATTGTGAGGTATTATTTCAAGTTCCTGCCATTGCTTTGTTGTTTGCATGAGGGGTTCTAGTGTGTTGTTTTTTGTTTTTTTTTCTTATGTTTGTCTCATGTTTTGGTAATATCTGTTCCATTTTTTTCTAATTTGTATGTTCATTTGCATGTTCTGTGATTTCTGTTTGTTCTTGAGGTAATGTTTTGTTGTGTGTGTGTTTAATTTGATGTTTCTTTAGTTTTTTTTTGTAAACTTGGTTTATAATCTTTAGAGAGTCTACACTCTCTACCATGGCAACTGTTGCCTCTAATTTCTAAGATTAATCTTTTTGTTTTTTTTAATGGGACTCCCTCTCACATGCACTTTTAAACAGTTTTAATTTATTGGTTGCTTGGGGCAACAGCAATAATATGCAATTTTTTTTCTTATATTTAAAAACATACCTCTACCCCTCTTCCACTTCGACTGTGCCTCTCTTTTCTACACTTCCACTATTCCTCTTTTTCTTTTTTTTTTTTTACACGTGGAAACTGTGTTTGTTCTTTCCATTTTTTTTATTTTTTTTTATTTATTTATTTTTTATTTATTTTTAAACCTGCATTATTGCCCTGCTGCCTTGGCCTTGCATTCTTCATTCCTCACGTCATTCTTTTTTATTTTGGCTAGTTTACAGTTGCCAGTGCCCTCTATGTGTTTATGGTTCCTAGGGCCAACTCTGCAATTTTCATTTTTCACAATGCTTGCAAAAATCTACAGACACTTTTGCGTGAGAATGTTCTAGATTTTACTTCAACTTTGTGTATCCATAACCCATAGAAATGTTTTTTTTTTTTTTTCGAATAATGGGGAGTAAACTTGGTTATGTTTTTTGACTAGGATCTAGCAGAGGAAAATTCACCTCAATCAAACAACATTACCACACGGCCTTCAAGCACAGTATGTTGAATCAGGAAATTTCCACATGCGTTGTAGGATTGGTGTAACGTACACAGTTTGTCCGAAACGTGGCTCTTTACATCACGTATGGCCCCCCTCACATCAAGGCCCCCTTCCTACAGGCAGGTCTACAATATTGGCCCTCCATAATCAACCAATAATCTAGCGTGAAGGAGATGTTTTAGTCACTCTTGAAGGGCCGTAACATCACATTACAATCCCTGTCGCAACCTCAAACCATTTATTGATGATTTCAGGGTTTACACACAGATAAGACATCTTCACACATTGAATTTTAAAAAAGATGAAAATGTCTAGGTGCGTAGAACACCTTTTTAACATAAAAAATTTCACTCAAGCATGCTTTCAAAGACTCTTTGTTTCTTATCAATCAAAGCAGAGAGCAAAAGTCATTCTATTACCTCATTGCAAATTAATGTTCTCACACTATATTGAAGCTTATACTGCCCATAAAATTCATGACCCTAGCAACTCACAGCTTCCACCTTCTATGACACCCCTACACCTACATAGCAATTGAAATAACTACCATTTTTGGGATGTTTCTGATCAAAATGCCATGCAAATACAGTGCAAAAATGTGTAAGTTGTGTAATTTTTAAAGAAGCAGTCATGGAAATATTTATGGACTGCTTGACACCAATCCATCCAATCATGTAATTTGGTTGCACCATGAAAATATACAAACTAACAAATCCTAGTTTTACTCTATCACACTTTTTTTGTCATTACATTATTAAAACCAACCTGTTAAATTACCTCACACTACTTGATGGAAGATCATTTTGGATAAACACATCGCCTAAGTGACGCTAAATATACTTTTATATGGTCTTAAATGTAACTCTATTAAAAAAAGCGGGTAATATTTAAAATAATCGGGTAATTATGTTTGCAATATCTTAAGGGGTTATGCACCATAAGGTGATTTTGAGACAAACCTTGCAGGACTGGATATTTCCTGTTGGATTTTGGTATCTAAAATACACAGCCCATATTTCCATACTTGTCAGTATTAGGTTATTTGTCTATCTTTCACACATCATCTTCCTTCCACCATTAAAAACAGTGTTTTTTAACCAGCAGGCCTATATTTGAAGCACATTTGAAGCAGGTCAGGCTTTCTATGATCATCACACTAGTGATGTCAGGTCTTCATTCACTTCATCCTGGTAAATACCTACCCATCAATTATTTGAAAAAAATCTTATACATTTTAAAAATTGGACCATAACCACTGAAGATTTGGGAGACCACACTTACCCACAGGTACATTCAATATATTATTAACTACACTAAACGTACAGCCCCTGTAGCTTTGTCAAATATTCCCAAAACATGCATTACTCATTTAATGTCCAATACTTTTGGTATTAGATTTTAAACTACCATATATATTCTCGAGTATAAGCCGACCCGAATATAAGCCGAGGCCCCTAATTTCACCCCCAAAACCCAGGAAAAGTTATTGACTCAACTATAAGCCTAGGGTGGGAAATACATCATCCCCCCATGTCATCATCCCCCCCTGTCATCATCCAGACCCCTGTCATTAACACCCCTGTCATTAATACCCCTGTCAACGATGGAGGCCTAATGAAAGGCACCCTAGACTCATGCCTGATACGGAGGGGAGACTCCTAGCAGCTAAATGGGGCACATGTCACAATTGCCGGCTCATGATGAGTGTAGAGGAAAGCCTACGTTGTGCCGAGTTTGTCCAGATACGCGATTTCAAGCAAGATTTGCAATGTGTGTGTTCACATCCGAAAATGCAACAATGGGTTCTTGATGGGGCCCTGCTTCGCCATCACATAAATATGGGCAATCTTGTCCCTTACCGACAGTTGCAACGTGAGACAAATCGGTAAGTGACATTTTAATGGCGCTGATTGTTGACTGCTGTGAATTGATTATTATTGGTTAAATTTTACAAAGGCAACATTGTCCATTTTACCACCAAAGAGTCAAAATATTAACACAGGCTTTCTTGGATACGTTGGGTACCTTACAAATTATCTGCTGTCTGTCATATTGGGAAAGTTTTGACAGCAGTAAAGACCCATAGTGTAGAAAGTGACTCTGTGTTTCTGTAATGTAAATGCTAAATATCCCAAACAAGTTCGTTAGGAAAAAGAAGTGTGTTTATCCTGCTTTAAAAAAAAAAAATTAAAAATAGGCTTCTTCCATAACTGTGTTTACCAACTATTTTTGGTTGCTGTGGCTGTACTGTTCCAGGTTACAAAAAGCTGCAGTAGGCAATGTGGTGAACTTTTTCAGTTTACCATTTTACCATGTTGGAATTAGTCTCTTTATGCCACATAGTTTATTGTGTGTTTATACTTTCTTCTCTACATAGTTTATTGTGTATTTTTTGAATTTGGAAAAGTTATTTCTCTCTACAGATATCTACTCTGGGTGGCTTACAGATCATTCTCTGCCATGACATATGGTCATTTGGGAAAAGGACATCAGGTGTCCATCCTGTCGTGTGTGATTAATGTGGTTAGAGATACGTTTCCTGACACTACAGGAAACTAAACTGGCTTTCAATGGGTGAGATGCTATAATTCCATGAGAACCCCAGATGGTAAAAATTTCTAGGTTTAGTCACTCTAAAATGGGCACTGTCAGATACAAAAACTTTTGATATATTGTAAAGCATGTATAACCAATTGGTTTTGCAATTGCTTTCATTACAACATTTTTGTATTTCATACTTAAAAAGCCAGTCAAACAACTGCCTCTCCTGCCTGCTTGGACACATACTAGTCCTGCTGTGTCCATGCGTCATCACCTATGTCATGGACACACTTCCTTGATTGACAGCTGTGAGTGCAGGGCTCACACCTGGAAGAAAAAGCCTCCCACTGTCAGTGAGGACAAGCTGGGAGTTGTAGTTTTGCTAATGCTAGGGGAGATGTGAGCAGACAGCATACTGAGGGAGGGGGCGGAGACCTGCACAGTAGGACACGCCCCCTCCCTTTGAGAGGAATTCAGACTAGTGAGCTAAATTAAAAGTGTAATAAAAAATAAATTAAGTGCTAAATACATAAAAATTAGATGTACATGGTCAGGATTAGGTACGGAGTGAAAAAAAATATGTTTTTTGTTTATATGACACAAGCAAACACATAATCTCTGTATGTTAATACCCATATTGTAGGAGTCTACAGTCTTATGTAAAACCTTTTTATTGATTTTCTAAATCTTTATCTCTGTTGACAAGTTTACATGCTCAAAGTAAAAGTAATTTGGGGTACACAACATAAGGGCTGGTTTACTGTGTGTCCTTGAAATACACTGCTCAAAAAAATAAAGGGAACACTTAAACAACACAATGTAACTCCAAGTCAATGACACTTCTGTGAAATCACACTGTCCACTCAGGAAGCAACACTGATTGACAATCAATTTCACATGCTGTTGTGCAAATGGCACAGACAACAGGTGGAAATTATAGGCAATTAGCAAGACACCCCAATAAAGGACTGGTTCTGCAGGTGGTGACCACAGACCACTTTCAGTTCCTTTGCTTCCTGGCTGATGTTTTGGTCACTTTTGAATGCTGACGGAGCTTTCACTCTAGCGGTAGCATGAGACGAAGTCTACAACACACACAAGTGGCTCAGGTAGTTCAGCTCATCCAGGATGGCACATCAATGCGAGCTGTGGCAAGAAGGTTTGCTGTGTCTGTTAGCGTAGTGTCCAGAGCATGGAGGCGCTACCAGGAGACAGGCCAGTACATCAGGAGACGTGGAGAAGGCCATAGGAGGGCAACAACCCAGCAGCAGGACCGCTACCTCCGCCTTTGTGCAAGGAGGAGCAGGAGGATAACTGCCAGAGCCCTGCAAAATGACCTCCAGCAGGCCACAAATGTGCATGTATCCACTCAAACGGTCAGAAACAGACTCCATGAGGGTGGTATGAGGGCCCGACGTCCACAGTTGGGGGTTGTGCTTACAGCCCAACACCGTGCAGGACGTTTGGCATTTGCCAGAGAACACCAAGATTGGCAAATTCGCCACTGGCGCCCTGTGCTCTTCACAGATGAAAGCAGATTCACACTGAGCACAGGTGACAGATGTGACAGAGTCCGGAGATGCTGTGGAGAACGTTCTGCATCCTGCAACATCCTCCAGCATGACCGGTTTGGCGGTGGGTCAGTAATGGCATGGGGTGGCATTTCATTGGGGGAGCCGCACAGTCCTCCATGTGCTTGCCAGAGGTAGCCTGACTGCCATTAGGTATCGAGATGAGATCCTCAGACCCCTTGTGAGCTGGTGCGGTTGGCCCTGGGTTCCTCCTAATGCAAGACAATGCTAGAGTAGATGTCTTCTTTTGGGACAATATTTTTGTGTCAGGCTGTGGAAAATTTCTAAGTCACCAGTGGGGCAAAATGCAAAGAGCTGGCGTATATCCTTTATAAGGATGGGATTCAAAAAGATTTTTTCTAAGGCATTATATGGTCCTGATTTCTTAATACAGTGGGGATCAAAAGTTTGGGCACCCCAGGTAAAAATTTGTATTAATGTGCATAAAGAAGCCAAGGAAAGATGGAAAAATCTCCAAAAGGCATCAAATTACAGATTAGACATTCTTATAATATGTCAACAAAAGTTAGATTTTATTTCCATCATTTACACTTTCAAAATAAAAGAAAATAAAAAAATGGCGTCTGCAAAAGTATAGGCACCCTGCAGAATTTATAGCATGCACTGCCCCTTTGCAAAGCTGAGACCTGCCAGTGTCATGGATTGTTCTCAATCATCATCTGGGAAGACCAGGTGATGTCAATCTCAAAGGTTTTAAATGCCCAGACTCATCTGACCTTGCCCCAACAATCAGCACCATGGGTTCTTCTGAAACTGAATCTGAAACTGAAAATAGTTTATGCTCACAAAGCTGGAGAAGGCTATAAGAAGATAGTAAAAGGTTTTCAGATATCAATGTCCTCTGTTCGGAATGTAATTAAGAAATGGCAGTCATCAGGAACAGTGGAAGTTATATCAAGATCTGGAAGACCAAGAAAAATATCAGACAGAACAGCTCGCAGGATTGTGAGAAAAACAATTCAAAACCCCCATTTGACTGCACAATCCCTCCAGAAAGATCTGGCAGACACTGGAGTTGTGGTACACTATTCCACTATAAAGAGATACTTGTACAAATATGGTCTTCATGGAGTCATCAGAAGAAAACCTCTTCTACGTCCTCACCACAAAAATCACAGTTTGAACTTTGCAAATGAACATATAGACAAGCCTGTTGCATTTTGGAAACAAGTTCTGTGGACCGATGAGGTTAAAATTGAACTTTTTGACCGGAATGAGCAAAGGTACGTTTGGAGAAGAAGGGGAACAGAATTTAATGAAAAGAACCTCTGTCCAACTGTTAAGCCTGGGGGTGGATCAATCATGCTTTGGGGTTTTATTGCAGCCAGTGGCACAGGGAACATCTCACGAGTAGAAGGAAAGATGGATTCAATAAAATTTCAGCTAATTTTGGATGCTAACTTGATGCCATCTGTGAAAAAGCTGAAGTTAAAGAGAGGATGGCTTCTACAAATGGATAATGATCCTAAACACACCTCGAAATCCAAGGGGGATTACATTAAGAGGCATAAACTGAAGGTTTTGCCATAGCCTTCACAATCTCCTGACCTCAACATAATTGAAAATCTATGGATAGACCTTAAAAGAGCAGTGCGTGACAGACAGCCCAGAAATCTCAAAGGACTGGAAGACTTTTGTAAGGAAGAATGGGCAAAGATACCTGAAACAAGAATTGAAAGACTCTTTGCTGGCTACAAAAAGCATTTACAAGCTGTGATTCTTGCCAAAGGGGGCCGTACAAGATATTAACTCTGCAGGGTGCCCAAACTTTTGCAGATGACATTTTTTTGTTTTCTGTTATTTTGAAAGTGTAAATGATGGAAATAAAATCTAACTTTTGTTGACATATTATAAGAATGTCTAATCTGTAATTTGATGCCTTTTGGAGATTTTTCCATCTTTCCTTGGCTTCTTGATGCACATGAATACAAATTTTTACCTAGGGTGCCCAAACTTTTGATCCCCTCTGTACAGTACATGCTGATGATACATATATTGGAGGCAATGTACAGGGGGGTGCATGGCACACTGCCCTCATGGTACTAAGGTTATACAGTACGTTAGCCAGTAGTAAAGAAGGGGGCCAGCCTCAACCAGCAGGGTAACAATGCCCCCTCCCAAAAATACAATGGTATAGGTCACCCAGCTGCCCAGTTACTTTAGTATATCATCCTACATACGAGGAGCGATACATATCAATATGGTACAAAATCGCCTCATTAGACACTTGTTGCCACGATAATATGTGTGTAACATACAGAAAGAGGAACATGCGTAGATAGGTATCACAATTAATTAACCAATCATATGATAACATTATGATGCACCAAACAGAAGAAACTTCACAAATAACAGACTGTCCCCCATTAATGCAATCGTAAACAGGAGAAAAAATGCACAGATAACCAACAATCCCCTGTACATGCAGACATCACAGTCCTGCTCATAAATCAGGGTCAGAATCTGCAGCCACAGAAGCATATCCCCATTACCATTAAATTGGGCAGAGATAAGGGTGTAAAAAATAAGAATGGATACTCAAGTAGTATGATATGTCATGATGCTTTTCCTCTCAACTCGTTTCTTTCCTTTAGGAATCATCAGATTCCAAAAGATACCAAAAGATGCTGCCCGATCCCTCGGAGCTCCTAACTTCATGGTCCAGCTATTGATCTGCATCACTCCTCAGGGACAGGGCATTTTAGTCATTATTACGGTACTCATATATTTAATCTTTGTTGGATATACGGACTGTATTTATTACCTGGTCAGTCGTATATCTTTATACATATTGTAATGTCCGCTTCTGTGTTTTTGCATTTTCCTTCTTTAGGTCCTGTTCAGACATAGTTTTTGTGTCTAAACAGTTTCTGTGCTAATTTTCCCTGGTTTGGGAAGAGTTAACCCTCCAGCCCTGGGAGTGTATAAAAGGCCTCTTCAGGTGCTGTTGGGTGCTGATAATTAGATCTCTACTCTGACCATGTATGGTTTATTATGTTCACTTTGTCTGTTTGTGCACTTATCCTCAGTTTTAACCATGGTTACCTGTCCTGTTTGATATATAGATTTTAGCCTACTTTGTTTTAGTACATTTGTCGGGTTTGGGTATTTTGTATGTTCGTCTGCATTTGCTTTGATATATCTTAGTCTGTCTTCACACTGTGCGTTATGTCAGTCCTGTTTTGACCTTGTATAATCATGCTACTACTAGGATGGAATCTTGCTATGAGCCTTGGGCTAATCTGTCTATCTAGGAATGAGTGAGTCTTGTGTCTGTACCCGAGTTTGCTTGTATTTAGTATTTATGTTTTGTCGTAGGCCAGTATCTTGATCACTCGGTGGAGAGTGCCCGCTGGCTAGGAATCTATTTGGCTTTTGTATTGATGTCCCTCCATGCTTGGAGCAAGGTGTCTAGTGTGTTCCTTGTTCTGTCCAGTGTTAAAAGTGCTCTTGATTTCCTGACCCATTTTGTTTTCTGACATTCAATTAACCTGTTCATCGCCTGCATCTCCTGGTTTTGTCTGCTGTATACATATCCTCATATAAAGTGTTGTTCATATTATATCTGCCGTTAATCTTGATTCCAGTTTCTGAACTGTATGTTAGTATCCTTTATTGTGCCTTGTTTGTATTTGTTATGTCCCTGACTTGTCCCCGACATGTACAGTTCTGTTTTTGTTGACTTCAACGCCCATGCACTATAGTGCAAGGAAGGGACCGGCTCCAAGTTGTCATTCACCATTAGGGTGTCTGGGCAAGTAGGCAGGGAGAGTGGTTTTAGGGACAGCTTGATTTACTGACATATGGGGAGATTTATCAAAACCTGTCCAGAGGAAAAGTTGCTGAGTTGCCCATAGCAACCAATTAGATCGCTTCTTTCATTTTTTTTAAAAGGCCTCTGAAAAATTAAAGAAGCAATTTGATTGGTTGCTATGGGCAACTCAGCAACTTTTCCTCTGGATAGATTTTGATTAATCTCCCCCAAAAAGATTTGATCAGTCGTTGTTGAGTGCTCAGACCAGTGCCAACCTCTAGAATCACATGGATGAGTGCTTCTCTCCTCGCTCTCTGTGCTTGTGACCAAGATAATCCCATAGATTTACACAGTGTTGGTAGAGAATCCACTTAGTACTCTCTTCTCCCAGTTGATTCGATTGATCGGTCAGAGTGTAAACAGTCAGATCCCGACTAATCAAAGCTGTATACATGTCTCTACATCACTAGAACCAGCTAGATGAAGTCTGCACTGAGCACGCTCTCTCCTGGCTCTGTGCCCCGTGACCAAGGCAAATTTACAATGTAAGTCTATGGGATTGTCTCGGTGGCCATTACATAGAGTGAGGAGAAAAGCGCTTAGCCGCACTCTCCTCTCCCCACTCGTTCTAGAGATTGGGTGGTATCTGAACACTCAGGCCCCCACTGATCAAAACTTTTCGCATGTTTCTAAAACATGTTAAAAGATTTTTAAAGTAACAGTGCCCATTTAAGAATAAAAGCCACCACCCAATTTCATCCAATTTAAAAACGTAAGGGATTATAGATGTACAATATGGTGAACGGCCTCCATGGAGTGATGGGCTCTGTCGACACTTTAAAGGGGTACTCCAGTGGAAAACTTATTTTTTTAAATCAACTGATGCCCGAAAGTTACAGATTTCTATTAAAAAAATCTTAATCCTTCCACTACTTATTAGCGGCTGTATACTACAGAGGAAATTCTTTTCTTTTTGTTTTTTTTTTCTGTCACAACAACAGTGCTCTCTGCTGACACCTCTGTCCATGTCGGGAATTGTCCAGAGCAAGAGAAAATCCCCATAGCAAACATATGCTGCTCTGGACTGTTCCTAAAATGGACAGAGGTGACAGCAGAAGGAATGTGGTCAGACAGAAAAGAAATCCAAAAAGAAAAGTATACAGCAAATAGTATACAGCAGCTAAGTACTGAAGGATTAAGATTTTTTTATAGAAGTAATTTACAAATCTGTTTAACTTTCTGGCATCAGTTAATGTACCCCTTACAATTTTTTATGACTAAGTTAATGACTACTATGTGAATGTATTCCAATGTAACACTAGTGGAGTCTATTCTCAGTCATTGGCAGAGATCAAAGGATCACAGTGCATGGAGAATGGCTTTATTCCAATGTGAAATGTTACCTCCACCAATAAACATCACGTCAGGGGTAAGAAATAAGACAGGGCCGGCTCTTTATACTTTACTGTAGTCATAAGCATTAGATTAGTGTTAGTATAAGCATAAAGGCTGGAGGATTGATGTAGGAGTCTGTAAAGGAAAACTTTTTTGTGCATTTGATTGAGGGCGATCATGGGGGGAAGGGAATAAATAAAAACTATAAGCTAACACTAGACCAGTGTTTCCCAAGCAGTGTGCCTCCAGCTGTTGCAAATTACAACTTCCAGCATGACCGAACAGCCAACGGCAAATAAGGTGCAAAAGAAGACAATGGGCCTCATTTACTTAGAATGTTGGGTTTTTACTAGTGTGAAATGTTGTTTCAGACTTGCAGGTTTCCTCTCTATTTACTATTGGCATCACAGATTTAGGCTAGGTTCAGACTACGGAATCTCCGGGCAGAAAATTTCCCCTCGGAGATTCCGAGTGCGGCCAGCGCCAACTGAATCAGTCGGTGCTAGGACTGCGCGGACACTGCAGTCTCCAATAGACTGCAATGTGTTCCGTGAGTATTTCCGCCTGAAGAAAGAGCAACGCCATTCTTCAGGCGGAAATTTCCAAGCGGATTTTCCGTTCACAAATTCCGCTTCACAAATTCCGAAGTGTGAATGGAAACCCATTCACTACACTATACATTTTAACAAGCAGAATTTCCACCTGCAATTTCAAAGCGGAATTGCAGGCGGAAATTCCGTAGTCTGAACCAAGCCTTAGGGTCTATTCATACGGCAGAATTTCCACTTGCAGAATTCCGCCTCAAATTAAAACCTATGGAATTCTATGGGATTCCGCACTCCCATTCACACTTTTGAATTTCCGCTTGCGGTATTCCGCAAGCGAAAATTCAGAAGTGTGAATGGGAGTGCGGAATCCCATAGAAGTCTATAGGTTTTAATTTGAGGTGGAAATTCTGCCTTGTGAATAGACCCTTAGGCTAGGCTCAGACTACGGATTCTCCGGGCAGAAAATTTCCAGAAAATTTCAGAAAATTTCTGAATCAGTCGGCGCTAGGACCGCATGGACACTGCAGTCTCCCATAGACTGCAATGTGTTCCGCGCGGATTTCAGCCTGAAGAAAGAGCAACCCCTTTCTTCAGGCGGAAATTTCCAAGCGGATTGTCCGTTCACAAATTCCGCTTCACAAATTCTGCTTCACAAATTCCGCTTCACAAATTCCGAAGTGTGAATTTGTGAACGGAAAATCATTCACTACACTATACATTTTAGAAAGCGGAATTTCCGCCTTCAATTTCAAAGCAAAATTGCAGGCTGAAATTCCGTAGTCTGAACCTAGCCTTAGGCTGGGTTCACATGGCAGAATTTCTGCCGGAGATCGAGCCGGCGGCGCTAGGACCACGCAGACTGCATTGCTGTCCCCATAGACTGAAATGCATTTCTGGGTGGATCATTTGGGAGATCTGCTCAGAAATGCATTGCCATCTATGGGGACCACAATATAGTCCGCGTGGTCCTAGTGCCGCCGGCTCGATCTCCGGCAGAAATTCTGCCCAGAAATTCCACAGTGTGAACCTAGCCTTACAAGTCGGGAACATTTTCTGACCAGCTATTTCTAGGTGGAAATTTCCAGCAATTTGTCCACAGGATTTTTCTGAACTCAGTAGTAAATCGGGTTGTGAAACCTTGCCCCTTTTTGGTCCGGTCACACACCCTTTGCGACATTCCCCTTTTTTGGGCTTTTCACAATGCAATGTCGGGTTAATCGGATTTTCCTGGTGACTGTCGCACACTGAGACATGTTTCAAGACACTATGAGGGATTTATCAAGACATTTATAAAGATTTTTCAACAGCTTTTTTCTCTGTTTGTCACACAAAGGGGGAGATTTATCAAAACCTGTGTAAAGGAAGAGTGTGCAGTTACCTATAGTAGCAACCAATCAGGTCACCTCTTTCATTTAAAGATGAAAGAAGCGAGCTGATTGGTTGCTATGGGAAACTGCACCATTCTTCCTCTGCACAGGTTTTGATAAATCTCCCCCAAAATGTTGCACAATTGGTCTGTGCGACTTTTTGTGTGACAATTGCTTAACCCCTTAACGACAATGGACATAAATGTACGTCATGGTGCCGTGGTACTTATTGCACCCTGGTGTACATTTACGCTCCACCATGACCGCGAGCACCAAACCGGTGCTCGCGTCATGCGCGGCAGGTCCCGGCTGCTGTCAGCAGCCAAGTACCCGGCAGTAATGGCGGACATCCGCGATCGTGCGGATTTCCGCCATTAACCCCTCAGATGATGTGATCAATAAAGATCACGGCATCTGCGGCAGTGCGATACTTTAAATCGATGATCGGATCACCCGCAGTGCTGCCGCGGGGATCCGATTATCCAGCATGGCGGCCTACAGCCATCTCCTGGGGTCCTCTGCTCTGGGGTCCCCTATGGGGACTATTGAAATGTAAAAAAAAAAAGTTAAAAAATATTTTAAAAAAGTTAAAACATGTGAAAAATCCCCTCCCCCAATAAAAATGGAAATCATCCCTTTTTACCATTGTACCCCTAAAAAAGCATAAAAAATAATGAATAAACATATTTGGTATCGCCGTGTTAATTATCCCATACGGTGAAGGGGGTAAACGTAAAAAAAAAAAATTTAGAAAGTTATAGGTGGTCAAAATAGGGCAATTTCAAACATACTAATTTTGTTAAAATAGTTTGAGATTTTTTTAAAGCGGTACAGTTATAAAAAGGTGAGTAGCATGGGTATCAGTTTAATCGCATTGACCCACAGAATAGATAAGACATTTAATTATTACTGTAAAGTGTACAGCGTGATAACAAAACCTTCCAAAATTTGCTAAATTGACGTTTTCTTTTGAATTTTCCCACATAAATAATATTTGGTTGTGCCGTACATTTTATGGTAAAATAAGTGATGTCATTACAAAGTAAAATTGGTGACACAAAAAACAAGCCCTAATATGGGTCTGTGGATGGAAATATAAAAAAAGTTAGGATTTTTAGAAGGCGAGGAGGAAAAATTAAAATGCTAAAGTAAAATTGGCCTGGTCCTTAAGAAGAAAAAAAAATTGTTTCCATGATTTTTTACCCATTTAGAGCACTTTGTGCAATGGTCACTGATTTACTAAGTGCGGCTTTTCGCTGAATGCCGCAAATTTGTCGCACGATCCCAGAAATAGATGGTTTCTCAGGTCAATTCAGCCCTGCCCTACATTTTCTGTGTGACTTTTGAGTCAGGGTTTATGCAAAACAAAAATCGCATGTCCACGCAAAATCTGACTTTTTTTTAGAAGATGCATCAGCGAAATGTATAAAAGTCTGTGCGCCGTTTGATAAATTTGGCGTAAGTCTGCAACTATCACTGCAACTTTTGTGCTCTAAAACAGTTAAAGGGGTATTCCAGGAATTTTTTTTATTTGACTATGCTACAGGGGCTGTAAAGTTAGTGTAGTTCATAATATAGTGTCTGTACCTGTGTGTGACGGTTTTTTCACAATTCTTCTGTGATTTTCACCCCAATATTTATTTTTATCAGCATACAAAATGACTGTTGTCTCAGATATTTCCCAGCTTGCAATGCGGCCAAGACCTGACTCACTAGTCAGCTGATGACAGGGAGCCTGTCTGCTTCAATGGGTGGAGCGATCGCTTGGTGGGAGAGAGATCAATCTGAAACTAATACAACAGCTGTAGGTACCCTGATTGAAAATCACAGGTCTTTTGAATGGATGCAGCTCATTTATGTTTCAATGGGTGGGGTGGGTGATGTGTGGGAGGGAGGAAAATGGAATTATGGGATTTGTATGCAGAAGAAGAAAAGTCAAACAGGAAATACAAGTTCACAAAAAGCTAGTATTTTAATCTCACAACATAGCCATTTAGCCCCAAGACAAGTGCAGATCCTTCCTAAGGATGTCCATTACTGTCTGCCAGGTACATACTAAATTCAGCTTATGGTGGATAATCCCTTTAACCCCTTAAAGGGTAGCTCCCACCATCCTGTTTTTTTTTCTGTCCCTGCCTATACTTATTCTACCTATACATTCAATGGCGTACGCGCAAAAAAATTCCAAAGTCCAAAATAGCACATTTTTGATAACTTTTTATACCACAAAAAAGTGAATAAAAAGTGATCAAAAAGTCTGATCAGAACAAAAATGGTACCGTTCCCTCTGTCAAATCCCCCCCCCCGCGCCATGCCCCGTTCCCTCCATCACAACCCCCCCCTCCCGCATACCCCGTTCCCTCCACTACAAACCCCCCTCCCGCATACCCCGTTCCCTCATTACACTTACAGTTACTGCAGAGTCCATCAGCGGGCGTGCAGGGACAGCGGCGGCGTCGAGGTGGCGGCGACGATGTGCGGGAGGAGTGGCATCCCAGCCAGTGGCCAGGGAGCCAGTGCGCTCGCTCCTGCCTGTCTGATTGACAGGCAGGGAGTGAGTGCAGCCTAACTGAAAAAGGACTGATTGCCAGGCCAAAATCAGTCCTTTTTCAGGCGTGACATCACGCCAGGCTGCAGCCGGCCACTAGGAGGGTGACCCCCTAGTGGCCGTTTTTTAAATGTACATTAAACCATTTTAATGAAAAAAAAAAAAAAAAAAAAGTATATTAGAAATATGTTGTATTACATAAGTACTACAACATATCAAAAAATAAAGTTGGTGACAGTGCCCATTTAAGGACCCAGGACGTATGGGTTTGTCCTGGGTCCCGGGTCCTGCGATATAACGCGGGGTCACATGGTGACCCCGCATCATATCGCGGCAGGCCCGGCATCATAGTGAAGCCAGGACCCGCCTCTAATAGCGCGCGGGACTGATCGCGGTGCCGCGCGCTATTAACCCATTAGCCACGCGCTCAAAGCTGAGCCGCGTGGCTAAAAACGAAAGTGAAAGTTGCCGGTTAGCTCAGGTAGCTGTTCGGGATCGCCGTGATATAATCAAACAGCTGTAGCACAGGAGGAGGTCTTCTTAGCTTCCTTCCTGCAGTCCGATCGCCGATTGAATGCTTCAGCCTGAGATCCAGGCTTGAGCAATCAATCGCTGAAAACACTGATTAGATCCATTCCTATGGAGATGGATCAATCAGTGTAAAAGATCAGTACATGCAATGTTATAGCCCCCTATAGGAGCTATAATATTGCATTAAAAAAGTGTAAAAAAAATCATTAACCCTTTCAATTATCCCTTCCCCTAATAAAAGTTTGAATCACCCGGCATTTCTAAGAATAAAAAAAAGTGTAAATAAAAATAAACATATGTGGTATCACTGCGTGTGGAAATGACCGAATTATAAAAATATACTGCTTTTTAAACCGCACATTCAATGGCGTACGCGCAAAAAAATTCCAAAGTCCAAAATAGCAAATTTTTGATCACTTTTTATACCACAAAAAAGTGAATAAAAAGTGATCAAAAAGTCTGATCAGAACAAAAACCACTAAAAACTTCAGATCATGGCGCAAAAAATGAGCCCTCATAGCGCCCTGAATACAGAAAAATAAAAAAGTTATAGGGGTCAGAAGATGACCATTTTAAACGTATATATTTTCCTGCATGTATTCATGATTTTTTTCTGAAGTAATACAAAATCAAACCTATACAAGTAGGGGATCATTGTAACCGTATGGACCTACAGAATAAAGAGAAGGTATCATTTTTGCCGTAAAATGTACTGCGTAAAAGCGGAAGCCCCCAAAACTTAAAAAAAAAATTTTTCATCAATTTTGTCGCACAATGATTTTTTTTCCCGTTTCACCGTAGATTTTTGGGTAAAATGAAAAAGGGGAGATGTATCAAAACCTGTGTAGAGGAAGAGTGGTGCAGTTGCCCATAGCAACCAATCAGATCACTTCTTTCATTTTTCACAGGCCTCTTTTATCAATGGAAATGGTATCATACTTATTTTCCCCTATGTTGTCAATGTAGGGGGACAGTACAGTTTATTGCTAGAGGACTTTTCTGACATGAGGAGAATAACCTAATCTAATAAATCCTAACTTTAAAAAGAAGACGATACGCTGTAGAATGCCAGGATTTCTTCCATGTCTTAGGAAAAATGTTTTCAAATCAACTGGTGCCAGAATGTTCTACAGATTTGTAAAATACATCTATTTAAAACATCTTAATCATTCCAGTACTTATCATCTGCTGTATGCTCCAGAGGGAGTTGTGTAGTTCTTTCCAGTCTGATCACAGTGCTCTCTGTTGCCACCTCTGTCTGTGTCAGGAACTCTCCAGAGTAGAAGCAAATCGCCATAGCAAACCTCTCCTGCTCCAGACAGTTCCTGACATTGACAGAGGTGTCAGCAAAGAGCACTGTGATGAGCCTGGAAAGAACTACACAAATTCCTGTGGAGCATACAGCAGCTGATAAGTACTGCTTGGATAAAGTTTTTTTATATAGAAGTAAATTACAAATCTGTTTAACTTCCTGACACCAGTCGATTTGAAAACATTGGAGGACATTTATCAAAGTCAGTGTAGGTGCAACTTTTGTTCGACTTTTTGAAAATGCTGTAAGCCAGGTCTGGTACTGGTGAACGTTTGTGGGGTCATTGAGGGCTATGGGACAAATCTGTGACTTTTTTTTTAGAAAAAAAGGCACACATCATAAATCTCTGACCACTGCAAAGTGCAAAAGGAAAAACCGTGTACCTACGTCAGTTTAGTCAAGTTGCACACTCTTTGTGCAAGAGCGACAAATCTGAGACTAACACCAAAAAGCAATGTTAAAAGCTTGATTAAAGGGAAACTCCGGTGGATACCCGTGGAAAAAAAATGTTTTCAAATCAACTGGTGCCAGAAAGTTAAACAGATTTGTAAATTACTTCTATTTCAAAATCTTAATCCTTCCAGTACTTATCTGCTGCTGTATACTACAGAGAAATTTGTGAAGTTCTTTGCAGTCTGAATCCAGAAAGATAAAAAGGCGCTCTGCACTCACCGCTTCAATGCTGGTTATACGACTTCAATCTCGGGCTGTTAATCCGGCACGATTCCCAGGACGGCGTGGGGTGCTTAGAGGCGACTGCCGGCAGTTTCACGCATAGGAATGCACTTCTTCCGGCCTGCATGAAGGTCTGCAGATCAAGGTATCGGTTCCACTTATCTTGCATTTTTTATTTCTTTCCAGTCTGACCACAGTGCTCTCTGCTACCACCTGTGTCTGTGTCAGGAACTGTCCAGATTAGAAGCATATCCCAATAGAAAACTTCTCCTGCTCTGGACAGTTCCTGACAAGGACAGATGTGTCAGTAGAGAGCACTGTGGTCAGACTGGAAAGAACTTCACAAATTTCTCTGTAGTATGTCTGTAGCATACAGCAACTGATAAGTATTTGAAGGGTTAAGCTGTTTTAATAGACGTAATTTACAAATCTGTTTAACTTTCTGGCACCAGTTGATTTTGAAGCATTTTTTCCACCAGAATTCCCCTTTAATGTCCCCTTTTAAGCAGAATCTTGAACCTGCAACCCAAGCTTTGGACCAAATCGAGATCTGCAGTGGTATACATCCATTTCCACTAGGAACGTGGGAATGGTCTCCATGAACTAATTCTCTCATGAACCTTTTGGGGTGGCCCAGTACGGGATGGTGTTTCCCTGTACCTCTCCTGCCCTGTCAGGCAGTGTCCCTTCATGTCCCCAGGGCCCCCCTCCAGTGTTACCCACAGTGTACATATGTTATACATTAAAAGTGTAATGTTTCTTTAAATGCTGTTACCATGTGATTGTTACCCAGGAGGCACTATTGACCAGGTGACCCCTCAAGTGACCTATGGGCTCCTTGCACAGCCCCCCTATAAAACCAAGGGGAGGGGCTGCAATCTCGCTCTTCCAGCATTCTTGCCCCTGCTGAGGTCCAGTGCAGTCGTCTCAGTGTCCGGAGCATTGGAGGCCTCAATCCTAAAGTCTGCAGCCACAAGTCAGCTCAAGTAAGATCAAAGTCATCTTCATGTCAATTGTCAAGTCAGTCAAGTCAAGTCTGCTATATAGTCACCGTGGCCTGCA